>NC_058406.1:177901270-177980656 GCF_002201575.2 Neomonachus schauinslandi | reverse complement strand
TTTCACTGTGTCTCTCTCTGTCAAATAAATAAATAAAAATCTTAAAAAAAAATAAATAAATTGGGGCGCCTGGGTGGCTCAGTCGTTAAGCGTCTGCCTTTGGCTCAGGTCATGATCCCAAGGTCCTGGGATCGAGCCCCACATCGGGCTCCCTGCTCCGCGGGAAGCCTGCTTCTCCCTCTCCCGCTCCCCCTGCTTGTGTTCCCTCTCTCGCTGGGTCTCTCTGTCATATAAATAAATAAAATCTTAAAAAAAAAAAAAAAAAGATGTGTTGGAGGAAAGGTCCTTCTCGCGACTCTTCGGTGGCCAGGAGGAAGGACTTTCCTCCATATGTATAGTTGGCCTTTCTCCACCCTTCACTCATTCTGCTGCCGGGAAGCGGGACTCAGTTACGTGGGAGGACCAACCGAGGAAAAGAAATCCTATGTTAGGATCATTTCTAACTCAGAGGCAGTTTCTTAAAAAGTACTTGGCTAGTAAAAATCGATATGAAACTTTTGGAGGGCAATTTAAATCTAAAAAATGAGCATATTTTCAAAAACTAAATGAGTTTAATTCTAGAAATTTGTGTTTTAAAAATGAATGCACGAAATTACACATGCACAAAATTGCCCTAACATATTCAAAGAATTCCAAAATTAAATCTTGTACACCACTGGAGTTTTCATTTTGTAGTTTGCTCAGTTCCCTCCTTGCTTTTTTTTCTTTTAATGATTATATATATTTATTTATTTAGAGAAAGAGTGTGAGCAGGGGGAGAGGCAGAGGGAGAGGGAGAGAGAGAATCCCATGTAGATTCTGTGCCAAGTGCAGAGCCTGACGCAGGGCTCGATCTCATGACCCTGAGATCACTACCTGAGCCGAAATCAAGAGTTGGAAGCTTAATCACTGACTGAGCTATCCAGGCACCCCAAAATGCAACCAAAATTTAAAGGTCTTTCAAATAGTACAAAACCACATTGATTACACAAATAAATAGTTCTGCTGAATTATTTTCCTGGTATATTCAATATTAGCTCATAAAAAAAACAAACCTATATTTTGGTCACTTTCACTCTTTGTACATAATTTTTTATTTAATTAAATTAATTAATTAATTAATTAAAGATTTTATTAATTTATTTGAGAGAGACACTGAGAGAGAAAGAGAGAGAAAGAAGAGGGGTGAGGAGCCGAGGGAGAAGCAGATTCCTTGCCCTGTGGCTGTCACGGGGCTTCAGCCCAAGACCCTGGGATCACGTGCTGAGCTGAAGGCAGACGCTTAACCAAGTGAGCCACCCAGGTGCCCCAATTTTTTAATTAAAAAAAAAAACCTTGTCCAATGAAGCTTATAAACCTGAAACCATTGTAACATTGTCAACTATACTTCCATTAAAAAAAAAAAACTCAAAAAAAATTGCAAGTTTGTTCTTAAAATGTCTAAAAAGTAACACAGAATTGAAAAAAATGCATTATTTGGAAAAACTGATTCAAGTACATGGGTATATATGAAATTATTCCTTCTTCATGTTAATTTTCAATATTTAGATAATAGAGGAGTTATTTTAAGGGACGTGGTATAAATTATCTTACAAATTGATAAAATTACTTTCTGAAAATGAATAGAATCATTTTATGAATAGAATCATTTTATGTCTAACGTTTTTTTATCAAAAATAAATATTTCAAGCCATTACAAAAAAAAAAGCAACAACACACTACATTGGAGGAACACGCTCCCCAGGGGCAGAGTGGGGAGGCCAGTCACTTCCTCCTTTCCTGCCTCTCTTCCTCTGGGCTGCACCCAGGAGGCAAAAACACTGAGGTCTCTGCCTGCATGGTCTCCTCCTGGTGAGTAAATGTGCCTAATCCTAGAGTTTGCAGTCCTATTTGCCTTTCATAGGAAGCAACATCCTCCCACCCAGACTTTGTTGGTAATAAAATCAATATTTGGGTCTCCAATAGGGCATTTTTTTGGTTTTGTTTTAATTCTCCAGTTTGTTCAGAATCTTAGGAAAGAATGCAAGTTGCTCCCTCTCAGAGACCCCTGTGGAACAAAGACACCCAGCAGCGAATAAAAATGAGACCAAGAACAAAGGGAGAGGAAGAAGGTCAGGCAATTCCCAAAGCTCACGTTCTGAGACTCGTTTTTGTATTTTCCAAGCTACCTGGGTGTCCTTCCTGGCCACGTCAGCCCCTGTATCTCATTTCACTTTCTCCCCGTCTGAGTTTCGGTCGGTAGAAACCAAATGCTAGTCCTGAAACAGTTAGTTGCTTTTCCCTATAAGATAACGTCTGCTCTAGCTCCAGATGGGGCAGATGACTGAGATGAATTAGCCTTCTGGGGGAGAACTCAGTGAGCCTGGCTTTGGGGAGCAGGGGGGATGAGAAGGGTCTGCTTCTGGACTTGAGCTCCAGCGAGCTGGGCTTCTGTCTCGGTTATCTTTCCAATTTTGGAGGCTGATGCTTGCCCTGTGAACACACAGCAGGTTCAAATGTCACCTGGCCCTTTTTCTGCCATGCACTGGAAATCATGGCTTGAGGAATTGGCCCAAGAAAATCTGATCCTCTGGCCCCTGCTATTCCTGTGAGTGATAAAGTCCTTGGTCTGTGACTCAGGAGACTCTTGCATTCTGTCAGCGTCAGTGAGACTGGGTCGGGCTCACTTCTTTACTTGTAAATTGGGGAAAATCTCAGAGCCTTCCCAGTTTTTGACAGTTGGTCTCATCTATTTACCAGAGAATAATGGAAAAGTAGAGAAATATAATTAAATTTCCCAGAACTTTATTTATTAATATTAACTCTTTTAGATACCTCCACCTCTGGTCCAAAATTGCTCTTTCCATGGTAATTGTAGGAAGAGTTGATTGTGTGTCATTTACTTGTCTATGATGGATTGTGAAAGATGCTGTCCTTTCTCCCTTTGAAGCCATGCATGGTATCAGTTTCCAATACTGAGTGGCTACTGGATACTAGGCATTGTGTTAGAGGCTGTCATATACATGATACAGTTGATCACCACAACAATAGATATCTGACATAGATATCTACCCCTGACTTACAGATTTGGGGTATTGTGGAAGACACTGGGGCTGGGAGGCCAGATGACTCTTAGTAGCTGGTGAGTGGCAAGGCTATGACAGAAATTGGGGCCTCTCTATCCCCAGAGCATGTACTGTGTCTAATGCATTCATGGCTTTCATATGGAGCATCATGATTCACTGGAGGCAACACATGGGGTTCATCATGGGACAAGGGGGACCCCAGGGGGTGCAGCTACACCCCCCATCCAGCCACAGAAGCTTGTTCTATCTTTTATACATTGAGATTCTACTTCTGAAGGACGGATTTGTAAACCATGTACTCTAGGCCTCTTATTGAATGAAGGTACAGCCTCTAGAACAAAGTCCCTGACTCAGAGGGCTGAGGAACTGATCTTAAAAAAAAAAAATGCAAGCCAGTCTTTAAAACCAGACCAATTTTACGTGAAAATACAGACGTCCAACCTCTTTTGAGGAGCTGGAAGGCCTGGCAGAGCTGGTTGCACATTCCCAGGCGAGATCAGGTGGCTGATGTGGAGTTGGGCTACCCAGGGGACTCTCAATTCCCCAGTGTTTCCCCCACATTCCATTGCTCCCAAGACTTAGGTCGAGCATCCACCACCACTTGCCATTACATGTATATGGTTCATTTTATCAAACAGAACTGTTCTATATACCCAGGTCTCTAGGAAATGTGGGACGTGAAAGATAGTATGAGGGCTTCATGATTTAAAAAAACAAAACAAAACAAAACAAAACATACCAAATACACTTGACTTAGGTAGTAGGGTACCTGCCTGGCCCTGGAATTTGAATTCCTGAGAGTTGAAATAGAAGCTGTGATTTCTGTACTCTGAAACTTAGAATGGAGCAAAAGATGGAATTTGCCCCCAGTTTTCTTTTCATTAGCTGTCTCTATGTTGCCAATGAAAACAACAGGATGAAAGCAAATTCTTGGCAGGAGGCCCATTGTCTCTCACACTGTGTTCTGCTCCAGCCCCCTGGCCTGTTAAGTTCCATCTCCGTTTCATGTTCTGGCAAAACTGAACTGCTTCTGGGGATCCCTCCCTCAGCAATAGCTTAGTTCGTATTGAATGTTAGTCTGCGTCCTCTAAGACTAAACAGAGGTATTACCACTTGGAGGGAAACTCTGACTCTCTCTCTGTCTTCACTCTCTAAAGTCTCATTGGAGAAGGACCTGTCCTTTCTACTCCCCCTGGAGGGGGAAGGGTTATTTCTCTGTAAAGAAATCTCTCCTACAGAAAGAGAAAGGCATTAAGACTAGTTGGTAGGGAAAGAAAAAAAAGTAGTTAAATTAATCACTCAAAAAAAAAAAAAAAAAAAAGACATTGGGAAATAGCCAAACCTATCCCATGTGTCACTATTTCACTCCCTGACCGTAAGAAGTCCACCTCATTTCCATGTAAAACAAGGAAAAATCACTTGCCATTGAACTAACAGGGAATTTGAGATGGAGACACCTGTGGTCTGATTAACACCCTCCTGGCGGAAGGTCTGCGGAGGACTTTGGAAAGGCTGTAGACTACGACTGAGATCATAAAGAAGAGACTATGATTTATGTACCAAAGGGTTAACTCCATTCCTAAATTTTGAGATGGGAGATGGGGGAGGGAGGGAAATCGACATATCGATATATTGCAGATCTGTTGCTTTCAATCCAGATTCTTTTATTAAAATTTTTTTATTTAAATACAGTTTAATTAACATATACCATATTATTAGTTTCAGGGGTAGAGTTTAGTGATTCATCGGTTGCATGTAAAACCCAGTGCTCATTCCATCAAGTGCCCTCCTTCATGCCCATTACCCGGTTACTCCATCCCCCCCACCTCCTCTCCAGCAACCCTCAATTTGTTTCCTAGAGTTAAGAGTCTCTGTGGTTTGTCTCCCTCTCTGTTTTCATCTTATTTTATATTTCCTTCCCTTCTCCTATGATTCTGGTTAGATTCAGTGCTAATCCAAATTGTATAACTTAGCCCTCCCGCTAGCCTCCCTGCTTGGAAGGAAATTCTGGTCACCAGTGATCCCCAGTGGATGCTCATTCTCCTGGGGCTTTGTATCTGCCCACCTTGGTCATCACTGCCAAAAGTCAGGCCTACCACAAAGGGGAGGGATGGAGGTCTCCCTCCTATGGGGCTCTAATACTTTACTGCTCAGGTAGAAACCTCTAAGTAAGTCATTACATGGGACTGGAGAGAGAAAAAATAAGATCTCTATGGGATCACATTGGAAAATGTGTTTTAAAGTTAATTTTGGAAAAATAATTAATTTATTCCTTGGCTTATTAAAAAATTTGAGGAGACTCACTTTTTTATTTAGAAGTTAAAATAGGGGTGCCTGGGTGGCTCAGTTGGTTAAGCATCTGCCTCCGGCTCAGGTCATGATCCCAGGGTCCTGGGATGGAGCCCCACATTGGGCTCTCTGCTCAGCTGGGAGTCTGCTGCCCCCTTACTCTCTCCCTGTGCCCCTCCCCCTGCTCATGCTTACTCTCTCTGTCTCAAATAAATAAATACATAAAATATTTTTTTTAAAAAGAAGTAAAAATACACATGTATATAGTGCTTTAGAGTTGGTGAAGCACGTTCATACATTTGATTTTTATAAAAACCCCGTGAGAAGCACATTATTTTATAAGTTGAGAGAGAAACTGAAGGTAAATGTTACTTGACCCACTCCTACTGTGCTTCTTCTGTCAGCTCTTTCTCCTTTTTTTTTTTCCCCCACAAAAGCAATTGCAAATCTTCTCCATCTATCTCAAACTTTTGACTCCCCTGCCTTCCCCTTCACACTCCACAATGGCCTTGTCTTCGCCTCTGGGAGACCCAAGTGGATATCAGAAAAAAGTTTTTAACTTCTTCCACCAAACCTGCACATTTCCCATTGTCTGTGCTTCATCCCGTCCCTGAAGTGTGGCCTTGGGAAGGACATGGGCTTCTCTGTGCTCACCTGTAAAATGAGAACCAAAATAGTAGCTATGTTGTGGGGCTATTGTGACTAGCTTAATTAATCCAGATAAATGCCTTTGTAGTTAATTGCCCCATTATATTGCATGCTAATTCTTCTTTATGGAGATATGATTTGCCTTTGGTACGGTGAACAACATATAAGAGTGCGACCTGATTAATTCTGACAAATGTATGTGCCCCGGTCACCATCACCCATATCAAGATAAAGATGTTTTTTTTTTAAATCACTACAGAAGGCCCCTTTAAAGTCAATTTCCATGGGCCACCACCCCTGCCACTTCCCTAACTTGGCTCCCAGTCTGCTTCGGACCCCTGCCATTCTGCTTTCTATCTCATTGATGAGTTGTGTCTGTTCATGAACTTCATGTACATAGAATCATACAGCATACAATCTTCTGTGTCTGGTTTCTTTTGCTCAGTGTAATCTTTGTAAGATTCATCCACATTGCTGCATGGAGCAGTGGTTCATCCTTTTTAATTGCTGAGTAGTATTCTTTTACATGGATATGCTAAAGCTTATTGACCCATTCTACTGGCAGATATTTAGATTATTTTCAGGTTTGGGCTGTTATGAAAGATGTGGTTGTGGACGTTAACTGCTGGACAGAAGGTAAGTGTCTGAGTCCACTGAGGTGGCTATAACGGAGTACCATGGACTGAGTGGCCTATAAGCAAGAAAAATTTTATTGCTCCCAGTTCTGGAGGCTGGAAGTCTGAGACAAGGGTGCCAGCATGGTTGGGGTCTGTGAGAGCCTTCTTTCGTGCTGCAGACTCCCAACATCTTGCTGTGTCCTCATGTGGCAGAAGGGGAGGGAGCTCTCTGGGGTCTCGTTTGTGAGGGCACTCATCCTGTGCCTGGAGGCTCCAACCTTACCACCTCCTCACCTCCCAGAGGCCCCACCCCCAAATGCTGCCATCCTGGGGATTGGGTTTCAACGTAAGAAATTTGGGGGATACAGAGATTCCGTCTATAGCACTGCATGTATGTTTCACATCAATAGAAATTTCCGCACAGCTTTCTAAAGTGGTTGCACCTCAATGAATTTTAGCTGCTATCAGCCTCCTTCCTTTCTTCATTCCCTCCTCTAATAGTGGACAAAACAGCTCTCCCTTTGGTGGTCACTCCTGTCCCCCCCAATACTCTGCCTCCCAAATTTCTTGGGACTTTACCTTCAGAAAATCATACATTCTCTTGCTTTTGTTATCAATTTCCCTTTTTCTGACTCCTATCATTAGCATTTAAACAGGTTAAAGTCTCTCCCTTTTATAAAAGTTAATAAGCAAACCCCCCTCCTCCAGTTTCTCTTCTGTCCTGTTTCTCTGCTCTCCTCCGTTGTCTCTGGGATTTGGTACCACACTGGGTGTGAGGAAGTAGGGCAGCCCCAGACCTCTTGAAAGAACTGTCTGGGTTTGCTGTATCACTGCCTCATCCCTTTATCACTACTCAAGCCACTGTGATCTGGGTTTATCATTTGCTACTTCTTCAAAAGTTCCCTTTCCAAGTTAGCCCTGACTCCCATAGGTACTAAGTCTTCATCTTTTATCAACATTCGATGCTGAGGATCATATTCTCCTGTTTTTTTGACATCTTAGTTTTCTTCCTACTATATTCCTCCTCCCCCTACTCTTCCTCCTCCTCCTCCTCTTCTTCCTTCTCTTTCTCCTCCTCTTTCCCTTATTCCTTCTCCTCCTCTCCCTCCTCCTCTTCCTCCTTCTTCTCCTCCTCTTCCTCCTTCTTCTCTTCCTCTTCCTCCTCCTCTTCCTTCTCCTCCTCTACCTTCTCCTCCTCCTCCTCCTCCTTTTCTCCTTCCTCCTTCTCCTCCTCCTCTCTCTCTTCTTCCTCCATCATTGTCTTCATCTTTGTCTTTGTCATTTTCCCTCTTCTGTTCCATCTGCCTATCAGTAAAATATTGCCATGCCTGTGTCCTGCTTTGGGCCCTTTTCTCCTTTCTCCGGTGAGCTCTTCCTCGCTGCTGACTCTGAAGTCCATGTCTCCAGCTATCCTTTTCCCTGACTACCAGATGTATAGCTGCCAGGGCTGACTACACAGCTCCAGATGCTGGCTGACAGGCATCTAAAATGAAGCAATATTGAGCAGTATTGTGCAATATCGAGCACAGTGATTTATGCATGAAGATTCTGGAGGAGTCGAACTGCCCAGAGATGAAGCCAGGCTTTCTCTCTTGTTTAACCACAGCAAGTGACCAACAGCATAACAAGGAAACCATGTACTCCGAAGCCAAACTGCCAAGGTTCAAATCTCATATCTATCCATTTGTCATGATTTACCAGATTAAAGCCTTTGTCATGCTTCCTTATAATTCCTTATTTAATTAGTCTCCTAGCTACTTTGTTAGGAATGAAGATCTGTGAGAGAAGGGATCATGATGTCTTATTTACCATTATCTTCCCAAGGTCAAGCATAGTGTCTCTCACATAATAAGCTTTGAAATGTACTTGGGTGATGGAAAGGCTGAATGAATAAATAAGTGGGCTGGGCTGATAGCAGTGGACACACCGTGGAGAACTGAGACAGTGACCCTGCTGTGATTGACCTGACTGATAATGAATATGCATCCACATTGATATATTATTGCTGGACACTTGACTTATTTCCAGGTTTCCACAAATATAGAAGAAGCTGGTAGGGACATCTTTCTACTGCAATTCAAACATTTTCCTTTTTTACTTTTTCTTTGGTATAGCATCACCAGGGTAGAATACTCAGCCAAGAATTCTAGGGTAATTTTAACCTCTGATTACATAATCAAAAACTTTTATCACAAGAAATGAACCCATTTTTCCATGGACATTTGGATCTCTGTCTCCTAGGAGGCACTTGCCTATAAGGGCCGTAGTCACTTCCTTCAAGAACATGAAGATTTACATTCAGGACCCTGAGAATCTTTTTGTCCTTGTTGGATCCAAGAATAAAAAGAAGGCCTTAAATTAAAGTGCTAGACATCTCTTTTGAAACAGAGGAATACTGGCTTGATTGTACAGGAAATAAAATATTAGATTTGTAATTTGAGATCCCTGGAGAACTTAAATAATAAAAAAGGGGATTATCAGTAAGTCTTCTGTTTGAAAAAGAGAGCCGAACCAGATGCATTTTTAAGGTTTCTGAGAGATGGCTCCTTAAAATAATGATAATGACTCTAATTTATTGTCACTTATTATGTTCCAGGCACTATGTTAAGTGCTTTTCATACACTATTTCCTTAATCCTCACAAAATGCATCTGAAATTGGAAGGATGAGTCAGCCGTGTCTGCTCATTTGGCTCTGCAGATCCTGTCCTCCCCATCTCCCTCTCCTGAAGGCACGTACCAACACACACTAGCACGTGGGAACCAAAATTTGGATTATGAGTGGGGGGAAGGAAGTCCCTCTTCAGCCACAGGCCTGCATCTCTTTCTCCAGTCCAGCTTTTACCAAAACCTTATGTTAGAGTTCCAAGCCTTCGTGTGACCAGTAGTAACGTTCTCAGAACATATGGTTTTTCATTTGACTATAGATGGTTGCAAGTGTGCAACCATCTTAGTATGGAATCCTGGGGAAAGGGGATGAATGGCACATTTTAGGCACCAAAACCACACCCTGTCCCCCTCATATCACTGGAAGATTAACTGTACTGGGTGCTTATAGTTTGGTTGGTTCCCAATTTAAAAATCACTTAAAAAATGGAAACAAAATTAAGGACAGTCCACCCCATGTTTCCTATTTTATTAGATGTGGGGATGTGCCCAAGACCACGCTACTATGCCCCCAGCAAAACGGGGCCCAGATTGTAGGCCTTCCAGCTCAAAGGCAGTACTCTTGTGCTCAAGTTCAGCCTTCTCAAGATCTCAGCCTTTCCTAGAGTCTCAGTGCCCAGGCACCTCTCTCTCCTCCCCTGTGTTTCTAATCTGCAGCCAGCTCTGAGTGTGGAAGCAGAAAGAATCATTGAAAAGCATCTTGATCAACACCTTTGTTTTATCAAACAGACATGTATAGCATTTGCGCTATGCTAGGAACTGTCTGTTCTAAGCACATCACAAATGTTAATTTCTTTAATTCCCAAATAAGCCTCATGGAATAGATTTTATTATTATTCCCATTTTACAGATGAGAAAACTGAAGTACAGAGAGGTTGAGTATTGGCTCGAGGTTACAGAGCTGGTCAGCCCTGGAGTCAGGATATGAACTCAGAGACATTGTGACACCTGAATCCCTGAGATAGATCACGGACTCTGCTGCTCTCGTATTACAGGTTAGGAAACACTTCCAGGTTGTGGAAGAGGTTCCTAGAACACTCTGGTGAGTTGGGGGCAGAGCAGAACTCTTATCCCCCGATCCAGAGCACTATCCTTGACACCATGCAGACCTTCTCAGGTCATTTTTTCCAATTGTTCTGTTTTTATTCTTTAAATTACAAATAGGATTCAACCACTAGGAAACTTGGGATCATTTTTCAGTGTCTCACCTTTATTTACGTGTCTAGGGAAGGAGAGTTAAAAAGAAAGTCAGCAGTCTGAAAAACAAAACATTCTGCCCTTGCCTCTTGAACACGACCAGGCCAAGCTGTAACACAAATCACTCTTTGTACTGCTTGGTCATAAATCCCTCCAAACTGAGTTGGTGTTAAAATTAATGGGAGAGCAGTGTCTGGTCTTAAACCACAATGAACCAACCAATCTGACCACTGAAAACACCTCCCACCCTTTATTTCTGATGCTGACACAGGAGGAGATGATGTATTACCACTGAAAGGCCCCGCGCATCATGCCCCTGGAGGCAGGCTCCTTTGCTCCAGTACATGACAGGTTGCTTTGCCTTCCTTATTCTTTGCTTCTTCCTGATGTTGCGGGTCAAACAGAGAAGAGCATCCTGCCTGTGAGGGAGAGGTCCCAGAGCTGAGAGGCCAAAGGCCTAAGCTCTCCCCTGGCTCAGCCACTAACTTACTGTGTAACCAGAGCTGAGGCTTTTCCTCACCTCCAACCTTGGTCTTCTCACTCATAAATCCAAGAGTATACCACTGCGGCCACATTTCTGGGCACCAGAGAGCACCTTCTTAGGATTGCTCATTTGGCTTTTCCGGAGGTATGGCTCAGGTCCTGCTATTTCCACAACCCACGGACTCGAGGCTCATCTGTGCTCTACCTCCCACTGGAGCACAGCATACATAGGCCTGTTGATGCGTCTTGGCCCAAACCACTGAGTGATACTGTGGTGGGGCTGGCAGGAAGTGTGAGTTTCCTGGGCTGCCGTACCAGGACTGGGGGCTTAACGCAACAGACATGTATTCTTTCACACTTTGGAGGTTAGACATCTAAAATCAAGATGCTGGGAAGGCTATGTTCTCTCCAACGGCTCTGGGGAAGGATCCTTCCTTCCTCTTCCTCACTTCTGGTTGTTGCTGGCGATCCTTGGTGTTCCTTGGCTTATAGATGCACCACTTGAATCTCTGCCTCCATTGTCACATGGCTTTGTCCCCGTGTGTCTTCTCTGTGTTCAAGCTTCCTCTCTTAGAGGGACGCCAGTCCTTGGAATAGGGCACATCCAAATCCGGTATGATATCACCTCCTCTTTTTTACATCTGCAAAGACACTATTTATTTCCAAATAAGGTCACATTCACGAGCACCAAGGGCTAGGACCTGAGTGTGTCTTTTCTGACTGATACAATTTAACCCACAATAGCTGAGAACCCAGCACTCCTGATCCAATCTTTGTGTCAGGAGGGATGGAAGAGATGATACAGAAACCTAAAACGAAAATGTTAGAAGCTATCTTTGGTTGAAAAGGAATCACAGTTAATAACATAGCTGATACCTGTGTGGCACCCTGATGAGTGTTTATAAGTGTCTTTTTTGTTTTGTTTTGTTTTTCCTTTGCAAAAACAAAATGAGGTCCGTAAGGCAGGTATTATTACATCCATCTTACAGATGAAGAGGTTTAAGTGCATGGATTTACTACAGATGTCTTCCAGGCTCATTTCTGTGCGGAGCTGCTATTGGGGAGATCTGGAATGAGAGGAGAAGTCAGAGCTGAGGGAAAAATATAAAATGATATCAGAGAGCATCCCTGCCTGGCTGAATGAACGAAAAGATACGGCAAGACCAGAAAATTCTGATTGCCCCAATTCTCTGCCGTTGAATGCCAACCCCCTCAAAAAACCACGCAACATTCAGAGACCAGCCCAGTGTGATTTATCTGAACTCACTTAACTAATAAAGAGTAAAACCAGATTTTGGTCTAAAATTCCTTTTTCACCACAATAAATCCTGCAATTCAGATGTGATTCAATGACAAAAACCAGACTGGACTTGCAAATATTTCTTTTATGAGACGCAATTTTTAGGTAATTGGATTGTGTGTTGTTAGAGCACTCACCACTTTATAAGCCACCCCCATATGCAACCACATGTGCTTGCAATGCAGCTGGACTCTTCTTAATCAGTAGAAGCAGCTCCCTAGGGCTATGTAATTATCCAGCAACCCAGTGAGGTCAAGGACAGTGCTGCTGCAACTGCACTTTTGCTTACAAAGAGCTTGTGAGGGTGTTGAAACCAGTCTTCTGTGTCTACGGGATGCTGGTTCTCAGCCATTGCACCAGCATCTCTCTTGTATAGACTTCAGTGCCTTAAAGATGAGGTGTTATCTGTAGAGATATCTGCTTGCAAAGCTGACCCTCAGCTGGTGTCTTGGAATGTGGCTGGTAAACAGTTTCCTACACTGATATAAAGCTTTCCATACATGGTGAGAATGGTTTGTACAACAAACCATTCAGTTTATGCTGAACACCTGCTTTCTTTCTGGGAGTCTGGAATTTTTTTTTTTTTAAAGATTTTATTTATTTATTTATTTGAGAGAGAGAGTGAGAGAGAGAGAGAGCACAAGAGGGGGGAGCGGGAGAGGGAGAAGCAGACTCCCTGCCAAGCAGGGACCCCGATGCGGGACTCGATCCAGGGACTCCAGGACCATGACCCAAGCCGAAGGCAGTCGCTTAACCAACTGAGCCACCCAGGCGCCCTGGAATTTTTTTTAAAAGATTTATTTATTTATTTGAGAGAAAGAATGAGCGAGTTGGGGGAGGGGCAGATCTCAAGCAGACTCACCCCTGAGGACGGAGCCTGACATGGGGCTTGATCTCACGGCCCAGGGATCATGACCTGAGCCGAAACCTAGAGTCGGAAGCTTCACTAACTGAACCACCCATGTGCCCCTGGGAGTCTGGAATGTTTGGTCTGTGCTAGGCAGAGGGTGCCTGTATGACCGTCTCCCTGTGAAAGCTTTGGTGACTGAATTTCTGATGAGTGTCCCTGGAAGACGACACTTCACAGGTGTTGTCACATGCCTCCTACTTGTCTTTGGAGAAATTAAGCATGTTTTGTGTGACCCCACTGGGAAAGGACTCTTGGAAGCTTGCATCTGATTTCCTCTAGACTTTGCACTTTTCTTTGTGGCCAATTTTGCTGTGTATCTTTTCACTGTAATAAATCTTAGTCAGGGGTACAGTTATTTGCTGAGTCTGTGAGTCCTTTCAGCCAATCACTGAACCTAGGGGCGGTCTTGGGATCTTCAACACGAGGTCCCTCCATCTTCATGCCCTCTCATCCCTTGGGGAGTTTCTTTTCCCTTCCTACTGCTCTATTTTTCTGGAAGATCTTTGAGGAGAAGATGGCTCAGGCTGGAATTCCTTCGCCACAGATGGTACCTGACAACCACTAGCTTGTTAGCTCTTCTAGTTAATGATGCATTGAGGGTTTGGCTGCTTCGTCCAGTGTGTGTGTTTGTTTGTTTGTTTATGATTTAATGCAGGGAAATGTCTTTCTGAGGAAAGAGAACCTACTCTTTGCCTTTGGTTTTAGTTTGGCTGAGAAGACAAATCTTAGAACAGTTTGGTGAACAAAATTATTTAAGAACAAAACATAACTTTTTAAACTTTTTTTTTAATTTTTAATTTAGAGCTACCCTATGACCCAGCAATTGCAATACTAGGTATACAGCCCAAAGATACAAATGTTGTGATCCGAAGGGGCACCTGAACCCCAATGTTTATAGCAGCAAAGTCCACAATAGCCAAACTATGGAAAAAGCCCAGATGTTCACTGACAGACAAATGGATAAAGTGGTATATATATAGTGGAATATTACTCAGCCATCAAAAAATGAAATCTTGCCATTCACAAGGACATGGATGGAACTAGAGGGTGTTATGCTGAGCAAAATAAGTCAATCAGAGAAAGACAATTATAATATGATCTCACTCATATGTGGAATTTAAGAAACAAAACAGAGGAACATAGGGGAAGGGAAGGAAAAATAAAATAAGACAAAATCACCCAGAGGGAGACAAACATAAGAAACTCTTAATCATAGGAAACAAACTGAGGGGGAGGGGAGGTGGGGGGCATGGGACAACTGGGTGATGGGCATTAAGGAGGGCATGTGATGGAATGAGCCCTGGGTGTTTTATGCAACTGATGAATCCCCGAAGTCTACCCCTGAAACTAATAATACACTATATGTTACTGAATTGTCTTTAAATTAAAAAAAAAACATTAGATGTGTGTGTATGTATATGTGTATAGGGTTTTTTGTATATATATGTATGCATATTACACATATTTATCTATATATCTATGTCTATGTATCTTCCCTCTGCTATGCGCACCACAGTCTCCACATTCATGACCATCATCTGTACCAACAAACTATCTCCATCATCAGCATCTGCAACTCACAGTCACTGTCACACACCTCTCCTTAGAGGCAATTTCCGCATAGCTGCCAGCCCTCTATCAGCACAGCTGATACCATTCCCATTGCCATGGTCACTGCAAGGCCATCTCTTCCACAAGCCCCCAGTGTCACCGCCCGAGCCAACACCTCTATTCGGTCTCACCTCTTCCTCTGCCAGCTTGTTGTCACTGTGACCTCCCCGCCGCGCCACTAGGGAGCACAGTTCCCGTCACCTCGCTCCCGCTCACTCAATCACTATTTAACAATCGAGTTGCTGCCACCACCTTTGCTAACAAAGTCACTACCATGACAACTGTCAAAAACGATCAGATAAATAATAACAGGGTTTCATTCTCAGAAAAATTGTGAACGCTTTACAGTGATCAGACCTGGGCAAGTTCTTCTGTGTCATAGTCATGGCAGCCTGGCCTCCTGTAATGGGGGCAGGAACGGAAAAGTACTGGAGGAAAAAGAAGAAATTAACAGCTTCTTGCAGACTAGAAATCTGGCCCCGTAATCAGCGCAGTGATCCTGTGCTTGGACATCAAGGGCACTGGCCGGGAGTGTGTAGAACATCTCACAGCAGGCAGCAGAGAATTTAACTCAAACCTTTTTTTATTCCCCAGACCTTATTTGGTTTTCATGAAAACCTATACACGTGAAGGCATCTTTAGCACCATCGCCATTAAAAGGTGGCTTAGCCAGCGGACTGGGAAGTAGATAGGAGTCCTGGCGGGATGGGCAGCTGCAAGGCAGCATCTGGCTGACACACATTTGTCAGGCAAAGAATGTGTCCTGGCTCTAGCTTTCTCCCTAACTGCACTTGGCCCCCTTAGGAAAGGGTGGCCCTCTGTTTTCCCAAGACAGAGCAGAGCAGATCTGCCTTACAGATCGGGGAGATTTTAATGATCTCCATATCCACTAGCATATGGGATTCAGCCTTGCTTAGGTCAAAGAAGGGTTTGCAAGGGCCTCGTGCAAGCCAAGCCCTTCTCCTCCACAAAATTCCCACTCAGTTCCATTTTCCCCATTCTTCTGCAGCTCTCAAAGAAGTAGCTGGATGCTCTTGAGGGACAGGAGATGAGAGGAGACAGCTGTAGGGGTGGCCAGTGCTCCAAATCCAGACATGTTTCTTCCAGGGCTCTTGTCTGGATTTTTACCTGCTTCTTCAGACTATGGGAATATCAGCCCTAGGGCTACTGGAGTCTTGTTCCAAAGACATCGATCAAAGGGATCCATCCTGCATGCTTATCCTTCCCTACCTTCCCTTCCCCTCTTCACCAGGCTGCACTCTCTTGGGTGTTGGCTTATTAATAGGAGAGGTTTTAGGAGAAACTCTTTGGCTTCCAGATCCCTAAGGGATTGAGCTTAAGTTCCCAGGTTCGACAGACAGCTGTCCTGAATGCTAAGGCCCAGACTACCTTTTGTGCATCATTTCACACCCTGCTGGGGATCTGTCCTTTTGAGTCCCAACGTGGTTACCAAACTAAATTTCCAATCATTCTCAAACAAGTGATGGCTCGTCTCTTTATGATTTCAGGTCTTTCCACATGCTGTGCGCTCTACTACGGTCCATTAGTTGGGTAACACGGTAAGCCACTTAAAAAAAAAAAAAAGACTAAAAATCAAAGGATTTTAAACAAGACAGACATTTATTTTTCTTCTTATGAAACAGAGAGAGGCTCGTGGTCCTGAGCTGGGGGACAGCTTGGCTTCACAGGAACATCAGCTCTCAGGGCTCTTCCATCCTACTGCCCTGCCATTTTCCAGCTGCTGTCCAATGTACAGCTCTAGAAGGTAACGGTGAGAAAGTCTGATGTCTCTACCAACCACACATCCAGAAAGTGGTGGGCCTAGGCTAGGAGCCAGATTTTCTTATCCTAAATCTAGTGTCTTTTATCACTGGGGGTCACTTTCTCATCAGATACCTGGGACCCCAAGGCTCAGAGAGTTTCAGTCCCCTAGGAAAGGCCCAAAGGCTTCCAGAGCAATGCTTTCCATTCCTCTGAGGCAGAATTGATAGATGTGAACTTTCTAATGGAAGAACTCTGGATTCAAGATCATTAGCTTTGGGCACCTGGGTGGCTCAGATGGTTAAGCGTCTGCCTTTGGCTCAGGTCATGATCCTGGAGTCCCGGGATCGAGTCCCGCATCGGGCTCCCTGCTTGGCGGGGAGTCTGCTTCTCCTCCCTCTGACCCTCCTCTCTCTCCTGCTCTCTGTCTCTCGTTCTCTCTCTCTCAAATAAATAAATAAAATCTTTAAAAAAAAAAAAAGATCATTAGCTTTGTGTTCTCAAGTAGGTTATGTCATCTGATCCTGAATTCACTTTTCTATAAAGTAACGATGGGATTCTCAATTATTGTGAGGATTAAATGAGATTGAATGAAGTGCCATGGCATACAGAGTGTATTCAATTAAGGGCTGGCTATCCATCACGTAATTATTGTTTTCTGAGAGCTGGAATCCAATTTTGAGTTTCTTCAAAATAGTAATAATCCTTGTTATAAACTATTTATTATAAGCCAGGCATTTTACATGCCCCTTTAAGACAGCCTTTCCAGTGGTGTCCTGGGAAGAGGGATTGTGATTCCTGCCACACCCACATTTCCTGAGAAAGGAATTGATCCTTCATTGTTCTTTGAGAAAGAGAGACTGAATTCTGAATCGTGTTACCCTTTTCCTGACTACAGTGGAGAGGATAGGAGCTGGGCATGCTAATCAGATTCTCTTTCTCAGGAGGTTACCCTGGAAAGTTCAGAGAGAACCAGCAGTTGTTCATGGAGGAAAGGGCAGATTTGATGCAGGGGCAAGTAGAGGGCACTGTAGCTGAGCCATGCTACTGTGTCCCTGGAGTGAAGAGCCACACGTTCTTGCCCTGGGAGGGACCACAGCCACCTAGACCGTGGCAGCTTAGGAGGATGGAGCTTCCCCGGATTCTGAGTGGTCTTTCCATTGTGGTCTTAAAGAGACCCTGGTGTCCTCTGGAGAGCTACCTTCCTCTACCCTATTTTGCCAAGCTTCCCTTTATATGAGGCAAACCGAGGACATCTTAGTTATTTTTAATTAAGAGACAAACACAGGTAGCCATTGTTATTTTGTTAAAGATAAAGGAAAATGAGATCCATAGAGATTGGCATAAAGTGAGCTAGAGGCTGAGTTGGGATTCAATCCAAGGTTCTTCTAGTATCATGATTCTCTTCTAACTGCACTATAAAACCAACACTTGCTGAGTGTCTCTGGATTACACATAGGCTATATTTTCCTTTTTTCGTGAATTTTTAAAATGATATCACTCATTTTTCCACTAACCAGAAGGGATATGAAATCAGATATGTGTGGGATAAGCTTTTATCTAAGAAAAGTGCAGGAATGTGTTCTGTGTTTTGAAGGTGGACTTGCCCCTCCCAGTAGAGGAGCTGAGAAAGCATTATCAACTTTAGAACACTTTTTTTGAAGAAACTTCCAGGACTCATGGAGCATAAAGGTGCTTTGACAGGGGTGTTGGGAACTGACTCTGCAGAAATGGTTGATAAGTAGATGGTTGCACATAAAATCCCTTTGGTCAGGACAGCCATTTTTAGAAATTTCATTTCTTAAAAATATTCCTTAATAATTTGCAGGGGGGGACTTTTCATGTAACATAGATAACAATGACAGAAAATCAGAGTTTATTCAGAAAGTAATGTTATTGGTAAAAGCATAGCGTCGTTGTGGGCAAATAGACATGTCTTCTTACATTGGCTGGGAATGATGGGAGTGGGTGGGCCATTCTCACCGTGGTGAAGAGAGAGGGTTAAGATCAGGGAAATTCAAATCAAAACCACACTGAGGACCACCTTACACCAGTTAGAATGACAAAAATTGACAAGGCAAGAAACAACAAACGTTGGAGAGGTTGTGGAGAAAGGGGAACCCTCTTACACTGTTGGTGGGAATGCAAGTTGGTACAGCCACTTTGGAAAACAGCATGGAGGTGCCTCAAAAAATTAAAAACAGAGCTATCCTATGACCCAGCAATTGCACTTCTGGGTATTTACCACCAAAGACACAGATGTAGTGAAAAGAAGGGCCATATGCACCCCAATGTTCATAGCAGCAATGTCCTCAATAGCCAAACTGTGGAAAGAGCCGAGATGCCCTTCAACAGATGAATGGATAAAGAAGATGTGGTTCATATATACAATGGAATATTACTCAGCCATCAGAAAGGACGAATACCCAACTTTTACATCAACATGGATGGGACTGGAGGAGATTATGCTAAGTGAAATAAGTCAAGCAGAGAAAGTCAATTATCATATGGCTTCACTTATTTGTGGAACATAAGGAATAGCATGGAGGACATTAGGAGAAGGAAGGGAAAAATGAAGAGGGGGAGACGAACCATGAGAGAGTATGGACCCTGAGAAACAAACTGAGGGTTTTAGAGGGGAGGTGGGGGGGGGATGGTTTAACCCGGTGATGGGTATTAAGGAGGGCACATACTGCGTGGAGCACTGGGTGTTATACGAAAACAATGAATCGTGGATCACTACATCAAAAACTAATGATATATTGTATGGTGACTAACATAACATAATAAAATTTTAAAAAAGAGAGGGAGGGTTAAGTCTGAGTCTCAGCTTTGCCTCTTAATTGTCTGACCAATGGAAAATTATTTAACTTCTCTAAGCCTTAGTTTTCTTATAAAGTGGGGATAATAATAGTAAGTACCATATAGGTGATGAAAATAAAGTGCTTAGCTCAGTGTCTCACACAAATATAGATCATTACTGAAGTTGCTTTATCTTTGGTATTTATTTATTGTTGAGAGAGAGAGTGAGAGAGGGCACGGGTGTGCATGGGCGGGGAGGAACAGAGGAAGAGGGAGAGAATCTCAGGCAGATTTCATGCTGAGTGCAGAGGCTGATGTGGCCTTGATCTCATGACACTGAGATCATGACCTGAGCCGAAACCAAGAATCAGTTGCTTAACCCACTGAGCCACCCAGGTGCCCCTCTTTGGTACTTTAATTATTTCTTCATGAATGCAAATTTCTGCAAATTATACCAAAATGAGCCTTCTTGGAAATCACAGTGGTTGTGACTCTTTTATGTTTCTTTCCCATTTCTCTCTCTCTCAATTTCTTAATCTCTCTTTTTTTTAAACATTTTATTTATTTATTTGACAGAGAGATAGAGAGCACAAGTTGGCAGAGCGGCAGGCAGAGGGAGAGGGAGAAGCAGACTCCCTGCAGAGCAGGAAGCCCGACGCGGGGCTCGATCCCAGGACCCTGGGATCACGACCTGAGCCGAAGGCAGACGCTTAACCGACTGAGCCACCCAGGCGCCCCAATTTCTTAATCTCTTGATCTCTCTCTCTCTCCATTCTCTTCAATCTTTTTCTTCCCCTTGCTTCCATAGTCTATTCAACTGGTTCAAATTTCCTGGGAGTCATTCATGTCTTAGTGTGAAAAATGGTCCTTTGGCCAGGAGTGCTCTCCTCTGTCCTCTCATTTCAGTCTTTCATTCTACTGCCAATTCCTAAAGTAGCTTGAGGCTTCCATGACCTGGAAATAGGAATTAAAGATTGCCTCCAAGAGTTAAACTGGAAATCAGTATGTAATTAAAGAGAAAATACATGCAAAGCCATTTTACAGAGACAGACTATCAGGCCAAAAAATCTTGACTCTAATCTAATTGAGAACAAGAATGTAACATCAGAGACAATATTTTGTGTAACTGAAATTGTGTACCTTTTAGCCATCACCTCCTCATTCCGCCTCCCCCAGCCCCCAGCAACCACCCTTCTGCTTGGTTTCTATGAGTCTGATTATTAAAAAAAGTGAGAGAGAGCAACAATATGTCTCAGAAACATACTTGTTCAGCTACTCAAGGCAAAGAAATGGAAGAATTAAGGAAGAAGCTGCAGGGATTGCCCATCTAAACCTTGATCAGAGGAGATGGAGGCTTGGTCTTAGAATTCTTTCTGCTTATTAGGGATATAAAGGTATCCTTATTGCCAAGAGGCATGCATGGGGGTCTTATGTAATGTCATTAACCATTCAATCATATTAAAAATTCCTTGATACGATTCTTTGTTCCTCAGGCAATATTATTTGACTTTGCATGTGGCTTGTTTATAGAAAGAAAATGCCACACCTCCTAAGTATGTGTAATTTCCATAGCAGGTAAGTTAACGCATGAGTGTACTGACTTTAGAGTTTGAGGAGAGTGGGAGCACACATTCTCCATTGCGACGGATAGTGGGAGGGGCCATGTTCTTCCAGCACTTGGTTCAGCGGCTTGCGTGTCCCAGCTGTAGGAGACCCAGAATTACGTGGTAGCCAATGGTTCAATGCATATACCATATTCAGAGAACAGTATTTAACCCACACATGGTGCTGTTCCTCAGATGGGGCCTCATTTAAGCAATATATGTATATATATATATATTCTCAGAAGCCAGACAAATAAATTAGATAGGATATAATAGTCACCACTTTTCTGGATCTTCAAGTCTTTGGAGGGTGGTACGATTTGCTGCAATTTCCTAGGAATGTAGTGTTGCTTTCAATGCATCATCTTGGCAGGGAAAAGGGACAGTTTCAGGATCTTCCACTTGGATATTTATACCATAATTGGTCGTAGTATATCAGGGGACCATTATGAGGGTTCTACCAGCTGCTAAGTATATATAACCCAAATACATATTTGGGACTCAGAAATAACAACCTGGATCCATTTGGCCAAAATTTCATGAAACAGTTGGCCTTCATAAATCTTTATCTCATGAAGCATGTTGATATTTGGGCCTCGTATCAGTCTAATGGTTATGGATAATCCTTCCTCAGAGCATGGCTAAACTGGAAAAAATGGCCACAGGTTCCCTTTAGGAGAGGGCTGGGGAATATTTACTTAATATATATGTGGTAGAGTTGCAGAATCCTTATTCAAGGAGATTCAGCTTCCTGCTTCTATCAATAGGCTCTGTGCCTGTGAATTAATTTAGATCGAGAAACTGGCTGAGGTGAATAGTTTTTCATATCAGGAGCTGTTGTTAGCCTTTGAGTCTCCGTATCTTGATTTTTCTGCATATATTTATACATACATATATATAAATTGATAGCAGCTAGTCAGCACCCATCTGTCTACCTTGCAGGAACACCACGAGTCTTGTAAATCAAGGCACCCTGAAAACCACTGCAGCCTTGCTACTCATTATGGCCATTCTATCCACTTAGCCTGCAAACATTAAGTACTTCCTCTTGGCTTCTTCCTTTCTGCGCTTCTTTCATCCCCACTGATGTTAGGGAGCTCACTTCCATGGCCACGGCCCCTATGGGCAATGTGACCTCGGGCATACAGCCACTGCTAACTTTCCCATCAGTGCATTTCTTACCTCCTTAATGGAGGAAGTGCACTCTGGCTTCTCCTGGGGAATAGTTAGATGTGAGCTTGCAGGCTTTATATAATAATACCATTCTAGCAATCCTACCTTCCTGAGCTGATTCATCTTGTCTTCAATACTGTGGCAAGGATGTTCTGGTTTCTCCACATTATTTACTAGAGTTTCTCGTCAAGTCCAGGCTTTAAGACACTGCCCTGTCAAATTGTTTGGACTCATTTCTAGCATCTTTCTGTAACATTAAAAATTTTGAGAAGTGGGTGAGGGCCCCCAAGCCAATGATTTTTCTGTCCTGTCTTTTATTTTTCCCACCAACTGGGTATAACTGCCATGATATTCATTGTATTCCTTAGGATCTTGTGGACACACCTTAGGGAGTTACTGCAATTCTTTTGGTGCATAGGGAATATATTTCCAGAGTAGGTTTCATGGTTGTTATTGGCTAAAAGGATCTCACCAAGGCTAATGGTACTGTCTGGGACACAGGAGTTTTCCTTGGGGGAAAAAGAGAGATAAGCGAGGGAATCTGAATAGGTACATAAAATTTCTGTCTGATATATTTAACATATCCTATGTTTTTTTTTCCCCAATATAAGGCAAAAATCATTTGGTTACCCAAACCAGAGACTATACCTGTAAGTATGACAAAGATAGAAGATAAAAGTTAAACATAACAGAAATTTATCTATACTGAGATTTCATGCTTTTGCATGGTGAAAGTATAACATCTGTAAGGACTTGAGGCAACTTGATCCAAGCCTCCTTTAAATTGCACAAATTGTAGTTGTTCTGGAATATTCTGTGTCATTGATACAGACTTGTAGGTATCTTCTGAGTTGCCATTTTTCCAAGGAGATCTTTTTTCCATGACCAGGAATGAATCCAGGTTTTGTGGGTGTTGAAACATATGTAATATTAGAGCCACTCTTTGTATTAGCCAGGGTTCTCCAGAAAAACGGAACCAGTAGGAATCCTATTGATTCCTATCGGTACACACACACATACACACACAGTTATTTATTTGTTTTAGGAATTGCTTATGAAATATGAAGACCGTGAAATGCCAAAATCTGCTATCTGCAAGCTAGAGAGCCAGAAAAGCTGGTGGTACAATTCAGTCTGGGTCTGAAAACCCAGGAGTGTCAAAGTCTGTCTAAGGGCAGGAGAAGATGGATGTCCCAGCTCAAGCAAAGAGAGGAAATTCACCTTCCTCCACATTTTTGTTCTATTCAGGCCCTCAACAGGTTGGGTGATGCCCACTCACATTGGTGAGCGTGGTCTTCTTTACTCAGTCTGCAGATTGAAATGCTAATGTCTTCTGGAAACACCTTCACAGACATACCCAGAAATAATGTTTTACCAGATCCTGGGCATCCCTTAGCCCAGTCAAGTAGACACTTAAATTAACCATCACATTCTTTAAGTAAAAAAAAGTAAATTACAAATACAGAATTAAGTACAGGGCCCTGGAATGAGCCTTTCAGGTGAAGCGTCCTAAAGCTTTGACATCATCAGCTTCATAGTTATCTACCTCTGTCCACATCATTCTAGAAGAGTGTAGCTGTCGGATTCTTGGGATAGTACCTACACCTACACACGCTGCGTCTGTGGCTGATAGTATATTAACATTTGGAGGAACTCCATTATCATAGTCTGAGTAAACGTTCTTGTTTAACTGCATAATATTTAATCCTGGACTAGAATAATATTACCAGGAAGCTGCTTTTCAGTGAAAGGGATTTGTAACCCATCAGACAAGTGTTTGGAGACAGGTTCCTGGATTCTGACATAATTCAATTCAAAACTCAAGAAGTTGGATTATTGTTCAAATGGAAACTTGTTTATAGATTCATGTCCTAATATTTCCTGACTAATGCAACTCCTGTTTAGAAGGTTGGAATTCTTTATTTTAGATTTAGCCAAGATGGCTCTAAACCTTCTATCACAGTTTTCTATAGCTTGGGCAACTAGTGATGGTTTTAAGTATGAAAGCACCCAAGTCTTTGCCTTTATGGAGACTTTGTTTTCTAATAGTGTTGTGTAGGACATCACTACCATGACTACTATTCTTGTGTATTCTTCCTGATCAACCTCTGATTGGTAACCAAGTGATCTAACCTGTTTAATGAAAACCTTTACGTACTTGGCATCATTATGGCTGGTGCACTGACCAAGTCCTCCATGACTGCAGCCTCTGGGCTATGAAGAACTTGATGCGGGCCAGGCTCTTAGGCTCCTTGCTCTGCATGTCCACATCACTCACAGTCCTATATCTCTCTGCAGGGGGGAATCAGCTCCTCAGTCCAGGGTTGTTGAGATTGTTGAGCAGCTCTTCCAGACCATGCCCTCTCAAGTGGGAGCTACAGGCACGTCCATAATTCCATTTCCTCCATGGCAGTCCAAAGTGGAGATGGCACCAGGCTCAGGTCCCCATCATCCTCATTGCTCCTCATTGCTCCTTTCATGTCCACCCCTGTTGCTGGGGATGGACACTTCTTTTGTGGGGCTCGCTTCCCAGGTTCTTTCTTGATCTTTCTAGACCCAATGTTACTATTCATTTACCAGGTGGAATCGTAAACAGCTTTCAGACAACAGCCAGGAGTCACGTCTTCAAAATGATCATCAAAGCATTTGTTGGCTAAAATGGTAGGGGCTGTGGTTCTGTCATTATAACATTCTCAGGCAGTAATGTGTACATCATGCCTAATGTCTGGATCTCAGAGACGGTAAGATGGCTATATTCCTGTGAGTGGAGGGATGGACCAGGTTTTCTGATTTCAATGCATATTCCCTTTTCATTACTCTGAAACATCTCCTGCTGTTTAAAAAAAACGGTTGGAAGACATCAGCAGTAGCTGCCATGGATATCTGGAGTAGGGGGAGACTTTTTACGTGGTGAGATCAGGGAAGGTTTTCCTAGTGGGTGGAGTGAGATTATGCTAGCTAGTGGGTCAGAGACTTTTGGCCTTCGGTCATTTGCTAGTTGGGTTAAAGCCTGGGGGTCCCCAACACCCCCGTTATACCCAAATGGTAGGAGCCTCTTTCTCCGAAACCCCCAGCAGCTGACAGTGCTCCCATTTCCGCTCATAATTTCACAAATCCCAATGTGGCAAAGGCAAATATATTACAGTATTCCTTTTTCTTTCTATTGAAACACAGTTGACACACAATGTTACATTAATTTCAGATGTATCTATTACAGTGTTCTGATTCCTGTGGAATTAACGTAGGAGGTAGGAAATGTCTTCTTTATTATTTTGATGACAGTCCTGAGGGGGAGCCAGAAAATATATTACTTCATATACTTTGATCTTTGTGCAATTTTAGATGTCTTAATACATCTCTAATTTTTTTTTTCCAAATGACATTTGTATGGGGAGTCATTTGACTCTGTGTTGAGGGATCGAGGAAGGAGGAGGACAAACTAGTGTTCTGTAAGACATTGCCTTCTGTCAGACTCAGTGGGAAACTGGATCTTGGTGGAGCCCCGTGTCCTCGGATTCATATCCCTTGAACTGCTTGCTAACTGGGACAGACCTCAAGCAAGTACCGTCACCCCGAAACCTTTGGTCTTCTGCACCAGGAATCTGGGTCTTACTGGTGTTGCTGTTAGACTGGTACTCTCTGCTATTTTTAGGTAAAAAAAGAAAAGAAAAGAAAAGAAAGGTAGATTTGTTTGTTCACTCCATTATTTCAGTAAAGAAAACCTGTCATTTGAATTATTTATGTCTTGAGACATACCCAAAGAGCTATATTCAACATTAAAAATCTATGCAAACAAAGGTTTATTTGTTTGGGAGGCATCCAGGACACCTCCCTCCCCACTTTAAGCCCTCTTGAGACAGCTCATTGTTGGAATTCTCATTTCCTGGGTTCTTAGTGATATTGAGACTGTTTTTAGTGCTTTTTAGTTCTTTCTATTTTCCTGGCAGCCAGTTCTGTTCCATCTAGCAGACTTTCCTGATGGGGTTGTTTTAAATGAGATAAAGGGTGGGGTTCTGTTCAGGAAAACAGGTGGAGGGGGGATGGAGTAGATAGAGGAGGGAAGAGGAGAGGAGAGAGGAGGATCTAGCAGATTTAATTCCCAGGCTTTTCTTTGGATCCTGGCCACCTCCTTCCAGGGCTGGGTTCATGCTGTTGTCCTCACTTGCTTTCCTGCAAGGCTGAGTCTCCATCCTCCCAGGATGATTTACTTGACCAGTACTCATCCCAGCTCATCCTGCCTGCAGATTCTTCTTCTTTTTTTTTTTTTTTGAGGATGTATTTATTTATTTGAGAGAGAGAGAGAGAGAAAGAAAGAAAGAGAAGAGGTAGAGGGAAAGAAGGGGCAGAGAGAGAGGGAGAGAAGCAGGCGCTCCGCTGAGCACAGAGCTCATCGCACGGCTTGAGGCAGGACTCGATCTCACCACCCTGAGATCACGTGCTGAGCCCAAATCAAGAGCCGGTCGCTTTATCAACTGAGCCACCCAAGCATCCCCTGCCTGCAGATTCTTAAGCACAAAGTACAGAGCATCCTCTGCCTAGAGCTCAGCCCCCTCTTGGTCTCTGAAGATAAGATTCAGCAGATGGTGGCAGCTGCATCTCACTTTGCTTGGAATCCTGGGAGATGCCCTAAATGACTACTGAGCCACCGACTCATGATGTCAGATCTTACAGAGGGTGAAACCTCGTGGGGAAGATCAGGCCCATAAAGTATTTGTTTTAGGTGGCAGAGAGTTGAACCAAGGGGAAGACGTCAGTGGATTTCATGGTCAAATTTATACATGAGAGTCTCGGCCAGGTGCCAGTCCATCATGATGTAAACACTCCTGTCCATTTTTCATGTGGAAACTGCACCTGGCAAGTTGCTGAGAACCAGAAGCTCCAGAGTAAATAAATTCAGTTTTCTCTTTGGTCAGGAAGGGGACGAACAAGAATGTACAAGTGGGAAAATATTACTTTTGGCAAGTGCCTGTTCTTTCCCAAGTAACTGTACTTCCTCTGTGTCTTAACTCCTGTATCTGCAAAATAGACACGATTATTCTTATCTTTATGAATTGCACCAGGCTTTGGCAAAGATAGATGGGGAATATATACGAGAAAGTCTTATATCCTTAGGAAGGAAGGCAACTTGTACTCTAAGGTATTAATGTTATTAATCTTATTCAAAAATTAAAAATGGATTAAGGAGGAGGCCACAAAGGCATTTTATTGCTCTAAGCTGTCAGAAAGTTCCAGCTGAGTGGACTCATCCAAGGTTTTCTTCAAATGAGCAGGATTAAGCTATTATTTTTATTAATCTGGGTGGTTTCTTTGCCCTGTACAATCTTTAAAACCTCACTGTGATTCATTTTGACTCTCAAAACTTAGGCTGAAAATGTTTTAGGAGTGAAGCAGACTAGACTGATATTTTTCTAAAGATTCTATGAGACTGGTTTATAAAGCATGCAGAAAACAGGAGCAGAGGCTGATTTGGTTGGAATTTGATGCTCATGGCAGGAAGGTCAAGGGTTTGCCTCCATTAACAAACAAACTCTTTCTAAAAAATAAGACTATTATAATCTGAAGTCTTGTTTGTTTAAACATATATTAATATAACTTCTTGTTCCTTTTCTATATAGCTTATGGCAAAGAGCATGGACAGTAAGTCAGTAACATGTCAGCTTTTTATGGACCAGCTATTTCAGCTTCCATAGATTACTTTACTCTTCAGGTTCAGGTTCTGCATTTGTGAAATGCAGTTATTAGTACCACCTCTATTAGGTTTTCATGGAGTGCAGCAGAAACTCTTAAGTGCCTTCCTAATATCTATTGTTCCCCTGCACCTCCTTTCTTTCCTGGGTAAGAAACTTGCTAATTTGGAGCAGCAAGTGCCCAGCTTGATACTCACACTTTCTCAGTGTCCTCATACTGGAGTTGACAAATGGGACCTAGGTAGAGTTGTACTGCAGGTCTCTGGAGTTGTTTTTGGTTTCCTGAAAAAAGGGGGCAGAAAGGACTGGTGCATCTTCCCTACTTCCTTCCACTTTGCATGTAGAAGTGCTGTCTGGAGCTGTGACAGCCATTTTGCAAGCATGAGAACAAAGCTAAAGAAGGCAGAGCAGAAAAATAGCATACTACCAGGCTCCAAATGGCACCAAATAAAAGGTAGAAGCCAAACCAGAAGTTTCCCACCTAGGAAATGGGAGAAAAATAAACCCTATTTGTATAAGCCACTCTTAGTTGGCTTATACATGTACTTGAATGTATTCTTGACTGATAGAGTAAACAACATAACAGTCATAACTTGCATAGCATGAAGTTTGTCATACTTTGGAAATTTATTAAGTGTTACTTCTACCTCCTTGTGTTACTCAGTGAGTGCTTTGAGCGAGGTAGGGTTAGTATTGCTTTTCTTCTAGTTGAGTCTGAAGAATGAATCATACCAGAAATCCTTTGTAGAACTGGGGAATTGTAAAGGGGAACTGAGAATACAGTGTTCTTGGACCTCCATCAAAAGTGTGCAGAGTCCTCATCCACAGTGCCGTTTGTACAATGAGTTTTGACTCCGTGTGCATACATAGCACTGCTCGTAAGACACTCCAGATGCCGTATTCACTGATGCTCATCAAGAAGCACATGAATTAGATAGGGATGGCCATGTGTATTGTGTTGTTGAGGAAATAGAAGCTCAGAGAAGTAAAACGACTTGCCCATGGTCTCCCAGCATAATGGCCTGAGATGGAGTGTGTGAACTTCAAGTTCAGTGTCCATTCCAGGAGGCCATGACGCTTTCCTGTCCAGAGCACAGGAACCAGGACCCAATCATGTGTCTTGAGGCAGAGGTACATGGATTCCCTTCACCCCTTTACCCTTGTTAAACTAGCATCTGTGAGAAAGCCAAAGAGAAGAGGATGGCAAGCCAGGTTTAATCATTCACAAGACTCAAGGAAGCCTGGGAGGGGGAGAAGAGAATAGGGTCTGAGAAATGAGGGAGCTTGCAAGGAGAGCCAGAGGGCCCCAGCAGCCCTGGTGTGAACTCTGTCCTTGGGCAGCAGCATCTTCTCTGGTGTGCGAGCCTTGGCGGCAGAGATTTCTGGTCTCAGGTTCGTTCCCATCTACTGGTGGAATGCCAGGCATGCTGTATGCACTAGAGGTAACATGGTGAGCAAGATAAGTTGCCTGCTCGGGGGGATCTTGCAGTCTAGTGGGAGAGACAGACAAATAAACAGGTACCCATGGTCCAATGGGAGTGGGAGGCATGTAGGATGCTAAAGTTGCTTGTGGGAGGGGAATTCACTCAGAAGTGGAAGGTTTAAAATCAGGAAAGGTTTCTTGAGAGAGGCTGCACCCAAAGTGAGATCTCATGAATAGGGGTAGCTAGCCAGGAGAAGAGCAGATGGTGAGGGAGGGAGGAAGAAGTAGAGCATTTGCAGAGGCCAGCCACACTCCCTTTCAGCAAGGATATTTCTCCATCCCATTTTCCCTTCATTCCCCTATCTCTCCCAGCACCTGCTCCCAGCATTTCTGCAGCTTAGTGGACATGGGACCTCCACCCCCATCATGTCACAGCACTATATCTGAGCATCCCCAGATTTGAGAAAGTTTTTTCCTCTTATTCCAGAGGACATTGTATGTGCCAAGACCACAGCAATATCTTCTGCCATTGTACATTCTGCAGATGTAACAAAACGATTGATGAGGTAGGACTTAAATAATATTAATTCTTATTTTTAAAAAATTCCAGAGAGTCTGACATTGGAGGTTTGTCTCCTACTTCTAGCAGTAGAAGTGATGATTTACTACAGAACGATTTTCCTGTGCTCTGGGAAGGATCGTTGGAGGAGTCTCTCTTGACAATGACACGTGGTCATAAAGTTATATGAGATGTCTTGATGGCTTCCGCACCCTCTCAGTCTGAAGAGCTCTGAGTTTCTGGGGATGAGGTGGCAACTTTGCATGGAGCTGAGTACCCTCCTGGTTGAAGGGGCACTCAGGCTCTCTGAAGTCTTTCTTTTTGATAGTCAGCCAGCAGATCTTATTTGGTGGCTAGAGATAATCTCCACTGAGTCCTGCCTAGGAGGAAATCACCAAGGAGAAAGGGAAAGGAAGTTGGTAGAGTGACCCGGGCGTAACACTGAGTCCTGTAATGATTGTCTCATGGGGGACAGCTGGTTCTGGCAAAATGTATGGCTGGGGTCGGATGTCAGTGGTGTGCTGGTCAATGTGGAATGACTGACTCTTGTCAAAAGGTATGCATATATCAGTGTTCCGAAGTTTATGATAATTTACCTTGACATAAAAGATGCATAGCACACATTTTACAAATAATGATAAAATAGACAATACTCTTTATCATAAATTCTATATAGCCAGTTGACTCTCAGAGAGTACTTTGGGTTGATTTGGGCCAGGCTCTTGAATATGTGATTTATGAGTGAGTGTAGTTTTCCACATGAATATGCACATGTATTTTCATTTATGTTAATGAGTAAGATGAAAGAAGAATAACTAAACCTACGATAAGAGTGTTTCTTCACTGATGATAGTTTTTGAATCCCGGAAAGATATTTCTTTTATTTATTTATTTATTTATTTATTTATTTATTTATTGGAATGACGACAGACATGACACACATTTAAATTTTAAGCTTACATAGTATTTTCTTCATTACCTTCTTAAGTCTAGACAATCAACAAAACAATGACTTAAGCCCTGATTAATAGGACCGCTGATTTCTGTGGTGTAAATACTCCCACGGTCGCTGATTCAGGCTACCAGTGGGAGGTCCCTGAATGCGGGGGTCGAAAGAGATGTCCAGTGTACAGCGTTTCCATTCTACAGATGCAGTAGGCACAAATAACTTTAAAAGATGTATAGACAATAGTAAAACAATAGTAAAACAGAATAAAATGATTGGAAAGTGATGCATGTTGAATGTTAATCACCTTTGACTTAGTATAATTGATCGAATTACATGGTATCTCATTTAATGTTTAATAATGTCTGTGCTTAACAATAAGCTTGAAAATTCCTGACAATCACCCATCAGTTCTCCCAAGTCGATGTAGCTGTCCGTAGCACATCCCTGCCGGAAGCCCCTCCTGGTCAGACTGCCCTGGCCCAGTCACTATGATTTTTAATCACAGCCAAGTAGGACAAAAACAGAACAAGGAGCTACAACCTTCAGAGCCTGTGTGAGTGTTTGGTAGGGTGAACTATCTGTCCCAGTCTGCACAAAAAGTACTACATCCTGAGAATTGCCTCAGTCCAGTGCAGACCATCCCACCCATCACCCTTTGTGTGGTATACATCTTTTATGTGCTTGGTGAAAACCCCTAGGCTGAGGATGCAGTCATACAAACACCAGTGTTTGAAGGGAAGGAGGCTAGGCCTGTGGGACAACCATAGCTAAGCGTTGCCAGGTGGTGGGCACAACACCTCTGCTCTCAGTACACACCCTCTGAAAGGGCAACACCCACAAGTCATGTCCTTCCCCTCCAGGGAAGAGGATAGCTTCTGACTTGAAAATCATTGTCCACAGCAAGGCCAGTTGCAGCAACAGAAGCAAAGGCAACAGAAATTTTGGTCCCCTTAGTGCATTTGGAAGTAGACCAGTTCCTACATAATGAACAAGACTTGAGATTCCTGAACACTTCAGGGGACAGGAGGTGCCTTCATTTCCTTGCATTGCCATGACAAATCAAGTGCTTAAACAATAGCAGTGTGTTGTCTCACAGTCCTGGAGACCAGAAGTCCCAAATCAAGGTGCCAGCAGGGCTGCTTCCTTCTGGGGACTGGGTGGGGGTGATCTGTTCCAGGCCCATCTCTCAGCTTCTGGCAGCTCTTTGGCTTGTGGCAACAAGACTCTGATCTTCACGTGCCATGTTGTCAGCACGTGTCTGTCCCCAAAGCTCCTCTTAGTCCTACTGGATTAGGGCTCACCCTGATGACCTCATTGTACTTAATGACCTCTGTAAAACCCTATCTCCAAAGAGGGTCACATTTGGAGATCCCGGGGGTTATAATTTCAACATAAGGATTTTTAGGGTTCACAATTCAATCGACAACAGGAGATGATCCCAACGAACATAATGGCATTTCCGCTCATTTGGTCATGAGAGCCCTAATCCAGTAGGACTAAGAGGAGCTTTGAAGATTCTAGAGGAGATTTTGAAGATTCTAGTTGAGATGTAATTTCTGCTTTGAAGATTCTAAGAGGAGAATTTGAAGATTCTAGTTGAGATGTAATTTCTGCAAGGAGCCTCTCCTAACTCCCTCCATTCCCAACACAAGTTTGAACCTCCTCCTGTGGGGCCCCATGCTTCCTGCACTGTCATTGGTCATATTGTACTAGCATCTTTTTTTTTTTAAAGATTTTTATTTATTTATTTATTTGAGAGAGAGAGAATGAGAGAGAGCATGAAAGGGAAGAGGGCCAGAGGGAGAAGCAGACTCCCTGCTGAGCAGGGAGCCTGATGTGGGACTCAATCCCGGAACTCCAGGATCATGACCTGAGCCGAAGGCAGTCGCTTAACCAACTGAGCCACCCAGGCGCCCTGTACTAGCATCTCTTGACACATCTGTACTGGTTGTCAGATGGTAAGTTCTATGTGGGCAGGAAGTCTCTCTATTTACCATCCTAAACACAGTGCTTAGAACAGAGTAGTTCTCAATAAATATTTGTCGAACACGTGAAATAATTTTTTAATCCTTATAACAGACCCCGGTGATGCCTGTCCCTTATTCCTTCCACACTTACCAGTTTCATCTGTCAGCTCTTGTTGTTTCTTGCCTGGGGACTCTTTCTGGTCACCTGAGCAGGGCAGGCTGGAGATGCCAAGGCACAGCATCCTCTGGGTGTCCCAATGGCTGATGGGACTAAGTGGGTGGTCTAAGTCTGAGACATGAGTATGTTTTATGGCAAGGTGACCCAGGGGGCTTCAGTTTCAGTTGCCTACAGTGACAATTCATTGGACAATGCACCTTTGACTTGCTTCCTTCTCATCTTTGTATCTGCTATTTCCCTCCCCTGGGTGCAATACCTGTGAAGTGCTCAAAAGAGCACTTCCACAAAGCTCAATTCCACAAAGTCCTCAAGAGAGGAGCCTCAGGGGTTATCCCAGGAGGACTGGGGGCAATGCTCCTCCCTGGTTTCCCCCCTATTCAACACAAGCAGGTGCATGTGTCTCTGATGTAAAACTGAGTATTGGGTTTCTGTATGGAATTTAATTGACAAAATATTCCACTATGCAGAAATTTGAACACACCTCCATTTTTGAAGAGAAGCTGAGGCTCTAAGAAGAGGAAAGGATTTTTTTCCAGTGTTACTCAGCTTTTTAATGGCAGGGCCAGGAATAGAATTCAGCTGCTACTGGAAACTCCTTCAGGGCAAGAGAGGTCTTATTATGCATGGGTAGCGTGCATCTGCTGTTTTTGTCCACTAAAGTAAGTCCCCTTTCCACTGGAAAAGCACCTTGGCTTTCCTTAGGGAAGCTACCCTTTTTTTTTTTTTTTTACAGAATTACAGGTGAATTCTGCCATCTGATCTCATCTCCAGCTACTGAGTGGGGTGCTAGCATGAGCAGTAAGTGTGTCTCATCACCCTTGCACGAGTGTTCAATGTGAAATTATGACCCAAGTCAGTTCAGTTAGAGCTAATCTTGAATCCCTTATGGGAGTCACACTCTACATGAACTATAAGTATGAAGGCCTACAGTCATTGGGAACTCCAAAAGAAAATCTTCCGGAAAATAGAACCCAAGCAGAGGAAGGTGGAGCAGAGAAATGTTGCAAGTGAGACAGTTTCGTGACATTGCTTTGGCCCCTGGATCCAGCCATGCCTGAAAACATTACAACTCTTCAGTTTTGTTACATGAACCAAAAAAATTTATTTGGTTCCCTTAATCTGAGTGTGTATCTCTTCGTTTTGACCCCAGGAGACCTAATTAATACATTACGCCTCTGCCCATTTGTGAGAACTCTTGAGGATTTTGTTGAGCTCAGACTTCTTGGAAACTCAGCATTCAGTGATGCATTGTACATCAGTGTACCTCCAGAGCCAAGTCCATGGCCTATCAATCTGTAGGCCTTAATTAAGTATTTGGTGTTTGAATGCCCGAATGTCTTCTTTTTGTTAAATTCAAGTGCACTTTGCTTTTTCATGTTTAGTGAGCAATCTAGTTTCTGAATCTAATCAATCTATTTTTCTCTTTTGCCTAGGACCTTAGGATGGCATTCAAATTTTTTTCAAAGGCCTCTGGGGCTGCCCAACCTGGTTGTGGGTCAAACATGACCAGTACCTTGGTCACGGATCACACACAGAATGGAGATCCTTCTGATCTACAGTGAATTCATCAGTTAAGAGTGCATCCAGTTTGATTCTACCTGAAGTTTTCTTTCACTTCCCCAGAAACCTTCTGGAGCAGACAGGGACTATTTTTGGCTCAGACCCATTTTGTCAAGCTCATTGCCATCTCCAGTTCACAGGCTGGCACATGTGGGGGGTGGGGGCTATTGAAGCCTCATGCCCAGTGGGCAGCTATTCTGGGTTGTTTGTGCTTGACATTCATGAGGGCTTCCTGGCTGACTCACTCCCTAGTTGAGCCCCCATATGCTGAGCTGGGGCGGGGAGGCTCAGCAGTCTGTTCTTATGCCCCTAATCAAAGAGTAGCATCCCCAGATCTTGTAGTCAGCCATGCAGCCTGGACTGGGAAGCAATTGTGGGCTGCTAAATTTAGCTACAACCACTTCAGGAAATGAGATGCTGGGAGATTTTGAGAATGGAAATTGGGGATATACTTCGTTTATCTCTCTTCTTTTCTTCTGATGTTTGAACAGACTGAGTTAAATCCTGGTTGAACTATTCCTTATTAGCTGTGTGATCTTGGGAGAGTGACTTTACTACTCTGAGCCCAACCCCCCTACCCTTTCCCATCAAATGGTAGTAATAGAATCCAACGAGTAAGGTTGCATTAAGGATAAGGATTAGAAGTAATTAACCTGTTTAAAGGGCCTGATAGAGTGCCCTGCATCTTGTTGATAACCATGTCATTCTAGCTTCCCATTAAAATTTCTGTACCCAGCATGGGGGTCTACCACCTATTAGGAGCTCATTAAGTGCCGGAGGAATAAATAAATAAATAAAAGAAGGAAAGAAAGAAAGAAGGTATGTTGACATCACAACCCTTGTTTTTTTTTTTTCCCCCTGCCCTCCTTTGACCCTTCAGATGGGTAGATGATCCATATAAATGCAGATGGAAGGCATGGGACAATCCATCTGAAAGGCCTGTGAACTTTACCATATTGTTGCTTAATTTTCTCTGTACTTATATTATGTCTCCTTGAAGGGGTATAAACTCCTTCACAGCAAAGAACACAGCCCAGGTCTTAAATTCTGTTCCTTGTGGGGCTCAGTTTCCCTCTCTGGAAAAACAGGGTTGATGTTTCCTGAAGTCCCTTTGAACTACGGCATTTTCTGATTTCACAATGTCATTTATTCTGGCCTCCCTTACAGCCATGACACTCCACCTTGCACACAGCAATTACTCAGTAAATAGGTGCTGATTATTAACATCCAGAAGTGAGGTCTCAGGTCCAGGAGAGGTTCTTTTGTTTTGGCTTGAGAGGCGGAGGGGGTAAAGAAGCGACTGAGTTTCATGATGTTTTACATCCGATGTCTAGAGATCTCAGCTGAGGGAGTTGGAAACTGGGGCATTTAGAGATGGTGGAAATGGGGTGAGCTTTGAAAAAAATCAGGAAATTGCTTTCCCAAGGGGCACCTGGCTTTTATTCTGCTCTCTTTTCAGTCAGTTCTGCAAATGAATCTGCACTGGGGTTTACCTATCCTGGTGTCTGGCTTTTGCTGGGAGGGAAGGGAAGGGGGGAGAGATAGAAAGTGAGTTAAATTTAGTGAGCTAGCTAGCACGAGGCCTCAGGCAGAGACTGCAGGCAGCAAGTACTTAGGTAGCCTTCCCTGGGGATAGGAATCCAGTTTCCCTGAAAAGAGAGGATAACGGAAGGGGGGATAACTGATGTGCTGTGACAGATGTGCCAGTTTCCTCTTTTCACTCCCTCTTTTAATTGAGATCTGCAGGTAGTTTCAATTGACGACTGTTCAATAAGGCTTTATTGAGCACAAGCTATGAGCCATGTCCCCCATGAGACCCTGGGATGCCAACATGAGCAGCACACAATTTCTGCATGCGTGAATCACCATTTGGTGGGGCAGATAGACACACAAACAATCATCAGAATATATTGTGATGTGTCATAGGATGGAGTGGTGGGCAAGAAGTGTTGGCATCAACTCATATAAACAGCTCCATCAGGGGCAGGGATGATGAGGGGGACTCACTGGCAGAAGGACTCTCTGGGGAGGGAACATTTGAACTTTTTCTTGGATCAGTGGGAGTTTCAGGGCTGGAAGTCATGTGCAAAGCATTACCAGCACAAGGAACAGTGTGTGCAAAAATATGGAGGTGAGAAAGATCATGGCAACTTAATTGAATGGAGTCACTACGTGGGGATGTGAGCTTTCTACTCCTCTGGGAAGAAGCTGTGTTATTGGAATAAAGGTTTTCTTGCATTCCTGTGTTTGCTCATTTCCTTCTCTTCATTTTGCTTTTTCTTTACCTAGATCTCTTGGCGGCTAATTGTTGTCCTTCCTGGTTATAGCTCTGTGAAGTCAAGGATTGTGGCTGCCTTGCTCATGTTTGTATTCTGTACCCAGTGTATGTCACAAAGCCTCAGCAAATGCTCCTTGAATGGAATCAGAGAGAGAATGAGATTCCCCAAAAGGAGGTCAAAGAGAGAAACAACTACAAGAGGAAAATAACTTCCAGTGGCCAAGAAATTCCAAAAGAAGTTTCTGTGAGAAAAAAATGAGGGCTTTTATGTCACCAAAATCTCCCCTCAGACCCTTACCCCATCCCCAGTCCATCCACCCAGGTCTGTTGTTCTAAGAGCCTTCTTTTTCAGCAAAGGAAACCATAATAAATAAATAAATAAAAAGACAACCTACTGAATGGAAGAGATATTTGCAAATGACATATCCAATAAGGGGTTAATATCCAAAATATATAAAGAGCTTATACAACTCAACACTAAAAACCAAACCAGCTAATTAAAAAATGGGCAGAGGACCTGAATAGACGTTTTTCCAAAGAGGACAACGAGATGGCCAACAGACACATGAAAAGATGCTCAACATCACTCATCATCAGGGAAATACAAATCAATGAGATATCACTTCACACCACTCAGAATGGCTAAAACAAAAATAAAAATAAATACAAGAAATAAATATTGGCAAGGATATGGAGAAAAAGGAACTCTCGTAGGCGGTTAGTGGGAATGCAAACTGGTGCAGCCACTGTGGAAAACAGTATGGAGATTCCTTAAAAAAATTAAAAATAGAAATATCAGGTAATACAATAATTCCACTCCTGGGTATTTATCCAAAGAAAATGAAAACATTAATTCAAAAAGACACATGCACCTCTATGTTTATTGTAGCATTATTCACAATAGGCAAGATATGGAAGCAACCTAAGTGTCCACCAATAGATGAATGGATGAGGAAGATGTGGTGTATATATAATGGGCTATTACACAGCAATAAAAAAGGATGAGATCCTGCCATTTGTGAGAACATGGATGGACATAGAGTATTATCTAAGTGAAATAAGTCAGACAAAGACAAATATCATATGATTTCACTCATATGTGAAATCTAAAAAAAAACAAATGAATAAATGAACACAGAAAAAGCAGAATCTGATCTATAAATACAGAGAACAAACTGATGGTTGCCAGAGGGAAAGAGGTGAGAGGATGAGCAAAATGGGTGAAGGGGAGTGGGACATACAAGCTTTCAGTTATGGAGTGAATAAGTCACAGGAATAAAAGGTTCAGCATAGGGAAAGCAGTCCATGATATTGTAATAGCCTGTGTGGTGACAGATGGCAGCCACACTTGTGGTGACCACAGCATAATGCATAAAGAAGTTGAATCACTATGTTGTACCCCTGAAACGAAGGTAGCATTGTGTATTAACTATACTCAAAGAAAAATATTTTTAAGGTAAAAAAGTAAAAGCCTAAATGTTGGTGGTCTGGACCCAAATTTACACTCCTCATCCCAGGCAGAGGGGTCAGTGAGATGTCCTCAGAGCTCCACTGAGGTGAGGGATGCACCTCTTACTTTGTCGACCACACATTTCATTTTCTCAGCACTTAGATATCTGGAAAGCTAATTCCCACAGTGGAGTTCATTTTAATTTATGACGATTACTTAGTCCAAATAAAGGAGAGTGTTGTTGACTTCACTCAAAGAATGGACAAATAGAATTTTAGAAACTGGAAGGTCATGGAGGGAATGATCGTTTGCTAAGCAGGGTCATTGGAAATTCCTGCCATGCAGCCATTTAGACAGGAGCCTCTCTGGTGGGTTTGTCCTTTAAAGAAGCAAGCCCATGGAGAGCTAAATGGATCTTAAGCCCAAACTGCTTCCTTCAATTTTTCTTTGTGTCAGATAAGTTATGTAGTTATTGATAATGATGAGTGTTCAACTATTTGTTTAAAGAGCAATTTAAATCAACAGATGAATGGATAAAGAAGATGTGGTCCATATATACAAGGGAATATTACTCAGCCATCAGAAAAGATGAATACCCAACTTTTACATCCACATGGAGGGGACTGGAGGAGATTATGCTAAGTGAAATAAGTCAAGCAGAGAAAGTCAATTATCATATGGTTTCACTTATTCGTGGATCATAAGGAATAGCATGGAGGACATTAGGAGAAGGAAGGGAAAAATGGGGGGGGGGAATTGGAGGGAGAGATGAACCATGAGAGACTATGGACTCTGAGAAACAAACAGGGTTTTAGAGGGGAGGGGGGAGGGGGGATTGGTTAGCCCGGTGATGGGTATTAAGGAGGGCACGTACTGCATGGAGCACTGGGTGTTAGACGAAAACAATGGATCGTGGATCACTACATCAAAAACTAATGATGTATTGTATGGTGACTAACATAACATAACAAAATTAAAAACTACAAGAAAAAATAAAGAGCAATTTAAAGTCTCTGATTTATATTCATGAGTTATGAAGTAGCTGCATAGTTCCTAAGTAATTTTTTTCTCTTAGCATAATGATTAATTGAAGTTTTAATGCAGATTTAAGAGATATTTTTCCAATTTTGCCTGGAATGCTTTCTTCTTCCCTCCCAAAATAAAAATTATCCTCTGTTGGATTTTGTGAGGGAGAGAGAAGGGAGAGGTTCTGGGTATCTTCTATCCTTGCTTTTTTCTGATGTAATTATATGATTCCAGGCAAATCTCCTAACGCAGGTGTTGTGGCTGGATTACAGGGGACCATCGCTGACATCTTAGACTCTTGAGGTAGCTAGGCAATGCCTGATGCAACAGGAATCCCTAAGCCAGTTGACTCTGGGTACATCACCTCAATTTTTACTTGGGTGTCCCACCAATATTGTCATTTTTAAGTGCACCAATGGCATAAATAAAGTTGAGAAACACTGTCATGTATCTTCTTATCAGAAGAAATTTAATTGATGTCCTGGTGGTGGACTTTTAAATATTCTGTGAGGATATTTGAAGTGCTTGGAAGGCGGGGGTTGGGAGATGTACACATGTACATACGTGTACACACGTGTATACACACAGACACATATTTGCCATTATAAGCTCCTAATAAAGCGTTTAGAGAAGTTGGTCATTGAAATCAGGGAAATTGCCCTGGTTTTCAGTGCAAAGAGTTACCATGGCAGTAACTCAGCAAAAGATACAATGTAGTGATGCATTCTTCTCCTAAACTCCTTGTGGCAGAGACTAGCTAAGTGCTCCCCAAATCCACTTCTTTATCTTCCTGCACGTACAATGAGACTCTCTTTTTGGGTCTTCCTTCCAGTTAGGGAGGTGGTCATAGGACTGAGTTATGATCAGTAGAATGGAAGAAAGTGAATTGTCTGGAATTTGCTGAGGACATGATACTAAGTGAAATAAGCCAGTCACAGAAGTACAAATACTGCCTAATTACGTATACACACAGTATCCAAAGTCTTCAAGCTCATAGACACAAAGTAGAATGTGGTTGCCAGGAGCTGAGGGGAGAAGAGAATGAGTTGCTATTCAATAGGTAGTGAGTGCCAGGCATGCAAGATGGAAAAGGTCTACACACCTGCTCCACAGGACTGTTCTTATACTTAACAATACTTTACTGCACACTTCACTATTTGTGAAGAGGGGTGTATGTGTGTGTGTATGTGTGTGTGTGCTTACCACATTACAAAAAACAAAAACAAAAACAAAACCAAAAAAACCCATATAACCATAACCCAAAGCCAGTATTCATCCTTTTCAACCTGTCAATCAATAGCTATAGTATATGATGTAATGGCTCAGGTTTACTAAGCATTACATTTCCAGAGAACCATGCTTATGAATCATTTACCTCAATTAAATAGTTTAAGAGTTTGCCATTACACAAATATCAGGATTAAGTTGGCAATGAAGTCTTTAAAATTTCTAACACTGTAAGAATTCCATCAGAGTAAGCTTTATTAAAATACATTTTTATTATGAGTCCACTTAGCTAAAAAATGATTTTATATTTTTATAATCTTAGACAATTTGTGAAGGTAATTATTCACCTAAAATCAATAAAGTATATTTAAAAAGTTTAAATCATTAAAAAAAAAAACCCCTGTCTTACATATATCATGATGTTGTATTAAATTATTTTCACATGTCAGTAAAATCGAGGAGAAAACAGAGCTGGTTTACAATAAAAAATTTTAAATCTCCTTTATTTGTGCAAAAAGTCACCATGAGAGGAATAATAAAATGGGTTTTTAAAAAGTATAATTTCTACATCACTTTATTTGTAAACCATTATTTTATTTGTGTTCCTTTATTAAAATTTATTAAAATACACTTGACAAATAAAAACTGTATATATTTAAGATGAACAATGTGATGTTTTGATATATGCATCCATTGTGAAATGAGTACCACAATCAAGCTAATTAGCATATCCATCACGTGACATAGTTATGTTTTTTTTTTATGTGTGGTGCGAACACTTAAGATCATCTCTCTTAGCAAATTTTAACTATAAAGTTTCTTAAAGTTAGCCTTAAGAGTCCAAATGTCCCTTTTTTCTTGTCTTGTAAACTAGTAATCAAGACCATTAAATTAACTCAGAGTTAACATATTTTCCTAGTTGTGGTCACATTTCTTTCTAGAATATCTAAAACAAAGCATCAAGAGTTAATTTTGTTCTCTCTAGAAATTTAAATTAGTCTTTAGTTTATTAGTATTACTCATAAAGCCCATTAGGGCATGTTTTTGCTCCATTAGATTTTAAGAGATAAATAATCTGATTTATTCTTTCTTTGTTGGAAATGTTCATCTGGCTTAAATATTTCTAGAGTGACCACATAAAGATGAGCATTTTTAATGGCCAATTTACAAGTTTACAAGAGAAGGGGAAAAAGAAGTGGAGAGACAGAAAAAAGGAGCCAGGGGCTGTCGGACAGGTTGGTTTTCACGGAAATTGTAGGAGTGTTAGTGACCATCAGCCTGGAGGAATCCATGACCCTGAGGGTGAGGTATGGAGATGGTTGTAGGATTTATAGTTGAGAGAGTGTTGTTGGTGTCAGTTAGGAAGGGATGGATTCTCTTCTGTCATTGGAAATTAGGCACTTCACCTTCCTGAAAGCCAACTCCAAAATTCCTCAGAGACAGCTAGTGCTTTCTTCTTTATTGCCTTGGATGGGACAATTACATTTCTAGTGACCCTTTTGTTTATATTATTAACAAGTGTCATGGCAGGACTAACTCCATCTTGAATTCACTTTGCCTTGAACACTTCTCCCTCACTCCTTATTCTGCGGTAGACCTGTTTGTGCATTGTAAGCCTGCTGGGAAACTCCTTAACTTTTAGATTTTAATGGGAGCACTGAATGAAGATACAGAACACATTGCACAAAACAAAACTAATCAGCACATTCTTACCCGTCAACTCCTAAGCACATGCTAAGCTTATAGTAATCATTTCTGTTTAAATTTTTTAGGGAATTTGAAGAAACTGGTCAGTGTTAATTGAAGACATCTGACTGATTTCTCATACTGGAGTGGCAGCTGGAGCCTGTCTTTATTTTGGCTTCTTTCCCCCCTTAAAAGGCCCTTGCCTGGGGTGCCTGGATGGCTCAGTTGGTTAAGCATCTGCCTTGGGCTGCTCATGATCTCAGGGTGCTGGGATTGAGCCCCACGTCAGGCTCCCTGCTCAGGGGGAGTCTGCTTCTCCCTCTCCCTCTATACCTCCCCCTGCTCATGGTCTCTCTCTCTCAAATAAATAAAATCTTAAAAAAAAAAAAGCCCCTGCCTGCATTGAGATGCCTGCACTAAAATGGGGAGATGGTTTTGGGGACATTAGTCTGCCATCTTCTTGGTTAGCCAGTTTTCTCAAATAAAGTCTATTTCTTTTTCCCAACATTTTGTCTCTTGACTAATTGGCCTGAATTGCAGTGAGCAGAGCAGATTGGGCCTGGGTTCCATAACAGTGTCGGGGAGCCACCTGCGAGGGGAACTGCTTGTGGTGAGCCAGCTGCTGGGGAGACTTTGGGGATGGGCCCTGCCCACTGCAGGAACTACTTTCCTTCCAGGGACTGTCCCTTGGTGTCCAACCCTGGTGTGGTCTGCCCCAGCTCTTTCTGTTGGAGCAAGGAGCCCACCTCTGGGTGAGTGTGCAGATTCAGATAGTGGGTAAGTCCCTCGGGCCTGTCTGACCGGGGACTCCTTTTCCTGGCCATCTGGGCTGTGGGCAATTTGTTTCTGTTGTTTGAGGCACCTGTTTAGGTGAGTGAAAATAGTTGTTGGACTTTTTATATCCAGCTTAATTTTGGTTTGTCAGGAGAGCAGCACTATTGTGATTGTGTGCCATGGGAAATCGATGTCTATTCCAGCTGACAGCCTGCTTCGAGCATGTTGAAGAAAAGGTCCAATTTCAGTTGTTCACCCATGTCCAAGAAAACAGTCTTCTATTGTGGCACAGTCTGGCCACAGTATACTTTGGAATCTGGGCTTTACATGGCTCCTTGAATCACTATACTATTTTGCAGTCGGAGCCGTACTGCCAAAGAGCTGGCAAAAAGGATGAGGGGCCTTTATGCTCCTCTATCTGGAGGAGGCTAACGGGAAGGGGTCTAAGCTGATGGTACAGAGACCAGGGTACAAGGCTATTTATTCCCCTGGTCCCACTAAATGATGGGGGCAATTTAAGGGAGAAAGAAGACAGGATGATGTCATAGGTTCTAAATCCTTTACCTGCCCTTCAAACCCTGCCTCTTCTGGCTGAAATGCTTGAGCCTCCAGAAATGTCCAGGACTTCAGCTCCTCCTCAGTAGGAGCCCAGGGCAGTGCTGGGGACCTGGAGTACTCTCTCTGTATAAGATCCGGCAAGGGAATCAATTTGTCCAGGGAGCAATTCCAGCCAGAGCAAAGCAGTATAAACCAGCATGGATAACTGGCCAGATACTTATGGACTTGCAGTCCCTTTTCTACTTCAGATCTGTTCAACTGGAGGAATGATAACCCCTCCTACTGGGATGGTCCCCCTGAAAATGACTGAGTTATTTGCACTAATATTTGCTGACCCTCTTGGGCGGATATTCAAACTCTTTATGTATGCTTCTTACGGCAGGTGAGAAATGATTAGTGCTAGAGAAGCTTATGAAGAGGCACACTGGCCCCCTTTGGAGGATGCCAATGGAGCTCCCATGCTGGTGTTGCATTGAGATCACAGTGACAGGGGCATGCCTGGACTTGGTTAGCACAAGAAGTGCATTTTGGTTGGTCTCAGAGAGGGGGATTCTAAACAAAAGACTTTAATCAAATACAGGAATTCCAACAACAACTTAATGAGGATCTCTCTGAGTTCTTGGAGTGCATTTACCAAATATACTGGAAATAAACAGACGCTGATCCTGAGGCACTGAAAATGTTTGGATGGTTAATATGACCTTTATTGGACAGAGTTCCTGATACTGAGAGAAAACTGCAAAGGCTGGATGCAGCAGGAGTGCTGACCCCATCACAGTTTGTGGACATGGTGTTCAAAATGTGCAATGGCAGAGAACAAAGACCAAAAAGAAGATGCAAAGAGACAGGCAACTATCTTTATAGACAATCTGTTGAGGAGGGACTAGCTCTTTCTCCAACAGCTGTGCCACTGGGCGCCAAAGTCGGCAGAGCAGGCAGAACTTGCCAAAGGAAGGGCACAGGATGAAGCAGAAAGGAACCTTTTCCAACTGGGTAGCTAGTGTCATGACTGCAGCAAAAGGGTTATTTTCCACTTCCATGGGAAAACCACTGAGGCTTAAATACATCAGTGCAGCAGATAGAAAGGATCAAGAGGAGAGAGAGCTACAAGTAGTTTGTTCATCCAGTTATTCTCAGCACCCAGCATAGAGCCTGGGACATCAATAATTGCTTGCAGTATAAATGCATGAACTAATGAATGAATGCATGCATGAATGGCATTTAGTATAGAACTGACAGAAAAGAAGAAATGGACTCCTTACCTATTGAGTGCCTGTACTGGGCCCGACACAGTGCTAAACATGATAGAGACATGATGTCCTTTAGTGCTCTGAGCAATTTCGTGGGGATCGCTATTATCAGCCCCTTTTATGGATGAGTCAGCTGAGGTCAAACCCTTCTTTTTTTTTTTTTTTTTTTTTAAAGATTTATTTATTTGAGAGAGCGAGAATGAGAGAGAGAGAGAGAGTACATGAGAGGGGGGGAGGGTCCGAGGGAGAAGCAGGCTCCTCGCTGAGCAGGGAGCCTGATGCGGGACTCGATTCCAGGACTCCGGGATCATGACCTGAGCCGAAGGCAGTCGCTTAACCAACTGAGCCACCCAGGCGCCCGAGGTCAAACCCTTCTTTCTTTGCCTCTTTCAGAGGTGTGTGGTGATGTGTTTTATGGGAGATGATTTTGCAAATTGTGAAGTACTACTCACCCATGGGGAAATAGTTGGTGTTACTTAAGTCAGAATAAACTTAAAACACAGGTATAATCAAAGCAGTAATGTTGCATGCCTATCATGTACTTCTTTATTAGAGAACTGGATATTTTAATTTAGAATCATAATTTTATTATTTTGTAAGCGTAGGTAGATCACCTAATCTTCTTTGTTAAGTTAGTTTATTAAAGAGTTTACTATATCAACCAATTTGCATTTGTTGCCTTATTTAATTGATAGAATGAGGCTATCCAGTTACGTAACAAGCCTAATATCTGATAATTTAGTATTGGGCAAGATGAACCTGGAATTTTAATCTTTTTGTCTTCCAAATTTTATTCGTAGTTATTATAGAACTTCGCCTCACAACAAAGTAAACAGTGGCCATCATCTGAATACTCATGAAGTCCTAGGCACAATGATTGACTCTCTTCATAGATAATTTAAAATTCTGAGATTTTTGTGGTTGTTTTGGTCTTTACAATCAGAAGTTAAAATTATATACATGGTAAAGTATTATCTTCAATAATGTGCAGCTCAAAACTGAGGAGATCTACTCTTTTGTTTTTGTTGTTGTTGTTGTTGTTGAGAGACAAGTAGGAAAGCTATAAATATCAAGAAGTATCTTCTTCTTGGTCATAAGATCAAGGTGGCTGGGGTTGTGGAACAGTTTCCCTGGACAGTCAGCCAGACCCAAAGTAGACTTTTTTTTTTTAAGTTCAAGGGCTTGAACTCATGACCCTGAGATCAAGACCTGAGCTGAGATCAAAAGTTGGACGCTTAACTGACTGACCCACCCAGGCACCCCCCAAAGTAGACTCTGTATAGGAGAAATAACACTGCTCTCTGAAGGCAGTGAGATCTGGGAAGTTGTCTATTACTGCAGCATATTCTATCATTCTGCTAATATAATTATTTAGAGTTTTTTGGCTGTTGCAAGCAACAGAAATAGCCTCTGGCTATCATAAGCAAAATATATTATGTTATACATATTTATATATTATAATTATATTCATTATTCATTATAAGCAAATATAAATTTGTTGGAAGAATCTAAGGTATCTAACAGAGTCATAAGAAAGCTGAACAGCCAGGCTTCTGAAAGAGGTCAGGTCAGACCCGATGATTAGAGCAGAAATCAATGGGCAATATGAATCCAGTTCCAGCAACTTTCTGTCCGTTTGGCTATTCTTAAAAGAGAATGTTAGATTGGCTTGATTTTAGATTATTTATTTTCCTTTTGGCTAAAGGAAGACAGGACATCTCGATGGACAGTCCCACTAAAATTTTGTGCAATGGGGAGGGATAATTCCCCAAAGGAAAGTCAGGTGCTATTGCAAAACAAACAAGAAAACAAACAAAAAATCCTAGGGAAATAATAGCAGAAACCCATCACACAATTTCTATTTCTCTACAAACTGTTGCTCTATTTCCCAACTTTGCTTCTGCCTCCACCCTCCAGACTGGTATTTAAGCTTACTTGCCCTGACATTGGATCCCTGACTTCCCTTGGTTGACATTGTTTCTGCTTCAGCTATCAGGAGACTGGCAGGTACAGGATGAAACTCCTCATACATTCCTTTGACCTCCTCCTAGCCTAGCCAACTCCTCTTACCTTCTCCTTAAAGATGGTAGAGTGTAACTAGAGGATATTAGGCCAAGCGAAATAAGTCAATCAAAGAAAGGCAATTATCATATGATTTCACTCATATGTGGAATTTAAGAAACAAAACAGAGGAACATAGGTGAAGGGAGGGAAAATAAAACAAGATGAAATCAGAGAGGGAGATAAACCATAAGAGACTCAACTCTAGGAAACAAACTGAGGGTTGCGGGAGGGGAGTTGGGTAGGGGGATGGGGTAACTGGATGATGGGCATTAAGGAGGGCACTTGATGTAATGAGCACTGGGTGTTATATACAACTGATGAATCACTAAAATCTACCTCTGAAACTAATTAAAAATAAAAAAGATGGTAGAGTGTGAATGTATATGAAATGGGCTAGCTCAGTACTATATGTGAGGCATAAGTATGCACTGGTAGGCTCCATTAGTAAGGAGTCCAGTTATTATTGTAAACTCTGGGCTTGGAGAATCTTTATCAACCTGACTACCAATTAATTAACACAGAGAATTAGGATTTCTAGCCACAAAATCATGTCACCCAGGAGAAATGTCCCCAAATAATTAGAATGAAAAATTAGTCTATTTGTATATTTGACAGCTGGCTAAGTGCAATGTTCATTAGGAAGTTAGAAAATTGTTCTCTTTCTGCTTTCCAAGTTGGAACTCTAAGTGCTGCAGTGATTTTTGAGGTGATTTTTCTATCTGAATGTTCTCCCCTTTGACACATGGTTACCTCCTCTCCAGAGGTTCTTGGCCAGTTCACTTTGTGTTGTAAGTGCACCTGAAATGCCATTTACAGCAATGGAGAAGTGGGAGCTTTGAGAAAGAGCAAACACAGATCAGATAAAACCATTTTCTCCAGACTTGTGGTTCTCAGACCTGGCTGCACACTGGAATCACCTGGGGAAGTTTAAAAAACTCCTGGTTCCACCCTAGACCAACTGAATTAGGAGGTTGGGTACAAAGATTAGGGAGGAAGATGGTGGAGAAGTACTGGACCCTAGTTTCATCTGGTCCCTTGAATTCAGCTAGATAGCTATCAATACATTCTGAACACCTGTGAATTCACCTGGAGATCTAAGAAAAGAATAGCTGCAACTCTACAAATAGAAAAGCAGCCAGTTTCTGTAAGATAGGAGGTGTGGAGAGGTGAGTCCAAAGCAATATATGGGAACATAAACCACAGAGGGTAGGGGAGCCTCCTTAAGCCAGCACTCCAAAGTGATATAGCAGCAGATCACAAAATCAGAACTTTTATAAGTCTGCTCCAGTGACGGACTTCCCTGTCTGAAAGATGGTGAAGCAGGGCAGAATCTTAGGTGGGACAGTGTGGTCTCAGGATCCCTGGGGTTACAGAAAGAACTGGAGTACCTGAGTGTGTCAGTGTTCCCAGGCATCAGAATGGAGAAGCTGGCTGTAATCAGTGAGCCCAGGAGTGGGCTTTCAGCTTGGCGTTGCCATATACCATGAACCAGGTGACTGTTCCCTGAGCAGGGTGTGTGCTGCAGGAGGCTTCAGGGTTTGGAAACTCCAAACAGGGCTGAGATAGAAACTCTTGATCACATGCCGGGTGAGCACGGAGTGTGGTCAGAGACCAGAGAGACAGGAGTGATTGACTGTTTTTTTCTGAGGGCTCACTGAGGAGGGGGGCCCCTGAGCTTTCAATTCTGGGACTGGAATTTGGGATGCCTCCATTTTCATTCTCATCCTCTAAAGCCAAGTGGAAAGCCTGCAGGCAACCAAAGCCACATAGAGCAATCCAGAGCAGATTACTTAGCCTGGCCTCCTGGTAAGGGTGGTGCAATTCCACCTGGGGCAAAGACACCTGGGAATCAGTGCAACAAGCGTCTCCCACAGAAGATCAGCAAGAACATCCACCTGAGATCAAGTTTCCCAATCAATGAGAACTGCAAAACTCTAGCACTAGAGGAAAATAGTAAATAGAATTCATAGTTTTTTCCTGTGATTCTTTAGTTTTTCAATTTTATTTTTTTCTCTTTCCTTTTGAACCAATTTCTTATTTTATCAACTCTTTTTTAAGTCTTTTTTAATTTTCATTTTTACAGTTACATTCTATCCTTTCATTGTATTTAATTTTATTTTTTGTATATATATGTTTTTCTTTCTTTATAATTTTGGGACCTAGTTTTCTAACAAACAGATCAAAATACACCCGGGATCTAGTGTATTGCTCTGTTCTGTTCACCTGTCCGATTATATTCTATCACTCTCACTCTCTTTTTGATTTTCTTTTCGGTTTCAGGTCTCTTCTGATTTGTGCAGTGTACATTTCTCTAGGGTCATTGTTGTTATTTTAGTATTTTGTTCTTTCATTCATCTATTCTTCTCTGGACAGAATGACAAGACCAAAAAACACACTTCAAAAAAAGAGAACAAGAGGCAGTACTGACTGCCAGGGACCTAATCAGTGTGGCTATAAGTAAGGTGTCAGAACTAGAGTTCAGAGTAATGACTATAAAGTTACTAGCTGGGCTTGAGAAAAGCATAGAAGATACTAGAGAATCCCTTTCTGGAGAAATAAAAGAACTAAAATCCAATGAGGTTGAAATAAAAAAGGCTATTAATGAGATGCAATAAAAAATGGAGGCTCTAACTGCTAGGATAAATGAGGCAGAAGAAAGAATTAGTGATATATAAGACAAGATGATGGAGAATAAAGCAGCTCAGAAAAAGCAAGGTAAGCAATTACTGGATCACAGGGGGAGAATTCGAGAGATAAGTGATACAATAAAGTGAAACAATATTAGAATAATTGGGATCCCAGAAGAAGAGAGAGAGTGAAAGAGAGGGAGAGAGAGGGAGGCACTCAGAAGGAACACTTGAGCAAATTATAGCTGAGAAATTCCCTAATCTGAGGAAGGAAACAGGAATTCAAGTCCAGGAGGCCCAGAGAACCCCCTGCAAAATCAATAAAAATAGGTCAACACCTCGACATATAATAGTGAAGCTTGCAAATTTCAGAAACAAAGAGAAAATCCTGGAACCTGCTTGTGACAAGAGGTCCTTAACCTACAAGGGTAGAAATATTAGACTGGCATCAGGCCTATCCAAAGAGACCTGGCAGACCAGAAAGGACAGGCATGATATATTTAGGGAGCTAAATGAGAAAAATATGCAACCAAGAATACTTTATCTAGCAAGGTTATCATTCAGAATAGAGGGAGGGATAAAGAGCTTCCAAGACAAACAGAAACTAAAAGAATTTGTGATCACTGAAGCAGCCCTGTAAGAAATATTAAAGGGGATCCTTTAAGCTAAGAGAGAGCCCAAAAGTAACATAGATCAGAAAGGAACAGAGACAATATACAGAAACAGTGACTTTACATGTAACACAATGGCACTAAATTCATATCTTTTAATAGTTACCCTGAATGTAAATGGGCTAAATGCCCCAATCAAAAGACACAGGCTATCAGATTGAATAAAAAAGCAAGACTCATCCATATGCTGTCTACAAGAGACTCATTTTAGACCCAAAGACACTTCCAGATTGAAAATGAGGGAGTGAAGAACCGTTTATCATGGTACTGGTCATCAAAAGAAAGCTGAGGTAGCAATCCTTATATCAGATAAAATAGATTTTAAACCAGAGACTGTAGTAAGGGATGAAGAGGGACACTATATCATACTTAAAATGTCTAGCCAACAAGAAGATCTAACAATTGTAAATATTTATGTCCCTAATGTGGGAGAAATCAATTATATAACCCAATTAATAACAAAATTAAAGAAGCACATTGATAATAATACAATAATAGTAGGGGGTTTAACAGCCCACTCACTGCAATGGGCAGATCATCTAAGCAGAAGATAAACAAAGAAACAAGGGCTTTGAATGACACACTGGACCAGATGGACTTCACAGAAATATACAGAGCATTCCATCCTAAAGCAACAGAATACACATTCTTTTTGAGGGCACATGGAACATTCTCCAGAATAGATCTCATGCTGGGTCACAAATCAGGTCTCAACCAGTACCAAAAGATTGGGATCATTCCCTGCATATTTTCAGACCACAGTGCTTTGAAGTTTGAACTCAATCACAGGAGGAAATTTGGAAGGAACTCAAATGCTTGGAGGTTAAAGAACATCCTACTTAAGAAAGAATGGGTCAACCAGGAAATTAAAGAAGAATTTAAAAAATTCATGGAAGCAAATGAAAATGAAAACACAATTGTCAGGACCTTTGAGATGTAGCAAAAGTGGTCCTAAGAGGGAAGTATATAGCAATACAGGCCTTTGTCAAGAAACAAGAAAAGTCTCAAATACACAACCTAACCAACCTCCTAAAGGAGCTGAGAAAGAGCAGCAAACAAAGCCTAAATCAAGCTGGAGATGAGAAATAATAAAGACAAGAGCAGAAATCAATAGATAGAAACCAAAAGAACAGAAGAACATATCAACGAAACTAGGAACTGGCTCCTTCAAAGAATTAATAAGATCCATAAATCTCCAGCCAGACTTATCAAACACACACAGAGAGAGAGAGAGAGAGAGAGAGAGAGAGAAAGGACCCAAATTAAAATTATGAATGAAAGAGGAGAGATCATGACCAACACCAAGGAAATACAAACAATTATAAGAACATATTATGAGCTACCATATGTCAACAAATTAGGCAATCTGGAAGAAATGGATGCATTCCTAGAAACATATCAACTACCAAAACTGAATCAGGAAGAAATAGAAAACCTGGACAGACCCATAACCAGTAAGGAAATTAGAGAAGTAATTTAAAATCTCCCAACAAACAAGAGCCCAGGGCCAGATGACTTCCCAGGGGAATTCTATCAAACATTTAAAGAACTGATACCTATTCTTCTGAAGCTGTCTTGCAAAAAATAGAAATGGAGGAAAACTTCCAAACTTATTCTATGAGGCCAGCATTACCTTGATCCCAAAACCAGACAAAGACCGCACTAAAAAGGGGAATAACAGACCAATATCTCTGATGAACATGGATGCCAAAATTCTCACCAAGATACTAACCAATAGATTCCAACAATACATTAAAAGGATTATTCACCATGACCAAGTGGGATTTATTCCTGGGCTTCAAGGATGGTTCAACATCCATAAATCAACCAACGTGATACACTACATTAATAAAAGAAAGGACAAGAACCATATGATCCTCTCAACAGATGCAAAAAAAGCATTTGACAAAGTACAGCATCCTTTCTTGATTAAAACTCTTCACAGTGAAGGTATAGAGGGAACACACCTCAGTATCATAAAAGCCATCTATGAAAAGCCCACAGCAAATGTCATTCTCAATGGATAAAAACTTAGAGCTTTTCCCCTATGGTCAGGAACATGGCAGCGATGTCCACTATCACCACTGCTATTCAACATAGTACTAGAAATCCTAGCCTCAGCAATCAGACAACAAAAAGAATTAAAGGCCTCCGAATCAGCAAAGAAGTCAGACTCTCACTCTTCGCAGATGACATGATACTCTGTGGAAAACCCAAAAGACTCCACCCCAAATTGCTAGAATTCATACAGGAATGTAGCAAAGTGGCAGGATATAACAACAATGACAGAAATCAGTTGCATTTTTTTTTAAAGATTTTATTTATTTATTTGACAGAGAAAGACACAGCGAGAGAGGGAACACAAGCGGGGAGTGGGAGAGGGAGAAGCAGACTCCCTGCTGAGCAGGGAGCCCGATGCGGGATTCGATCCAGGGACTCCAGGATCATGACCTGAGCCGAAGGCAGTCGCTTAACCAACTGAGCCACTCTGGCACCCAATCAGTTGCATTTTTATACACTAATAATGAGACAGAAAAAAGAGAAATTAAGGAGTCCATCCCATTTACAATTGCACCAAAAACATAAAATACCTAGGAATAAACCCCACCTAAGAGGCAAAGGATCTTCACTCAGAAAACTATAGAACACTCATGAAAGAAATTGAGGAAAACACAAGAAAATGGAAAAACATTCCATGCTCATGGATTGGAAGAACAAATATTGTTAAAATGTCTATGCTTCCTAGAGGAATCTATACATTCAATGCAATCCCTATCAAAATACCATTAACTTTTCTCACAGAGCTGGAACAAATAATCCTAAAATTTGTATGGAGCCAGAAAGACCCTGAATAGCCAAAGGAATGTTGAAAAAGAAAACCAGAGCTGGTGGCATCATGTTGCCCGATTTCAAGCTGTATTACAAAGCTGTCATCATCAAGACTGTATGGTACTGGCACAGAAACAGACACTTAGATCAAAGGAACAGAATAGAGAACCCAGAAATGGACCCTCAACTCTATGGTCAACTAATCTTCGACAAAGCAGGAATGAATATCCAATGGAAAAAAGACAGTCTCTTTAACAAATGGTGTTGGGAAAATTGGACAGCCACATGCAGGAGAATGAAACTGGACCATTTCCTTACACCGCACACAAAAATAGACTCAAAATGGATGAAAGACCTAAATGTGAGGCAGGAATCCATTAAATTCCTAGAGCAGAACACAGGCAGCAACCTCTGTGACCTTGGCTGCAGCAACGTCTTGCTAGACATGTCTCCAAAGGCAAGGGAAACAAGGGCAAAAAGGAATTATTGGGACTTTATCAAGATAAAAAGTTTTTGCACAGCAAAAAAAAAACAGTTGACAAAACCAAAGACAACCAACTGAATGGGAGAAGTTATTTGCAAATGTCTTATCAGATAAAGGGCTAGTATCCAGCATCTATAAAGAACTTATCACACTCAACACCCAAAGAGCAAATAATCCAACCAAGAAATGGGCAGAAGACATGAACAGACATTTCTGCAAAGAAGATATCCAAATGGCCAACAGACATGAAAAAATGCTCAACATCACTCGGAATCAGGGAAATCCAAATCAAAACCACAGTGAGATATCACCTCACACCAGGCAGAATGGCTAAAATTAACAAGTCAGGAAAAGACAGATGTTGGCAAAGACGCAGAGAAAGGGAACTCTCTAACACTGTTGGTGGGAAAGCAAGCTGGTGCAGCCACTTTGGAAAACAATATGGCGGTCCTCAAAAAGTTGAAAATAGAGCTACCTTACAACCCAGCATTTGCACTACTAGGTATTTACCCCAAAGATACAAATGCATCTTTATCTGAAGTGGCACATGCACCCCAATGTTTATAGCAGCAATATCCACAATAGCCAAACTATGGAAAGAGCCCAGATGTCAATCAACAGATAAATGGATAAAGAAGATGTGGTATATATATACACTGGAATATAACTCAGCCATCAAAAAAAAACCTCAGCCATACTCAGCCTCATACAGGCAAATGTAATCTTGCCATTTGTGAGGACATGGATGGAACTAGAGGGTATTATGCTAAGTGAAATAAGTCAGTCAGAGAAAGACAAGTATCAGATGATTTCACTCAGATGTGGAATTTAAGAAACAAAACAGATGAACATAGGGGAAGGGAAGGGAAGGAAATATAAAATAAGATAAAATCAGAGAGGGAGACAAACCATAAGGACTCTTAATCATAGGAAACAATCTGATGGTTGCTGGAGGGGAGGTAGGGGGGATGGGGTAACTGGGTGATGGGCATTAAGGAGGGCACAGGATGTACTGAGCACTGGGTGTTATATAAGACTGATGAATCACTGAACTCTACCTCTGAAACTAATAATACACTATATATTAATCAATTGAGCTTAAGTTAAAATAAAAAGGAATGTTTGGGTATAGGGACCAGGCATTAATAGTATTAAAAGCTCTACAGGTGGTTCTAATGTGTGGCAGAGTTAAGAAACACTGACCCAAAACAAACAAGAGCCTGGAAAGGATACTGCCCCCTGGGAATCAGCTAAGCTCTCCTGGGGCTTAATGGAGTCTTTGGGACCTATCACGCCTTTTGAATAGTGTGGGCCTGGGTCATCAGTAGTTATTAGTGAGCACCGCCCCAAACAGACACACACATCACAGGGAAAGGAAGAGTAGCAGAACTACATTTACTAAACTATTATGGTATGCCTAGTGCCATATTGTGTGGTTTTACATGTTATCTGTGATGGGAATTTTGGCTCTGATTTGGCCATGGAAGCCAAAGGGAAGGAGATAATTCCTCTTGACAATAGGCAAATGACCTAAGACTGGCAATTAAATGTTTCCTTTCAGAACTTTGAGTCTAGGGTAAGCAACATAAGAGGCAAAAGTTTAAAGTTTATTTCTACAGCAGTGGCTGCTGAGAGCATAGTGACAGGGGGGTGGGGTACCAAATACCCTCTGGCTTGTCATGGTCCTGTCTATCTTCTGAGCCATGTTCTCCATATCTCTTTTTGATTCTATGGGCCCTCAGATATTCTTCCAAAAAATTTGTTTTCTATATTTATCAGAGAGTTTCTTTTTTATTATATGTATTTTTTTAATAATGAAGAATCTTGCCTAATATCTTAACTCCATAGCAACAATAATATAAATATTTTATTGCTGTTCACTGGTTAAAACAGGCTTTTATATCCTTACAATAACCCTATGGGCAAATACATACATATCAAAAAAACACATATAAACTATTTACTACTTTGCACCTCTTCAAATTCTTGAAGAATTAAGAAGTTAGACAATAACAAGTGTTGGTTGAGGATGTGGTGAAATTGGTGCTCCCATGCATTGTTGGTAAGAATGCAAAACGATGAAGCCACTTTGGAAAACAGTTTGGCAGTTCCTCTGAAGAATGAAAACATATGTCCACGTGAAAAATTTCACCCAAATATACACAGCAGTATTATTCATAACCAAAGAGTGGATACAACACAAATATGCATCAGCCAGTGAGTGGATAAATAAAATGTGGTATATCCAAACAATGGCATTTGTTCAGCTCTAAAAAGGGATGAAGTTCTGAGACACGCTCCAGTGAGGGTGAACGTTGAAAGCATTTTGTTAAATGAAGGAAGCCAGACATGAAAGAGTATATATTATTTGATGATATTTATATGAAATGTCCAGAACAAGCAAATCTATCCAGTCAGTAGGTAGATTAGTGGTTTCAGTGGTTGAGGGGAGGGAAGAATAAGGAGTGACTACTAAAGTATGGAATAATGAAAATGTTCTCAATTTATACAGCGGTGGTCATTATATAACTCAGTAAATATACTAAAAACCACCGAGTCGTATAATTTAAAAGAGTGAATTGTATGGTATGTTAATTCAATCTCAACAAAGCCAATATATAAAAAATGAAAGCACATAGAGAAGAGTTATACCATATGCACAATTATTAGAATTAATTCCATAATCTGGGCCAAAAAAAGCAAAGACACTTTTTCTTTAATACCACTTGGCTCTAAAGTATGAACTATTTTTCTGGTACTCAATCAAAGAAACTATGAACTAGTATTGCAGGAGAAGCTGACTCTGTATAGGGAAATGATACAGTACCACAAAGCTATGTATATGATATTCTGTGGGTGATTTAAGAGGTTTTCTTTTTTTAAATTTAATTTTATTATGTTATGTTAATCACATACATTACATCATCAGATTTTTTTTTTAAAAGATTTTATTTATTTATTTGACCGAGAGAAAGACAGCGAGAGAGGGAACACAAGCAGGGGGAGTGGGAGAGGGAGAAGCAGGCTTCCTGCGGAGCAGGGAGCCAGATGCGGGGCTTGATCCCAGGACCCTAAAATCATGACCTGAGCCGAAGGCAGCAGCTTATTGACTGAGCCACCCAGGTGCCCCTACATCATTAGATTTTGATGTAGTGTTCCATGATTCATTTTATGCATATAACACCCAGTGCTCCATTCAATACGTGCCCTCCTTAATACCCATCACCAGGCTAACCCATCCCCCCACTCCCCTCCCCTCTAGAACCTTCAGTTTGATTTAAGAGGTTTTCAAATGTAATTTTGCTTTTTGTCTTATGCACAGACTACAGAAACTAACTACTTTATAGGATACCATTACTGTGTGTTAACATTTTACATTTTATTTTATTTTGTTTTATTTTAAAAGATTTTATTTATTTATTTGTCAGAAAGAGGGAGAGTACGAGCAGGGGGGGCAGGCAGAGGGAGAAACAGGCTCCCCGCTGAGTAGGGAGCCCGATGAGAGACTCGATCCCAGGACCCTAGGATCATGACCTGAGCCGAAGGCAGATGCTTAACCAACTGAGCCACCCAGGTGTCCCAACATTTTACATTTTAAAGAGGAGGAGGTTGCAGTTCATGGAGTATGTATAAATTGCTGAGAGTAATAGCACCAGTAAGTACCTGAATTTTTTTTTTTTTACTTTTAATTTTTTAAATTTTTTAAAAACTTTTTTTTATTCTTATGTTAATCCCCATACATTACATCATTAGTTTTAGATGAAGTGTTCCATGATTCATTGTTTGTGCATAACACCCAGTGCTCCATGCAGAATGTGCCCTCCTCAATACCCACCACCAGGCTAACCCATCCTCCCACCCCCCTCCCCTCTAGAACCCTGTTTGTTTTTCAGAGTCCATCGTCTCTCATGGTTCGTCTACCCCTCCGATTTCCCCCACTTCATTCTTCCCCTCCTGCTACCTTCTTCTTCTTCTTTTTTTTTTTCTTAACATATATTGCATTATTTGTTTCAGAGGTACAGATCTGAGATTCAACAGTCTTGCACAATTCACAGCACTCACCATAGCACATACCCTCCCCAGTGTCTATCACCCAGTCACCCCATCCCTCCCCCCCACCCCCCACTCCAGCAACCCTCAGTTTGTTTCCTGTGATTAAGAATTCCTCATATCAGTGAGATCATATGATACATGTCTTTCTCTGTTTGACTTATTTCACTCAACATAATACCCTCCAGTTCCATCCATGTCGTTGCAAATGGCAAGATCTCATTCCTTTTGATGGCTGCATAATATTCCATTGTATATATATACCACCTCTTCTTTATCCATTCATCTGTCGATGGACATCTTGGCTCTTTCCACAGTTTGGCTATTGTGGACATTGCTGCTATAAACATTGGGGTGCATGTACCCCTTCGGATCCCTACTTTTGTATCTTTGGGGTAAATACCCAGTAGTGCAATTGCTGGATCATATGGTAGCTCTATTTTCAACTTTTTGAGGAACCTCCATACAGTTTTCCAGAGTGGCTGCACCAGCTTGCATTCCCACCAACAGTGTAGGAGGGTTCCCCTTTCTCCGCATCCCCGCCAACATCTGTCATTTCCTGACTTGTTAATTTTAGCCATTCTGACTGGTGTGAGGTGGTATCTCATTGAGGTTTTGATTTGGATTTCCCTGATGCCGAGCGATATTGAGCACTTTTTCATGTGTCTGTTGGCCATTTGGATGTCTTCTTTGGAAAAATGTCTGTTCATGTCTTCTGCCCATTTCTTGATTGGATTATTTGTTCTTTGGGTGTTGAGTTTGATGAGTTCTTTATAGATTTTGGATACTAGCCCTTTATCTGATATGTCATTTGCAAATATCTTCTCCCATTCTGTCGGTTGTCTTTTGGTTTTGTTGACTGTTTCCTTTGCTTTGCAAAAGCTTTTTATCTTGATGAAGCCCCAATAGTTCATTTTTGCCCTTGCCTCCCTTGCCTTTGGCGATGTTTCTAGGAAGAAGTTGCTTCGGCTGAGGTCAAAGAGGTTGCTGCCTGTGTTCTCCTTTAGGATTTTGATGGACTCCTGTCTCACATTGAGGTCTTTCAACCATTTGGAGTCTATTTTTGTGTGTGGTGTAAGGAAATGGTCCAGTTTCATTCTTCTGCATGTGGCTATCCAATTTTCCCAACACCATTTGTTGAAGAGACTGTCTTTGTTCCATTGGACATTCTTTCCTGCTTTGTCAAAGATGAGTTGACCATAGAGTTGAGGGTCCATTTCTGGGCTCTCTATTCTGTTCCATTGATCTATGTGTCTGTTTTTGTGCCAGTACCATGCTGTCTTGATGATGACAGCTTTGTAATAGAGCTGGAAGTCCAGAATTGTGATGCCGCCGGCTTTGCTTTTCTTTTTCAACATTCCTCTGTTTATTCGTGGTCTTTTCTGGTTCCATACAAATTTTAGGATTATTTGTTCCATTTCTTTGAAAAAAGTGGATGGTGTTTTGATGGGGATTGCATTGAATGTGTAGATTGCTCTAGGTAGCATTGACATCTTCACAATATTTGTTCTTCCAATCCATGAGCATGGAACGTTTTTCCATTTCTTTGTGTCTTCCTCCATTTCTTTCATGAGTATTTTATAGTTTACTGAGTAAAGATCCTTTGTCTCTTTGGTTAGATTTATTCCTAGGTATCTTATGGTTTTGGGTGCAATTGTAAATGGGATCGACTCCTTAATTTCTCTTTCTTCTGTCTTGTTGTTGGTGTATAGGAATGCCACTGACTTCTGTGCTTTGATTTTATCTCCTGCCACTTTACTGAATTCCTATATGAGTTCTAGCAGTTTTGGGGTGGAGTCTTTGGGGTTTTCCACATAAAGTATCATATCATCTGCAAAGAGTGAGAGTTTGACTTCTTCTTTGCCAATTTGGATGCCTTTGATTTCTTTTTGTTGTCTGATTGCTGTGGCTAGGACTTCCAATACTATGTTGAATAGTAGTGGTGATAGTGGACATCCCTGCCATGTTCCTGACCTTAGGGGGAAAGCTCTCAGTTTTTCCCCATTGAGAATGTTATTCGCTGTAGGTTTTTCATAGATGGCTTTTATGATATTGAGGTATGTACCCTCGATCCCTATACTCTGAAGAGTTTTGATCAAGAAAGGATGCTGTACTTTGTCAAAAGCTTTTTCTGCATCTATTGAGAGGATCATATGATTCTTGTTCTTTCTTTTGTTAATGTATTGTATCACATTGATTGATTTGTGGATGTTGAACCAACCTTGCAGCCCAGGGATAAATCCCACTTGGTCGTGGTGTAAGTACCTGAATTTTTAATGCCAAACTTCTGTACTCCAAATCCTATGACTTTTGCCTTCTACCAATGGCCTCTTATTAAAGGATTATATTTTATATTATAAACTAAGATACATAGTTGCCATTTTCAGTAAAAAAACCTATAATTATTCATTTATCCATCCATCCGTCCATCCATCCATCCGTCCATCCATCCATTCATCCATCCATCCATCCATCCATCCATCCATCCATCCATCCATCCAGTCATGAACAAATGTTTTCTGTACAAGACTCAATGTGGTGAGAAGCCATGCATACTCTTGAGGAACTCACAGTCTAATGGAGGAACTTAAGTCATATCCTACTGCACCACATTTGTCATATAAGTTGGTCTCAGTCAATTTTCGTTGGGGAAAACAGTGGAAATTTTTTTTCAGTTCTGGACTTGGATGGGTGGCAGTTACACATCTTTTCCTTGGCAGTTCTAAATGTGGTGGCTGCCAACGTTTAGTATTTACCTCCTTAATGAGGAATAATTGTTTGAAATGGAAAGAACGTGGTAGAAGTCAAGAATTTTAACACACGGAGTGCAGGGCTTTATCATCTCAGTGGTGCTCTTCTCTAAGAAGTTACTGGGTGTCTACATCGTTTCCAAAGGTCCTGCTCATTACTGGAAGTTACTTGGAGTCTCCATCCCTGGAGCCCTTTACAATAATTCACTTGATCATTCATAGGATCAAACACCTTATGTAAAATGGGGAACATACCAATATTTACTTCATATGTTTTTGGTGAATAGTAAGGAAGCAAGCTAAAACTCTGTACCATATCGGGCCCATTTTACAGATGATGAGGTAAACAGACTTGTCTAAATCCTCAGATAATAGCTAGTATGTGGCTACAGCTAGTAAGGGTAGGAGTCCTGGCCTAAGTTGGTGAACATTCCATTCCAGGTCTTGGCCCTATAGGTAGACATTCTGTAAAACTTTGTTGTTTTGAATGGAATTGAAACATTATGATAATTTGTTGTTTTCTGCATGGGGGAATGATGGCTGCTCTTTATGATTCCAGCATGGTGAGACAGGGAGGCTGGAGGTAGGCAGACTTTTTTCAGAATGCAGACTCTATTCCTCGTGGTCCTCACAAAAAATGAGAATCATATTAGTATTCATTTCACAGGTTCATGATGAAGACCCAATGAGACCATGGTTGTAAAGGGCTTAGCAGAAGCCCTGGCCCACAGCATAACTCTTCTAATCATTACTTGTCTAGAGGCTACAGTAACCTGTGGTTCATCCTCACTTCCTCTGGGATTAGGTTGAGTGGATGTCAAATGAGGGAGCACAGATTTAGTCTAGGACAAGGGGGCCCAAACCTGGCTTTGTATCAGAATTATCAGGGGTGCATCATATTCATCACTGGTTATTTCTTTTAAGGATTTTAATAAAAACATGAACACATGCATATGAGAAAATTTGGAAGGATATGCAGTGAAAGGTGAATGATTTTCTGTCAACACAGATCTTCAGTTTCCCAGACCCCTCTGAGAGGCAGCTACTCTTACCATAGTCTTATCTTTCCGAAATATAACCGATTCATATACATTTGACATATCTTATATGTTCATGCTGAACACACTCCTTGGATCTTGGGTTTTTTTTCTTGCCAATCTGATATGGAGAATATGTCCTATCAACACCTACAGGATGTTCCATTGTGTATGGATGTGTCAAAATGTACTGAACCAGTTCTCTCTTGATAGACATTTAGGTTATTTCTAGACTTTGGGAATACAGGCAACATTGCAATAAATACTCTTCTACATATTTCTTTGTGCACATGGTATCTGTAGGGTAAATGCCTTGAAATGGGATTGCTGGATTGATGCGTTTAGGGAATTTTAATTCTGCTATACATTTCCAAGTTACCTTTCAAAGAGATTATACTGATTTGCTCTCTCATCAATAACACCTCCCCCACGCTAATTTTATAATCTTTATCAAACAGATAAATAAAAAATGATGGCCCATTATTTTTTGTTGCATTTTAAAATTTGTGGCAAACAGTAAGCATGTGTTCATATGTTTAAATGCAAAGTTTAATTCTTTCTCTGTGAAATTTCTGTCCTTATGCCTGTTTTTCTGCTAGTTTCTACTATCTATTAACATAGATAGTACCTTGTATTTTCGTGGAAATATTTCCTTTCCTGTTTGCCTTTTGTCTTTGACTTTATGGCAATTTTTATACGCATATTTTTAACTCTTGTATAATCAAAGGATTGATTCCTTAATTGTCTCTGGGTTTTATGTGTTTCATAGAAAGATATGCACTGTAAGGTTATTTATTTTATTTTATACTTTGTTTCTTTTTAAAAGATTTTTTTATTTAAATTCAATTTAATTAACATATAGTGTATTACTAGTTTCAGAGGTAGAGGTCAGGGACTCATCAGTTGCATATAACACCCAGTGCTCATTACTTCAAGTGCCCTCCTTCATGCCTGTCCCCCAGTTACTCCACCCCCTGAACTCGCCTCCAACAACCCTCAGTTTGTTTCCTAGGGTTAAGAGTCTCTGATGGTTTGTCTCCCTCTCTGATTTTGTCTTGTTTTATTTTTCCTTCCCTTCCCTATGATCCTCTGTTTTGTTTCTTAAATTCCACATATGAGTGAGATCATCTGATATTTGTCTTACTCTGATTGACTTATTTCACTTATCATTATACCCTCTATTTCCATCCACATCATTGCAAATGGTAAGATTTCATTCTTTCTGATGGCTGAGTAATATCCCATTGTATATATAACACATCTTCTTTATCCATTCATCTGTCAATGGACATCTGGGCTCTTTCCATCATTTAGCTATTGTGGACCTTGCTGCTATAAACATTGGGGTGCAGGTGCCCCTTTGATAACTATGTTTGTATCCTTTGGATAAATACTTAAGTTGCACTCTAAGATTATTTAAGAACACTTCTCTCTCACGATCTCTCTCATTAAAAAAGTTCCTCATACATTTATCACCTTCCTCAGGTTCATTAAAGTAAAATAAAGATATTTTGTAATCTTTGCTCCTGAAACATTTAAAATAGCCTTTTAAAAAAATTATTTATTTATTTGACAGAGATAGTGAGAACAAGCAGGGGGAGTGGCAAGCAGAGGGAGAGGGAGAAGCAGGCCTCCTGCTGAGCAAAGAGCCTGATGCGGGGCTCGCTCCCAGGACCCTGGGATCATGACCTGGGCTGAAGGCAGCCGCCTAACAGACTGAGACACCCAGGCACCCCTTAAAATAGCCTTTTAATTATAGTCATCATGTTGTACATTAGATGCCCAGAACCTACTCCTTGCCTAGCTAGAGGTTTGTACCCTTTGACTATCACCTCCCCATGTCCCACACCCCAGCCCTGGGCAACCACCTTTCTATTCTTTATTTTTCTGAGTTCAGCTTTTTTAGTATTGTGGTAATCATTTCAGTATTATGAGAATACACTGCACATGTATTAAATCATCATGTTTTATACCTTAAATGTCAATAATATCTCAATAAAGCTGGAAAATAATTTTTCTTGTTCTCTGTTCTTTCATGTTGGAATTACCTATAGAACAATGTGGGCCTAATGCTTTGTTGGGCGGGAGGTGATTGTTTCAACAAATTTCCTTATTTCTTCTATAATGATTGGTCTGTGCACATGCTCTATACCTTCTGGAGTAAGAGTTGGTAATATATATTTTCCTAGAAGATTATTTATTTTTCCACCTGGCAAAATAAACTTTTGTAATTCTTTGTTATTCCCTATACGTATAAAAAAACCTCATTGTTTTTGTATTTGTGTGTTTGCTTTCTCAATTAGATTTGGTTATGTTTTATCTGGTTCATTGCCTTTTTCCCCCCCTCCCTCAAAGATGAGGTTTTTAATGGTGATTGACATAACATAGTAAAAAAAAAAAAGATGAGGTTTTTAAATGTATTAGTCCTACTGTTTTTTTTTAATTGCCTGCTTTATTAACTTATTTAACTTTGTTAATTCCTTTTTTCCCCTCACTTAGGTTAATGTGTTGTTTAACTTCTTCAGAAGAATGCTTAATATACTTATTTAGATTTTTCTTTCTTTCTTAGTATTGTTATGATTAATTTTCCTTCAACCATTGCTATAACTAAATCCCATAGGTTCTGTTGCATGTTTTCAGTATTATACACTTCCAGTTGTGTATTAATTGTTATTTATTTATTTAAAAAATTTATTTATTTGTGAGAGAGAACATGAATGGGAAGGGCAGAGGGAGAGAATCTCAAACTTATTCCACACTGAACATGGAGCCCAACATGGAGCTTGATCTCACGACCTAGAGATCACAACCTGAACCAAAATTAAGAGTTGGAGGTTTAACCTACTGCACCATGGAGGTGCAGTTTTTTGATTTACAAATTGTTTCAGAAAATTTTATACTTTTTTGGTTGGATGAAATATTTTGTCTAGTTTTGATATTAATTAAAAATTGTCTTGCCCTGTAATCATTTATCTCTGTTCTTTATTCCTTTTGAAATTTATTGACATTTTCTTTGTATCCTAATATATTAACTGATTTTCATAAATGTTTCATAGACTCTTGAAGGGAAATGTTCTATTCTCTAAATTTGGGGCATTAAATGAAGAGACTCTAATTCTTTTCTTCTTTTTCTTTCTTTTTTTACTTAGATCTTCTATAATTTCATTTAACTCTTGGTCTCTTCAATCTAATATGGGCTAAAGGAGATGAATTAAAGCACTTATGGTTTACTATATTTCTATCTTTGTTCTTTATATTCCCTTTAGGTTTTGCTTTATGAATTTGGATGCCAAAAAACTTGGTTCATAAAAGATTGTTACATATTCATCAAATAGTTTAATAATTCTTTGAAAAATAATTACTCTTTATTTTAACAGAGTGCCCTATTTTATCCAACTTGATGCATTTTACTCTGAATTAAACCTCATCTATTACTATTTATAAGGCCTCCCCTGCCTTGTTCTTTGTGTTTGTCTGGTAGTTTGTTGACTATTCTTTTCATTTTGAAATTTCTGCTTCTTCATTTTAGAAGTGTTTCCAATATGTAACATGTTAGCTTTTGTTTTGTGAGCCAAAGTCTGCATTATTTTTTCATAGTGAGTTTATTCTAATAAAAAATTTTCGCTCGCCAATTCTCTTTGTTCTGTCTTCTATATATCTTACCTAGTATTATCCTTTCTTTATAACGCACTTAAAAAATACATAAGCCGGGGTGCCTGGGTGGCTCAGTTGTTAAGCATTTGCCTTCGGCTCAGGTCATGATCCCAGGGTCCTGGGATCGAGCTCCGCATTGGGCTCCCCGCTCCGAAGGAAGCCTGTTCTCCCTCTCCCACTCCCCCTGCTGTGTTACCTCTCTCGCTGTGTCTCTCTCTGTCAAAAAATAAATATAATAAAAAAAATACATAAGCTAAATCTTTCAGGGTGCTCTCTGTTTTGTTTTCTGCGTGCCTACATTTCCACTGTCAGCTCAGTCACAAGAACAGGGTGAGGGATTTTTTTGGAAGATGAGTGAACAAATGTCTGACCAGTAGGTAGGACAGAAGAGCCTGGAGTCAAGTTTTTTTTTTTTTTTTTAAATTTTATTATGTTATGTTAATCACCATGCATTACATCTTTAGTTTTTGATGTAGTGTTCCATAGTGATGTAGTGTTTGCGTATAACACCCAGTGCTCCATTCAATACGTGCCCTCTTTAAAGTCTTTACAATTCCACTGACCACTGATTTTTTTCCCACACAGAAGCAATTATCATATTTGAGCCCCAGGTATATAAGTCGATCACCAAATATTTACTATTTTAGATAGAGACACATATGAGAATCAAGTAAAACCCAATTCTTGCTACTCCTCCTCTAAGTCTCCATTTTATGTATGTAGGTATGTATTTGGTGAATAAAATGGGAGAATGGAGATAGAAGGCATATAAAGTTCCCTTTCTGTTCTCTTCTGTAATTAGTATTGCCAGTACCAAATACTTTTATTATATCTTTCCATGTCTGTAGCCTGGAACTATGTGAAATACTTAATTTTTTTATTAAAGTGTAACATGCAAGAAAAATGCACTTTATATCCTAACTTTATAGTTTTTTTTATTATGTTATTTTAGTCACCATACAATACATCATTAGTTTTTGATGTGGTGATCCACAATCCATTGTTTTCATATAACACCCAGTGCTCCATGCAGTACATGCCCTCCTTAATACCCATCACTGGGCTAACTTTGTAGTTTGATAAATTTTCATGAAAGGAACCCACTGGAATAGTTATAACCAGAGGCAAGAAATAAAATATTCTGTTACCTTAGAAGTGCTTATCGTGTCCCTCCCAAATCTAAAAACTATCCTGCTTCCTTCCATCATGGATTGGTTTGGCCAGATTTTGAATTCCATGAAAATGGCATCATACAGCATGGGTTATTTTAGTGTCTGGCTTCTTTTGCTGAACATTATGTTCATGAGATTTACTTGTGTTGTTGCATGAAGCTGTAGTCTTTCTCATTTTTATTGTGTAGTACCACAGTGTGTGAATATGCCACAATCTACTTATCCTATTGTTGGAATCCTATTTCCTCCCTCCCCCAGTTTTTGATTATTGCATATTAATTTGAGCGGTCTTCTGCATGTCTTTTTGTGCTGATTTGCACTCAGTTCATTTGTTATGTATCTGAGAATGCCATCTCTGCCTTATCAGGGGTTATATTGTTCAACCATAACAAATAACACTAACTTTCAAAGTGGTTCTAACTATATTCCCAATAGAAGACTGGAGTTCCAAGTGTTCTACATTTTTACCAACATGATGTTATCAGAAGTTTAAAATTGGGATGCCTGGGTGGCTCAGTAGGTTGAGCATTTGCCTTTGGCTCAGGTCATGATCCCAGGGTTCTGGGATTAGAGCCCGTCTTGGGGCTTCTTGCTTAGTGGGGAGCCTGCTTCTCCCTCTTCTTCTGCCTGCTGCTTCCCCTGCTTGTGCTCTCTCTGTCAAATAAATAAATAAATAAAATCTTTTTTAAAAAAAGAAGTTTAAAATTTTACTCGTGTGAATATGAGGTGCTTTCTCATGATCTTAATTTACATTTTTCTCATTATTAATGAGGTAGAACACATGTTCATGCATACTGACCACTTGAATGTATCTTTTTTGTAAGTGTCTATTCAAATCATTTGCCCTGTTTTCTGTAAGTTTGCTTATTTTTTTCTTACTTCTTTTTTTAAAAAAGATTTTATTTATTTATTTATTAGAGAGAGAGAGGCAGGCAGAGGGAGAAGCAGGCTTCCCTATGAACAGGGAGCCCGATGTGGGGCTCGATCCCAGGACCCTGGGATCATGACCTGAGCCGAAGGCAGACACTTAACTGACTGAGCCACTCAGGTGTCCCTTTCTTACTGCTTTGTAGGAGTTCTTTATATATTCTAGGTATGAGCCTTTTCCTACTTATATGTATAGGATCTTCTGCCCGTCCCTGGCTTGCTTTTCATTTCCTAATGGTATCCTGTGAGTACCAGAAGTTTTTAACACAAATATAGTCTACATTTGTCATTGTTTCCTCTATGGTTAGTCCTCTTTGGGAAATTGTTGCTTACTCGAAGATCATAAATATACTATATCTTCTAGAAGTTTTATTGATTTATACTTCACATGTAAATCTACAGTGGATCTGGAATTGATCACTTATATGTGGGAGTTGAAATTTATATCTTCCACATAGTCAACTGATTAATACCTTTTATTTAAAAGAATGTCTTTCTACACTATCCTGTCACTTTGGTCATAAATACATGGAGCTTATGTTAAATCTCCTGTTTTAGTGCATTAGTCTAATTGTCTACCCTTGTGTCTCTATCGTACTGTTGTATTTACTCTAGCTTTATAAAAAGGCTTCATATCTAAGAGCATAAACTACTCTCTTTCATCTTCATGACTCCATATATTTTTGGAATTAGTTTATCAATTTACATACATGTACACACACAGCAGGATTTTAATTAGCATTGTAGTGGTCCAAGAGAGTGTGCTATTGGTGCAGAGATAGAAAAAAAATCAACCAATGAAATGAATAGAGAGCACTGGAAGCACATGGAAAGACAATTAGGGTTAATTAAGAAAGAAAAAGACTAAAATTAATGAGCATCTCCAAGAACTACAGGTTGTGCTTCGTAAACTGTGGAGGGCTGTTGCCATTTTCATTCTGCAGAGGAAAATGAAGTAAGCATCTCACATGAGCAAGCAAGTGAAAGAGCTGGGATTTGAATCCAAGAACATTTAGTTCTTAGTTTTTTGTTTTGTTTTGTTTTGTTTTTGAGAGGGAGGGAGAGAGAAGGTACTGAGAAGGAGCAAAGGGAGAGGCAGAGAGAGAGCATCCTAAGCAGGCTCCACACCCATTGCAGAGCTTGATATGGGGCTTGATCTCACAGCCCTGAGATCATGACCTGAGCCAAAATCAAGAGTCAGATGCCCAACCAACTGAGCCACCCAGGCACCACCACTGAGTTCTTACTTTTAAGGCTGTGGTCTTTCTGTCACACTGGTCAGTCAGCAAAGGAAGGGGAAAAGTGATTTAGAGTTCCCTGCAGCTCTATACCTAACTCAGTGGTTCTCCCTGGGGGCAATTTTCTCTCCCCTGGTAGTCCAGTCCAAATGTCTGTAGAGTCGAGGTTGAGAAACCCTGCTTTACCCTAAACCACTTTGTCCTTCTTGGACTCAGTTCTGTCACATCCTCTGGGGCAAGTCTGGGTTCCAGTGTGGAACAATTGGATTTCACTAAGTGTCTGAGTTAGCATTCCATACTGCACATTTGCCCTCACCTTTGGAATCTAGCTCCTCAAAGGCTACATTTTTGTTCTTAAGGATGATTGTATATATGACAGTTAATTTTACGTCAGCTTGGCTGGGCCAGCGTACCAAGATATTTGGTTAAAAATTATTCTAGATGTTTTTGTGAAGGTATTTTTTTAGATGAGATTAACATTTAAATCAATAGGCCTTGAGTATCTTCCATGATGTGGGTGGGCCTCATCCAAGCAGTTGAAGGCCATAAGAGAAACAGGGAACTTCATCAGCAGATTGCCTTTGGACTGGAACTGGAACTTCGGCTCTTCCCTGGGTCTTTAGCCTGTTGGCTTACCTCCAGATTTTGCCAGCTTCTACAATTTCATGAGTCAATTCCTTAAACTCTCTCTCTGCCCACCCCCTTCTCTCTTTCACACACACTATTGGCTCTGTTTACCTGGTGCTATACTTTGAACAGTTGTATCTCTCCAAAATTCATATGTTGGAATCCTAACACCTAATATGATGGCGTTAGGAGGTGGGGCATTCGGGAGGTGCTTAAGTCATAAGAGTGGAACACTCGTGAGGGGGATTAGTGCCTCATCAAAGAGGCTCCAGAGAAATATCTAGTCCCTTGAACTATGGGAGGATAAAATCAGAAGTCTGCAAAGTCCCTGGAAGAGGGCCCTTACTGACCATGTTGATACTCTGATCTTGAACTTCCAGCCTCTAGAACTATGAGAATTAAATTTATGTTGTTTAAGCCACATAGTTGTGATATTTTGTTACAGTAGGTACTGAGATACCTGTAGAACCTGACTAATACATACAGAGTAGAAGTTATGAATACTATCTTAATGACTTACTAGCCATGTATCTTTATGCTAGTCCCTTAAATCTCTATGTTCAAGAAGTGGGAAATCTACTGAGGAGGGGCTGCCATGGTAGATGTTTCCCAAATATGTTTCCCCATTCCAATTTATTCAATAAATATGCATTGAGCACCTGCCATGTCCCAGGTCAAATGTAGCAGAAAGGTTGATGCAAGTCCCAATATCCCTGCCTCAAGGCTTTCACACCCTAGTGGCAGGGACATATACCAAACACATAATTGTGCTGCAGAGTGATTAGGGCAGCCCTCACTGTATTCATTAAGGACCAAGAAGCCCAGAGAAGGGCATCTTAAGCAGCCCAGTGATTGGGCTGTTTCCGAGAACACTTGCACCTTGAGAGAGAAATAGACACTAGACAGGAAAGGCAGGAGAAAGGAGGCAGGCATGCTAGCCTTCAGGGATGGATGCACATAGGAGTGCACTGGATGCCATGAATCCCATGATGATGGGCTCTTTGATGCTCAGAATTAAACTCTATCAATTGGAGCCTTCCCCAGTTAGTCTCCTGAAAGCACCTTATCCTCAATTTCCTTATGCCCAACTCACAGGACTGTTGTGAGCAGATAAAATTAATATGTGTCAAAATAATGTGTAAAGTGCAGAGCAAAATAAAAATTAAGTCTTTGACTTTTTGAGGCAATTAGTGACTGGGGAGACACTCAGATTCTAACATTAGTGAATGGAATTAGTTAACTCCATCAGTGATTTAAGAGCCGATTATCTTGGGGCGAAATGAATATTTCAGAGTCTTTTCTGTGAGGTAATGATAGCTAAAAACACCTCCTTTACAAAGAAAAATACGTATGTGTGTTCTTTCTAAACTATTAGGCATTATAAAAACATTTGGTGACTTTGTCATCTCTCTCTGTTCCCCTTGTTTTTTCAGGCCCTAAAATGTTTAAAAGATTAATTAGATCCACCCTCACATTGGTTATAGAATCTGACTGATGTGTATTTGGTTTCAATGTTTCAATCCTATGTATATTCATGAAAGTGAGAGAGGAGAAAATTACTTCCTGCCCAATAGATTCTAATGAGGATTTTGATAAGCAGAACAATCATTTAATTGGTACATTTCTATTTCTACTACTGTCAGGCTGGGACAAGAGGCTCCTTATGCAAATCAAGAGGAATGGGAGAGTGGATGCTGATTTATGGATTACTAGTGATAAATCAACATATTTTTCCAACCTTGAGAACTCAGCTTAAAGAGCAAGGTCAAAGACACCAGCTCCAAAATGAGAATACATAGAAAAGATTGGGGCCATGCTGAATTAGTGATATTTTAACTGCTTATTACTGCTCTACATGAATATAACAGAATATACTATTATACATTGTTATGGGCTGAATTGTGTCCTCCTCACCCCACCAAATTCCTATGGTGTAGCCTTAATCTCCAATGTAACTGTATTTGGAGATAGGGCTTTTAGGAAATAATCAAGGTTGGGATGCCTGAGTGGCTCAGTTGGTTAAGCGTCTGCCTTCAGCTCAGATCATGATCCCAGGGTCCTGGGATTGAGTCCTGCATCGGGCTCCTTGCTCAGTGGGGAGCCTGCTTTTCCCTCCGCCTGCTGCTCCTCACTCCCCCTGCTTGTGCTCTCTTTATCTCTCTCTCTCACGAATAAATCAATAAAATCTTTAAAAAAAGGAAATAATTAAGGTTAAATTAAGTCAAGAAGGTGGAGTCCTAATCAGATAGAATTGGTGGTTTTACAAGAAGAGATCTCTCTCTCTCTTTCTATGCGCGTGCACCCAGGAAAAGCCATGTGAGCACATAAGGAGAAGGCAGCTCTCTATAGCCAGCAAGAGAACTCTTACCAGAACCTGACCATGCTGGCACCCTGATCTTGGACTTGCAGCCTCCAGAACTGTGAGAAATAAATGCCTGTGGTTTAATCCACCCAGTCTATGGTATTTTGTTGTGCTTTCTGTTATTCATGTATCCAGAAAACATTTATTTTTGTGAACATAATCTGTGCTAAATTCTGTGCTAGCCCTTGGGTAGCAAAGGCTATTAGAACTTAGTTTTTGCTTTTCCATGACTCAGAGTTTAGCGGAATGGACAAACATGATTGAATCATTACAAGTCAGACTTGTAATAGAGGTAAAAGCAAAGAGCATGGGTACACACAGAAGTACATATGTTTGTATTCCTGGGAGAGTCAGGGGATGCTTATTTTAAGAGGTGACATTCGAGCTAAGACTTGAAAGATGTCTTGCAGGGAGATTAGGACATTCCAGGCAGAAGCAATAGCATGTGGGAAAGCTAGAAGGGGAAATGGAAACTTTGACGAAATTTAAAGTAGTTTTTATGCATGGAGTACAGGATTGTAAGGGAAATTGTAGGAAAGAAGACAGGAATGTGAAAAAGGAAGGGATATCATGCATCATCTAGGCTCAGAAGTTTGGATTTTAGGGGCACCTGGGTGGCTTAGTTGGTTAAACATCTGCCCTAGGCTCAGGTCATGATCCTGTGGTCCTGGGAGAGAGCCTGGCATTGGGCTCCCTGCTCAGCGTGGAGTCTGCCTCTCCCTCTCCCTCTGCCACCTTCCCCCAACACTGGCTTGTGCTCTCTCTCTCTCTCAAATAAAAAAAAAAAAAAAAGAAAGAAGTTTGGATTTTATCCTGAAAGTAAATAAGGACCTTTGAAGATTTTTCTTCACGAATTTTGGGGTTCTGTATTAAGTGGTTATATATTTATAATTGTTATGTCTTTCTGATAGATTGATACTTTTCTCATTATAAAATGTCTTTCTTTATCTCTAGTAACAATGTCTACCTTAAAGTATATTTTGTCTGGATATAATGGCTACTCAAGCTCTCTTTAGGTTACTGTTTTATGCTATATCTTTCTCTGCCCCTTTACCTTCCACCTATTTATATCTTTGAATCTGAAATGTTTCTTTTGCTGGATAATTTTATTTGTTTGTTTTCATTCTGCTGATCTCTGCATTTTGATTTGTGTTTAATTCATGGACATATCATATAATTACCATAAATATGGTAAGATTTACATCTGCTATTTTGTTGTTTGTTTTCTACGTGTCTTATGTCCCTCTCCTCCACTATTGTATTATTGTGTGTTGAATGGACTTTTAAAAACCGTATTATTTTAATTACCTTGTCATTATTATTATCATTATTATTTTTACCATATTTATTATACCACTGTTTTCTCAGTGACTGCCCTGGGGATTATAATTAACATCTTAATTTAAAACAATGTAGTTCATAAGCACCTGAGTGGCTCATCTTTCTCATTTCGGCTCAGGTCATGATCTCAGGGTTGTGAGATCGAGCCCGGAAACAGGCTCTGCACTGAGTGGAAAGTCTGCTTAAGATTCTCTCTCTTCCCCTCTGCCCCTCTTCCCACTTGTGCTCTCTCCTTCCCTATCTCTCTCTCTCAAGTAAATAGATAAATCTTTAAAAATAACCCAACAATCTAGTTCAGATTAAAAACTACTTAGTTTATTTTTTTAAGATTTTATCCATTTACTTGAGAGAGAGAGAGTGAGAACAAGAGCAGACTCCCCACTGAGCAGGGAGCCCTATGTGGGGCTCAATCCCAGGACTCTGGGATCATGACCTAAGCCGAAGGCAGACGCCCAACTGACTGAGCCACCCAGGCGGCCCCAAAACTACTTAGTTTTAACAGCACAAAAACTTTGATCTGATATAGCTCCCTTTCATCCCCCCTTTCTTCATGTTATTATCATGATACAAACGACATCTCCCTACATGTTGAGCCCATCAACATACGTTCATAATTATTGCTTTGTGCAGGTAACTTTTCAATTACTTAGGAGAAGGGTTACAAATAAAAATAAACGTTCTACTAAAGTCTTTAATAATTACCTATGTATTTACCTCTGCCAACATTCTTTATTTCTTCATGTTATTTGAATCACCCTCTGTTGTCTTCTCATTTCTGCCTGAAGGATTCACCTCAGTATTTCTCATGGGCAGATCTGGAGAGGAGTTCTCTCTGTTTTTGTTTATCTAGAAAAGTTTTAATGTTTCTTTATTTCTTGGAAGATGGTTTTGCTGAATGTAGCATTCTTAGCATAGTGCATATGTCATGGTCATTCCATTGCCTTTTGGCTGTCACGGTTTCTGGTAAGAAATCAAGTGTTAATCTTATACAGGGTTCCTTGAATGTGATGAGATGCTTCTCTCTTGATGCTTCTGGGGTTCTCTCTTTGTCTTTGGACAGTTTGACTATGATGTGTCCGGGTGTGGATCTCTGAGCTTCTTCACTTGGTCTTGAGTTTCTTGGATGTATAGGTTAGTATTTTTCATCAAAGTTGGGAAGTTTTCAGCCATTATTTCTTGAAATAATCTTTCTCCCTCTTCTGCCCTCTTCTCCTTTTGTGACGCCCATTACAAGTTATGTGTATGTTACTATGATGCTGTCCCACAGGCCCCTTAGGTTCTGTTAACTTCTCTTTACTTATTTTTTTCTTTTATTTCTTATACAGCATAATCTCAATTGGCCAATCTTCAAATTCACTGTTTTTTTCTCCTCTGCTGGCTCAAATATTCTGATAAAAGTTTTCATTTCAGTTATTGTGTTTTTCTTTTTTTTTTTTTTTAAAGATTTTATTTATTTATTTGAGACAGAGAGAATGAGAGACAGAGAGCATGAGAGGGAGGAGGGTCAGAGGGAGAAGCAGACTCCCTGCCGAGCAGGGAGCCCGATGCGGGACTTGATCCCGGGACTCCAGGATCATGACCTGAGCCGAAGGCAGTCGCTTAACCAACTGAGCCACCCAGGCACCCAAGTTATTGTATTTTTCAACTCTATAATTTCTGTGTGGTTCTTTTTTATGACTCTCTCTATTGATATTCTCTATCAGGCATTGTTCTCATACTTTCCTTAATACTTTAGACTTGGTTTTCTGTAGTTCTTAAAACATATGTACAGTAGATGATTTTAAATCTTTGTCTAGTAAGTTCAACATTCATTTCCCTCAAGGATAGTTTCTATTGATTGTCTTTTCTTTTTTTTTTCTCCTGAGCATGGGCCCTACTTTATTCCTTGCATATCTCTTAATTTTTTGTTAAAAACTGGATATTTAAATGAATATAGCATGGTAACTTTGGTAATGAAATTCTCTCCCCTCTACCATGATATCATTATTGCTGTTTGTACTTCTTATTTTGGCTGTTGCTGTTTGTTTAGTGAATTTCCTGGATTAATTCTGTGAAGTCCATGCTCTTTGTTGTATGCAGCCACTGAAATCTCTACTTGATTGTGAGTTTTAATTTTTAGTGAGCCCAGCAAGACACCACAGTGAGCTTTGAGCTATGCTTTGGCATTTAGGTAAGTAGGGGTGGTCTGCATTCTTATCTAGTGCTCTGGAGCTTGCACTGCCATGACCCTTGTAGGCAATCTATTGTGGATATCATTTTGCTTTCCATACCAACCTAACTCATTATTTGAATATATAATCAATAATAATATTATTTTCATTTCAATCTACTCTGGAGGCTAGCAATAATACAGTTTCATATTTGTATATTAGTAAAAATCCATTGAATTTGATAACCCTTCAGGGCTTTCAAAGTGGTGTCACAGTTATGATATCATCCTTTTCTCAAATAACACTGAATTGACATCATTGTCCTCATTTCATATTGGGAAAGGTAGTTTCTAAGATATTCAGTGGTTTGCTCAGTGACACAGATGATTAATGGCAGATGCATGATCTATGTCTGGTCTTTTATTCTTTCTACTACCATACAGAGCAGAACTTGTTAGCCATGTCATATGGGGCTCCAGTGCCAAGGGAAGCCAATCTAAACTGATTTTGCTTGAGATGATTGTTAGAAAGTGAGACACTCACCCACAGAGCCAACGGGAAACCTTGCCAGATATTTTGAGGGCTCTTCAACCTCCCTGTTGAGAAAGGAAACTCTACTTCCTCATCACTTAACACTCATGTCACAGTTTTGGTGAGGGCCTTGTCACAACTGGTAAAATTCTTTTTCAGCTGAAAGCTGTTCATGCATATTCAGAGATGTAAATTAGAATGTGTGCCCTTAACTGGAAAGAAGTTAATAACCTGTAATAGCTGTGCCTGGCACTCCAACACTCTTATGTCTTCATTAAGCAGTGGCGAGAGAGAATGGTTTCTCATGGAAACCAGTTTTGTCTTTTGATGTCTGTGGACTAATAACATGATGGTTTATATTTCTGATAAAGGGATGCCTTCTTTGTGGGCTTTTATTCTTCACCTGAAATTTAAAAGAATAGAAAATAAACTTATACTCTTGAAATGATAGGATCTTAGACTTGGGAATCATGCTTCAACAATCTTCTCATTGTATTAGCAGAGGAAACTGAGTCCCAGAGAAGCAAAGCAACTTTCCCAAGGGCACATAGCCCAAACTGAGAATTATTTAGTCATTATTTGCTTTTCTTTCCTACAATACATACTATAATTTCTCATTCAATTGTTTTGTATTTATGCTATATCATCATTAAATCTTAATATTTAAAAAATTATATGTCAAGGGTTGATTGTAGACCTTTTACTGGGTAAGCTTTTCAGAATGCTGAGGTATAGAGGCTTACAATTAGGTAGAGGAAATACACAAAAGTTAACAAGTAAACTGCATATATATAAGAATAAGGGTATGCATACTATTCCTTTGGAGAGTATATCCTTATGGTTAGTTGATGGAATATCTGATTGTTTTCCATTTGTTGAACGCATATGGTAAATATTTGTACATTATGTAAATGCAGTGTGACAAATGCTTAGGGACATAATAACGTGAATGAGACAAAATCCCTGCCTGCCTAGAGCCTGCAATTTAATGAGGCAACCTGCATATAAGCAAATATGCAAATGATTTCATGTTATTACATAACCAAACATGCACACAAATACAGAGAGTGGATGACCTACTCCTACACTGTTTCCAGATGTCCTATTACATCTTCATCTTATTTCAGCCATTTTTCTCTATCTCAGCCATTCTGGCAGCTTATCCATTTCTGATCATACCATGCCTGTGAGACAGTCTAGATAGCATATAACCGTGTGAGTGCTGAAGCCATAGTGCCTGGTTTGCATGCTGGCTCTGCTGCTTACTAATCAGGTGGGGTAAGGTAACCTCTCTGTTTTTCCATTTCTTCATCCATAAAATGGGTATGATAAAATTATCTTCCTCATAGTTTTTTTTTTTAATTTTAGTTCCAGTATAGTTAACATACAGTGTTATGAGTTTCAAGTGTACAATATAATGATTCAACATTTCCATACATCACCTGGTGCTCATCACGACAAGTGCACTCCTTAATACCCATCACCTATTTCCCCTATCCTCCCACTCACCTCCCCTCCGATAACCATCTCTCATAGGGTTTTTATGAGGAATAAATGAGTAAGGACATGCAGATTTTAGAACTGTTTCTGGCCCACAGTTAGCACTAAAATATTAGCTATTAGTACAAAGGAAGGAACCACTCCCCACCCCCTTTTCAAGTGGGGGAGGGGCAGAGGAAGAAGGAGAGAGAGAATCCTAAGCAGGCTCCAAGCCCAGCATGGAGCCTGACACAGGGCTCAATCTCATGACCCTGAGATCATGACCTGAGCTGAAATCAAGAGTCAGACACTTAGCTAACTGAGCCACTGACACGTCCACCCCAGGAACAAACCACTGGTGCAACAGCTTGATTGGAGCTTGAGGGATTTATGCTGAGCACAAAAAATGAACTTCAAAGGGTATATGTTATATACTTCCATTTACATAGCATTCTTAAAATGACAAATTATAGAAATGGAGAACATATTAGTGTTTTCTAAGGCTGGGAGGGTGGAGAGAAGTGACTGGGTCTCTAAAACAGTAGCACAAGGGATCCTTGTGGTGGAACTATTCTGTATCTTGACTGTGGTGATGGTCATGCAAATATCCATGGTGATAAAATTGATGTAAATAAATCCACCACACACATACACAAATGAGTGCATATAAAACTGGTGAAATACAAACAAGGTTGGTGGATTGCATAAATGCAAGTTCATGGTTGAGTATTGTACTATAGCTATGTTAACACTGGAGGGTAACTAGGTGAAGAATATAGAGGAATCTCTATTATTTCTTACATTTGATTGGCCTTTACTGGCCTCAGTAAAGGTGTCTTCTGCCTTCTGAGGAGCTGTTCCTTGTAATAAGATAATTTGAGTGTCTTGTGCAAGACTATTGAATCTCAGATCTGTACCTCTGAAACAAATAATGCAATATATGTTAAGAAAAAAAAAAGAAGAAGAAGAAGAAGATAGCAGGAGGGGAAGAATGAAGGGGGATAAATCGGAGGGGTAGACGAACCATGAGAGACGATGGACTCTGAAGAACAAACTGAGGGTTCTAGAGGGGAGGGGGGTGGGGGGAGGGGTTAGCCTGGTGTTGGGTATTGAGGAGGGCACATTCTGCATGGAGCACTGGGTGTTATGCACAAACAATGAATCATGGAACACTACATCTAAAACTAATGATGTAATGTATGGGGATTAACATAAGAATAAAAAAATTAAAAAAAAAAAGATAATTTGAGTGTCTTGGTGAGGCCCAAATGCTGGCATTAAATACAAATGAAAGACAAAGACAGCAGAGTTCAGTTCAGTATGAAGAGGTATGCCCCAATATTCAGAATCATCAGATAATTTTAGAAGCCCCTCTGTATGGTAGTGAGTTCTTTGACCCTGTTTGTATGCAAGGAGAAGCAAGAGCTATAGGGAGTGCTTTAGAGGGCACTTGCTGGTAGATTACACTAGGCGCCATTTAAGGAGCCTTCTGTTTAAGTTTCTATGGCTCCATTTTGCCCAGAATGGAGAATATTTTAGCTTATTAGTACAAAATAGGAATTTTATCACATTAAAACATTAGCCACTGTCACCTAGCAAAGTAGTGAAACAAGATAGAAAGGGCACAGGAAATACTTTTGGATGTATTTATTCAGCACATAGAATCATTGGATTCAACCTAAAAGAAGATGGGAAAGATAAATAAAACGTGGACGGTGGTCACCCACAGTTTATAATCTGACTGGAGGGGGAGCCATGTGTAGAAAGACATGTGCAAAACAGTAAGGAAATGTAAAATGCTATGTGTGGAAAGAGAAATTATCATTTTTTTTTGGAAAGGGAAATTATTAATCTACATGTTTCAAGCTTCCCTCCTCCTTAACTATTCATCTTTCCTTCCACTGGTCTTTTAAGGAAGTTTTGACTTTGCCAGACATTATCTGAGGCCTGAACATTTATGTATAGGTTTTTGTGTAATACACGTTTTTGTTTCCTAATTTTGCAAGATGGGGAATCCTGGAAGAGGGACTAGAGAGGTCAGAACAAAAGTACAGTGAAGGCTGTGCCTGGCTTGGCTGCAGCTCCTCCCATGAAGGTCACTACAAGGACATCCACTTTGAGTAGAATGGGTTTTGAGCAGAAGAGTACCTCGGAGGATTCTGGCTGCCCTGCGGGAGAAAAGACACGAGAGGGTGGAGAAGAGACAGGGAGATGGGGAGGAAGGTATCACAAAAACCCAGGTGACAGGTGATGCGGCTCTCACCAACTTATTTGTGGTGGACAAAGCAGTTAGATGGGGTGTTTCTGAAGGTAGAACTGAAGGATTTGCCTATGGACTGAATGTGCTGGTCTAAAGAAAGTGAATTCTGAGTGAAATATCAGTCAGAGAAAGACAAATACCATATCATTTCACTCATACGTGGAATTTAAGAAACAAATGAACCAAGAAAGAAAAAAGAGACAAACCAAAAAACAGACTCTTAAATACAAAGAACAAATTGGTGGTTGCTAGAGGGGAGGAGGGTGGGACGATGGGTGAAATAGATAAAGGGATTAAAAATATACTTATCTTGATGAGCACTGAGAAATGTATAGAATTGTTGAATCATTATATTTTACACCTGAAACTAATGTAACACTGTATGTTAATTATATGAATGAATGAATGAAAAAGAAAGAAAGAAAGAAAGAAAGAAAGAAAGAAAGAAAGAAAGAAA
>NC_058406.1:177767004-177901260 GCF_002201575.2 Neomonachus schauinslandi | reverse complement strand
AAAGAAAGAAAGAAAGAAAGAAAGAAAGAAAGAAAGAAAGAAAGAAAGAAAGAAAGAGAAAGAAAAAGAGAGAAAAGAAGGAAGGAAGGAAGAAAAAATTGTCAAGGCCAAAACCAAGGTGTTTGGACCAAACAATGGGAGAACAGAGTTGCTTTTTCACAATATAGGGAAGACTGTTGGGGGTGGGGGGCAGATTTTGGAGGAGAAATCAGGAGTTTGGTTTAAGTGAGCAGTTGAGAGAGGTTTAGCTGCAGATAACAATTTGGCATCTGTCAATGCAAGTAATTTAAAGCCTTGACATTGGCTGGGGTCACAAGGGGGATGACTGTAGACAGAGAAGGGCAGGGTTCTGAAGACTAAGGTCTGGGACCCTTCCAAGGTCAGGGTTGGGGGAGGGAAAGAAGAGCCAGCAACGAAGACCTAGAGGGAGCTACTAATAACACTGGAAAATATGCAAGAGAGAAGGGTATTTAGAAGCCAATTAGGGGGGAGCAAAGAAAGGTGATGGCTAGAGGCATATTTAGGTCAAAAAGGCCTTTAAATTTTTTTTGTTATGATTGACATTGCTAAAGTATATTTCTATGATGATAGGGATGATCTAATAGAACAAGAACATGATGATACAGAGCAGGAAGGGGGGTAATTGCTGGAAATATATCCTAGAATAGATAACAATGGCTTTTAGCTAGTTTGCAAGTAGATGGTTGATTAAAGAGGAAATGTGGACAATGCATTTATAGTAGCTGAAGAGAAGGCAGAGTGTATTGGTATGAATGCAGCTAGGTTGCAGATGTGGGTGGGAGGGTGAAGAAATTATCTTCTGCTTGTTTATTTTCTCAAGGAAATGGGAAGTGAGGCCATCAGGTAAGAGTGACCATGGGGGAGGGGAGCTTGCAGATCAGAGGATAGAGTAGGTGTAAAACAGTCATGAAGGTGACTGGGAATGAAGCTCCATCAGGATATGTAATAGAATTTCTGTTAGGACTATGAGCCCACCTGAGGAGAGTGACCTTCAAATTTTTAAAGTGATTTTTTATATCTGCATATTTGAGTGTTTTTTCCTGGTCATGATCAGCTTAGCTGGATCAGGAACCAAGCAAGTGGGGAATCATTTAACCAAGGTGGTACTTTTTCAGGTGAGTTTGACAAAGGATCAAGGAAGCAGAGTAGTTGAGAATGCACTGATAGTGATTTTCATGATGGGCCATGCAATCTAAGCAGGTACAGAAGGAGGTGAGGAATGGAGGGGCAGGAGTAGGAGATAGGGAATAATGGTAACATCATGGATCGTGGGTTGTAGTGAAGTCAAACGATTTCTCTCTTCTCCTCTCTAAATAAAAGCCTTTGAAAATAAATTATAGACTGATCTTAAAAGATGTATGATTAAAAACCATCATGATTAAAACAATGAAGAGCTAACATAATTGATTTAGCCAGGTTAAGCAATAAAATAAAATTAATCTATATCTTGCTTATTATTTAATTTGTAACAGTGCAAATTTAATGTAGCTGAAATTGTGAGCAAGTTATACAATGAAAGTTATGGCATTCCTTCAGTAAATACATGTGTGAGCATTTGTTGAACTACAGTATTTGGCTTTGAGAATAATTAAATAAGAATAATATACAAATTTAGGGGCACGTGGGTGGCTCAGATGGTTAAGCATCTGCCTTCGGCTCAGGTCATGATCTGAAGCCCCACTTCAGACTCCTGGCTCAGCGAGGAGCCTGCTTCTCCCTCTCCCTCTGCCTCTCTCCTTGCTTATGCTCTCTCTCTCTCTCTGTATCTCTGTGTCTCAAATGAATAAATAAAGTCTTTTTTTTAAAAAAAGAATAATATAAAATTTAAAAGTAATTCCTTGGACATGATCATATTGCTAAAAACTGATTTGTCCAAATAGCATGGAAGTTTACTTTTTGTTAACAGGAGATAGAAAATATTAAACATTTTGGAAGATACAATAAAATGAGACTGTAATTAGAATTATTTGTTATGATTTGATAGAATATGTTTGAAGTATGTAATTAAATAAGGCACATCTAATTTAAAAAAGTCACATAAAATCTTTATTTGGTAGTTTCATCCAATATAATCTGAAAAATTTTACAGTCTCAGAACGTATCTCAGTTATATTTGGAAGAATTAGCATCATGCATCTAGCTTGTTTTCAAGTATTTTTTTCTTTCCAGATGATGACATATTTTTAGGAGTTTGAGAATAACTGAAAAGAATTGCTTATACTTAAATATATGAAAAAAGCCATTTACAAGGTTTCATATTTCTCAGACATGCTACCTGCTTCCTTTGACTTGCTCTCCTAAGTCTCTTTACAAAGCAATGAATTTTTGTAACAATAAATGGGAAATGAATGAAATAAAGTCTAGGTCATCAAAGAAAAATCATCATGACTCCTACTCCCCAAACTCTATTCATCCTTTCAGAATATGTCAAAAAGTCTCAATAACCCAATTGCTAAAGCCATGCTTTGCTCTTTGTAGAAAAGATCGAAGGACTCCATTGTGAGGACAAGATTTTGGTGGAATGATGAATCTTTCAAAGAGTCTTCCATGAAAGCAAGATTTTAAAGTTGCTTTATTTGGTGCTCTGAAGATAGTTCTATCTGGAGCAATTCTCCGCAATCAGATTCTGGACAGCTGAGGGCTACACTTTCTGTGCTAGAGTGGAAAAAAGACCATTGTGAAGAGAAAGGTAGAAATGGAATCATTGTATGATGCTATAAAGAGCACATATAGATGATAATTAAGCCTTGGAAATCAATTTGCAACTTAATGAGTGCCTGAATATTTCTTGGAAGGCTTTAATGAGAGGGAACATTTGAAAAGCATTGCATCTGATAATCTTTAAGGTCTTATTTCAAGTAGAAGTTTCTAAGATGACTATATAACCTACACCTTGTAGATAAGGAAATAGGGCCAAGTAAAGATAAAAGTCTTGAGTTATTTTCCATATCTGGTGTTGGTATGGTGTTTTGCTCTACCTCATTTATGATACTTACCCACTTCAACATGGATGTAGATTCAAATCCTAGCCCTGTCACTTACCAGTTGTGTTACTCTTGGCAACTTCCTAGAGCCTCAGTTTTCCTATCTGTAAAACAGTAATAATGATACCTACCTAATTATAATTGTTCTAATCATGAAATGAGATAATATATGTAAAATGCCTGGCACATAACATGTAACTAAGAAATATTGATTTTCACCTCTTTCCATGTTCATTCCTTTTCTTGTAGTATGGTTATTAGTGAAGATATTTGTTTTCCTGCAAGAAAATGATTACTTTGAACATAAGACTCCATAGCTTATTTACTTTTGTATAATCCTTTTGTGCTTTGATCAGTACCTAGCACATGGTAAGTGCTCAATAAATCTTAGTTGTAGGAATGGAAAACGGAATCTCCTTTTGAAATTCAGATACTGTGGGGGGGCGGTGAGGTGTGAGGCAAGTCAGATGGCTTAATAGTTAATTGTTCTCAGTTATTAGCATATAGTAGTTAATAAACTCACTAAACTTTAGGGCAAATTACCTAGAGATCTGATATAGAGCAAAGCAAGTCTTGGTGAGGTACTGAAAAGGTGTTATATGCAACTGATAAATTATTGAACACTACATCTGAAACTAATGACTAACTATGTTGGCTCAATGAATTTAAATTAAAAAATTAAAAAAAAAATCTTCTTGGTCTCTCATTCTATCAGTCATTCGCTTAACATGTATTGATTTCCTACTCTGTATCTTTGTGTATGGAAGTATAAAAATGAATAAAATGAGATCCCTGCTCTCCGCTACCTCACAGTATAATAAGGAAGACAGACCACATGGTAGGAGTGGACTGTGCCAGTCACAGACATAGTAATATTTTTAACTCCTTTAAGTGCCTAACAGTCTTCTAAATGCTATACTTGAACTAACTCACTTAACACAGCCACCTCTGTAAACGGTATTCACGTTTCAATTTTACACATATGGAAAATGGGAAAAATGAAGTAACTTGCTAGAAATTGCACACTTAGTAACTGACAGAGCTGGGGATCGAATCTCAGTACTTTAGCTCCAGAGCTTCCCCTCTTCAAAGGGGAGAGTTCTGTGGCTAGAAGGTAAAGCAGACTTTGTGGATGAGCAGTAGCTCAGCTAATAAATGAGCTAGAGCTCAGCGATTAAAAGCAGTGTCTGTGGATTGCACAGCCTAAATTTGAATCTTGCCTGTGCTCTTTCTTAGCTATATTTTTGGGCTAGTTATTTAATCTTTTTATGTCACAGGTTCCTCGACTAGAAAATGGAACTAATGAACATACCTTGCAGGGATTTATAAAGGTAAACTAAAATGTAGTATATAAAGTTACTGGCAAATCAGATCAATCAAGTACAGCTGAAGATGGATGTGTAAGTACAGGCATAGATCAGATGACACAATCCAGGAAGAAGGCAAATCATGGCCAAGTCATGGATGCAGACAGAAAAGGGTTGGGTGCTCTGGGGAGCAAGGTGAAGGAAGGTTCTTACTGAGTCCCCAAAATGTCCCTAAAGTAATGGTGAAGGTGAGGTGACACTAGGGAACGATCATTTGTTCCATAGGTGCCTTATTGTTGGCCTCAAGTGACTTTCTTTCTGAAGCTTAAGTATCTCATCCCTGAAATGGACATAATATTGAACTAATAGGATATAAGAGATATGCAAGATTGAGCAGGGAAAAGAGTCTGGCACACCTTAGATGCTCAAACTTCCTCGGTCGAATCTAAATCTGATCATGGCCAAAGTGAAGGGTCTAGGAATCAGTGACCACATCATTTTCCAGACTCATAAATCTGTTCTCCTGGCGTCATGCAGGGGGCTCAGTCAGTGTCAGGGTCAGTGATTGGCAGCATAGTAAGCCAAATCAGAGCTGCCTCAAGACTGGGAAATTACATAGTAGCTTCCTGCCCTGCTCTCTGTGCTGGCAGAGTGCAGACCTGACCACCTAGTTTCCATGTCACTGTTCCCTGAGGCACTAAATGTGGATTGAGAAGAAGCTTTGAAAAGTGTAAAGGGCAGACTTCTTCAGAGATTGGCACGCAGCACATTAGAAAGAAGGGCATTATTGCCCTTCTTGATCAATGCCAAAGGATGGGGCAGTCTGCAGGACATTCATTTCCTGTTTCCTGCCTTATCATTATACAGAAGACAAAGTGGAGCCCAATGCAACCCAACTGATTCCCTTAAAGGCATTTTGATTCAACCCACATACATTGAGCTGTTAAAATATGCCATGTGTTGGGCTGGGCTCATGGATAAGAAAGGTAATGCTGTTTTCAGTCTTTCCAGGAAAAAATCAAAAGATTACTGTATAGTGTAAAAGTGCCATGAGAGGAGTAAATTCTGGGCATAAGAAACATACAGCAGGGACAGTTAATTCAGCTTGAGGGTAGGGCTTTGGGAAGGTATCATTCATGGGATGTGCCTAGTGTGACCTAGGCACCTACCATCTTAATGACCTAAGAGTGTACTGAGCATTTGAGACAATTTCAGGTAGGTTAGTGGGGCTATAGGTATGGATCTTTAAGGACAGGTAAAGGCAGGTAAAGAGGTTGAGAATTTGGGAATTGAGAATACAGGATTTCTGCTTCTCAATATGAGATATAATCTTATTGACTTGCTTTTTTTAATTTTTAAAATTTATTTATTTATTTTAGAGAGAGAGAGAGTGTGTGTGTGAGCAGGGGGAGGGAGAAGGTGGGGGAAAGAATCTCAAGAAGACTCTATGCTAAGCGTGGAACCCAACATGGGACTTGATCTCACAACCCTGAGATCATGACTTGAGCTGAAACCAAGAGTTGGTTGCTTAACCAACCGAGCCACCCAGGCATCCTTTACTGGCTCACTTTTAACAGAAAGGACTTTAAAAAAGAACATAGAAAGACCTACAGTTGTATTGGTCTTGGATGCATTCTGCAGCCTCAATGAAATCTTTATAAAATAGTCCAATTGGTAACTACTCACTGACTTAAAGATTAAATATGAATGTATGTAAAGTGCCTAATATGGTGCCTGACAAATTAGTGGTCAAGAAATATTCATTTCCTCCTTTATATTAACTCCACTCCTGGAATGACGCTGAGCAAATTCAATCAGGACATCAGAAAAACAGATTAGAAATAACCCAAAAAAAGAAGATTTAGATGGTCAGAGTGGGCTATAGACTTAGCATGCTCTACTTATTTTGTTAAAGAAAAAACAAACAAACATGGAAATGATAAATCCATATATTATTGGAGGGCTTTCATGTGGAAGGGAGAACAAATTTATTTAGAATAGCTTTGGAAGATCATTTACCCCTCTTCTCCTTTTAGCTACATAATCCCTGCTTATCCTTTATATCTTAGGTCAAATGTCATTTCTTAACACTAAAGCTTTCTTTGCTACTATATGTATTTTTTAAAGATTTATTTATTTATTTGAGAGAGAGAGACAGAGAGTGAGCAGAGGGAGGGACAGAAGGAGAAGGAGACAAGCAGACTCCCTGCTGAGCAGGGAGTCCATTGGGGGGCTTGAACCCAGGACCCTGAGATCATGACCTGAGCGGAAATCAAGAGTTGGACACTTAACCGACTGAGCCACCCAGGGGCCCCATTGCTACTATATATTTTTTTTTTGAGATAATATACTCTTTTTTTTTTAAATTTTTTTATTCTTATGTTAATCCCCATACATTACATCATTAGTTTTAGATGAAGTGTTCCATGATTCATTGTTTGTGCATAACACCCAGTGCTCCATGCAGAATGTGCCCTCCTCAATACCCACTGCTACTATATTTTTAAAGAGCATTCCTACAACTGATTATTATCTTTGTCTGATTATGTGACCAGTGTTCATCTCTCCCCTCAACAGTAAACTCCATTAGCTGAGGCTATGCTTATTTTCTAAATCATTTGCCCTGCCCTTGGCATAAGACCATGTAACATGGAAGCCTCTTGAATATTTGTTGAATATTGTCCCTGCCCTCCAGCCTTACAGTCCTGTGAGTGGGATTTCACTGGAAACATTGATACTACTCAGGTTCTACAGCCTCAGGATAGATAAAGAGAAGACAGCCCCAAGCCCGACATTAGTTATTTTGAGCAGCAGAACCCAAACAGTTTACACAGAATAACTGATGTCCCCTTCTCCAATGGTGGAGCCCTTCACCTCCAGTTCCGGCTACTTCCTAGGGTCTTCATCTGAACACGTGGCTATATTGCTGAGAGTTAATGGAGAGAAAGTACATTGCCCATCAGCAGACATTTTTGGAGTAATGAAGTGGAAAATATCAGAGTGAAACAAGGTCACAGCCCAGGAGAGGGCTTTCAGCAAAGGCAGCTCCAGCAGGCACAGGAGGACAAGGGGACTTATTTGATTGGGAGGGCGTGTTAGTCATGCAAATCAATGGAAAGGAAGCAAGAGGGGGTTACCTTGGTGATGAGCAATGATGACAAGGGAGTGGAGACATATGGCAGAAGAGGAAATGCAAAGTTATGTCAGCATGCAGTGATTCATAAATAACAGCAAGACGTCTGTGCAGGCTGATCGAAGACGTCTGGGGTGTTATGTAATCATGCCCCAGTGATGCATGAAGGCATTAAGCATTCTAATGTGCACAGTCTAACATGCCTGCTCTGTCGAAGAAGCCTGGGTTTTGTGGCCCTGAAGATAGAGTTTGCACAGCTAAAGAAACATTTTTTAAAAATGAATTCTCTTAGTACTTAGATCCAATTTGGTGTAAGTCTCCTTAATACCTCTAAAAGCCATTCCCATTTCCATGCTCACTCATCCATTCATGTTTACTCATACATTTATTCATTAATTTATTCAACAAAATTTTAGTGCCTAGTTTCAGCCTCTAAGCTAGGTAGTGTGTTATTTTCTACAGCCACTTCTCATGTTCAGGTGACAGCCATCCCTTCATGGGATTATTGCAAGAGTTTTCATATTGATCCCCCTGTCTCTGATCCTTTCTCCATTCTTCAGCCAGGATGATCGTCCTAAATGGTGATATGGAAAATGCTTCCCCCTTGCTGTAACATACATTCCTTCCATCTTCTGTAAACAGCATCCATTCACCTGCTCATCCTCTGCCTCATTAACATTTTTGACAATGCTTCATATCTTCATATGAGATATACTATTTATGAGATGTTCCTCCTACTGTGACTTAATTGACTGGTCAAGGGTGGCTTATGACCTGTCTGAGCCAATCAGAGAATCCTACTTTACCCTGCCCACAGTGAGTGCCTCAGATTCATGCAGATGCCACAAGCTAAACCAATCAAAGCAGTTTTCTGAAACCTAACTGGATGTAGTGCAGAGGCAGGATTCAAGGGGCAAGGGCTCTCTGTGTGAATTTTCTATTACTGCAGAACCAATTACCATAAACATAGTGGCTTGAAGAACAGTGATTTACCAGCTCACACTTGTGTAGGTGAGGAGTCTGGCAGGTCCTGGCTAAGCTCTCTGCTCAGGTTAAAGAAGGCTGAAATCACAAGGCTGAAATGAAAGTGTTTGCTGGGCTGAATTCTCACCTGGAGGCTCTGGAAAAAAAATCCACTTCCATGTTCATTCTTGTTGGCATTCTTGTTGGCTCGGTTGTAATACTTAGGTCCCAGTTTCTTTGCTGGTTGTCAACAAGCTGGGGGCTGCTCCTAGAGTCTGCTCACATTCCTTGCCAAAGGGCACCCTCCATCTTCAAACCAGAAATAGTGCATCAAATACTCTCATGATTTGGAATCTCTGACTTCTCCCAACATGTGGAGAAAATGTTCTGCTTTTAAAGAGCTCATGTAATTAGACTGGGTTCACTTGTATATCTCCCTATCCTAAGGTCAACTGTGCTATATAACATAACCTTATAAAATGTTTGAATTCTGCCTACCACATTCTCTTCCTTCTTTTCATAGCTTTTTATAGCTGTCAGGGTGGAGTTTTAGGGTGCATGTCTCCACATGTGAAGAAATGTGTCTATCAAGAAAAAGAAGGAAACCAATAGGCATCAACATGAGAGGAAACATGTAGACCTCTATGGCCATGGAGTGATTTTGATTCCAGCTGGGTCTGTCTATTCAGCTGCCCTCCCAGGTATGTGAACCAGTTGCTTCTACTAAACCTTTTGAGCTGGGCTAATGTCACTTGCAAAAGAACCCCCCAAAATCCTTATAAATAAATGTGCTGAAAAGATACAGATTCTTCATTTTTCTTAGGACAAGGACCAAACATTGTACTGTGGACCATTTGGGATCTGGTCCTGGAACACCCTCTATCTTCACCTCTTACTACTAGGTCCCTACACACACACATATGCACATACACACACACACAACTTTGTCATGCACACACAGACTTGCACACATGCATGCACATGAGATGTCATCACTCTGAATGCCATGTCCTTCCTTGAATGTGTCTGCTTTTCTCTTACACAGACTTTATGCTTTGCCTGATGAAAGCTCCCAACCCTATTCTACCAAAATCATTCCTACTTGTCATTTTGCTCACAATTAATTGATCAGTTCCTCTGAGAAGCTTTCCTTGATCACCCAAGAAAAGTTTTGGTATCTTCTCGAGGTTCCCCACAACACCATATTCTCTATAATATCACACAGTGTTGTGATTACAATTTTCCTTGCTGTTTCTTCTAAGAGACTCCAGGTTGCATGAAGGAAGGACATTGTCTCATTGAAAGTTTTATCTTAATTCTGTGCCTAACACATAGTGATCACTGGATAAATGTTTGTTGAATAAAACAATAATTTGGACATTTACTGGCCTTAGTATATACCCCCTTGTTTTTGCCTTTTTGACTGGGACCCACTCTGGCTCCTCTGTCAATGCCTCGACAACAATGCATCTGGTTTCTCTGGTTTGAGGGTCTAACCATGAGCTGATTCATATAGCTGCCATCCTGCCAGATTGGACTTGGCTCTGGCAGTGAGGAGCTAGGTATCAGTTGTCAGCCCTATCACCTCCAGCTTCTTCCAACTGGAATCAATAATTCTTTTCTTCCACATGGTTGGTTCCAACTAATTTTCAGCCAACTCTTTCCAGGATGGCTGTAGATAATCAGCTTCAGTCCATCGATGGGTGAAGACTGGAACCAGTGTTGCTGCTGAAAGCTTAGTATTTAATAAGTCTGAGATGAATTCAAGGGCATGTCAAATTACAGCTTCACACTACTCTGTCCTTATTAACTAGAGTCTTACAAAGGAATGTAACCCAACAGTTTGTCAAAGTACCATCACACCCTATTACTAACATATGGCAACTTCACTTATGTGTATTTCCTCCCAGGTCCCTAAGTGCATGTGAAGTTCCTGCCAGGCCATTTTCATACCTCAGAGCAGCTGGATTCCATCTTACTCCTCATGGCTTCCTCTTTGCAGAGGTCTTGCTGATAACACAGATTTGGACATCGTGACTCCACCGGGAATTGACATCAACCTGTAGTGAACCTTAGTTCACAAGGTCTCTTTAGGTCTCTTTAAGCTTATAGGTGTCTTTACCTCTGCCCTACATTTACCACCCCTCTCTCCCTCAGTGCTGGCCCTATCAAAGGTTCCTATATGTTGACTGCCTTCCTGCCTATATCCAATCTCGTTCCCTTCCTTTCCTAGTGCAATGTAGGTAAGGATTCAGAATATTTCATGTATGAACTCAAGTAAGCGGTGGCACTGATTATATTATTACCCTTGGTCATGCAACTTTCTCTTAACTTCACTTTTCCCACCAGTAAAGTTAAAGCCAGGACTCTCTCAGGACCCTGCTGGTCTCTGATTCCTGAGTTCCACCTGAGTCCTGCCCTTCCATTTCCTTAGTTTTGTCACCCATTTTCTACTTTCCTCAATAGACTGCTTTAGTTCCAATAGTACTTCTTTTCCAATCTCACTTCATTTTTTTTTACATGAAAGAAACGATTTCAGGCTTAAATGACTGAGTACCACTTCTGCCTCATCTCACAGGGTTCAATGTATATGGCACTAATTGTCTTATCTTTATAATAGCCCAAGAGACTGTTTTAATTTCCGTGTTAATCAGTGCCTTATTTGGAAGTTTTTGTGTATGTATGTGTGTTTTACTTCTTTAAAAAATTCCTTTTAATGAAAACAATAAAGAAAAATCAATGAAACTGAAAGCTGGTTCTTTAAAAAGATCAATAAAAGTTATGACCCTGTGGTAAGGCTAACCAAGAAAAAAGAGTGAAGAAACAAATTATTAATATCACAAATGAGAGGCCACATCTTCTTTACCCATTTGTCTGTTGAAGGGCATCTTGGCTCTTTCCACAGTTTGGCTATTGTGGACATTGCTGCTATTAACATTGGGGTGCATATGGCCCTTCTTTTCACTACATCTGTATCTTTGGGGTAAATACCCAGTAGTGCAATTGCTGGGTCATAGGGTAGCCCTATTTTTAATTTTTTGAGGAACCTCCACGTATGGTGACTAACATAACAAAAAAAAAAAAAAGAAAGAAAGAAAGAAATGCAGAACCTTGGGCCAATTGCAAAATCCAATCAGAATCTGCATTTTTTTCAGCTTTATTGAGGTATAACTGATAAATAAAAATTGTTTATACTTTGAAAAAAAAAGAAATGAGAGAGAGGCTATTACTACTGATGCCATGGACATTCAAAAGAATATACACAAATATTATTAACAGCTCATGCCCACAATTTAATAACGTAGAAGACATAGATATAGTCCTTGAAAGACACAACTACTAACACTGACACAAAAGGAAAATAGATAATCTGAATAGGCCTATATCAATTAAGGAAATTAAATAAATAATTAATAACATTGGGGCAAAAAAAAACCCACAAGGTGTTAATGAGCTGAATGTTTGTGTCCCCCTCAAATTCACATGTTGAAGTCCTAACCCCCAGGTGGGGCCTGTGAGAGGTGATTAGGTCACAAGTGCAGAGCCCTTGTGAATGAGATTAGTGTCCTTATAAAGAGACCCCAGAGAGCTCCCTCACCCTTCCCACCATGTGAAGAACAGCAGACAGACACTATCTGTGAACCAGGAAGTAGACCCTCACCAGACACCAAACCTACTGGTACCTTGATTTTGGGCTTCTTGAACTGTGATACATTTCTTTTGTTTAGAAGCTACCCAGTCTTGGACTAAAACAAAAGGCCACATGGATTCACTGGTGAATTCTATTAAACACTTAAGGAAGAAATTCTCTATTAAGCTTATCTATAATCTCTTTCAGAAAATAAGAGAGGGAACACTTCTTAAATCATTCTATGAGGCTAACATTGCAATAATACCCAGATCAGGTAAAGGTAATGCAAGAAAGGAAGACCACAGAAAAATATCTCTCATAACATAGATGCAAATATCTTCAACAAAGTATAGTAAATAAAATTCAACATTATAAAAAAAGAATTATACACCACAACCAAGTGGGATTTACTCTAGGTATGCAAGGTTTGATGAACAGTCAAAAGTCAATTAATGTAATCACCACACCAACAGGATTAAAAAAAAAACAAACATAAATGTGAGACCTGAAACCATAAAAGTCCTAGAAGAAAGGACAGGCAGTAATTTCTCTGACATTGGCCATTGCAACATTTTTCTAGGTATGTCTCCAGAGACAAGGGAAACAAAATAAAAAATAGACCATTGGGACTACATCAAAATAAAAAGCTTCTGCACAGCAAAGGAAACATCAACAAAACTTAAAGACTACCTACTGAATGGGAGAAGATATTTTCAAATGACATATCTGATAAAGGGTTAGTATACAAAATACATAAGAACTTATAAATTCAACACTAAAATACCCCAAATAATCCAATTTAAAAAATGGGCAGAAGACACGAACAGACATTTCTCCAAATAAGACATCTAGATGGTCAACAGACACTAGAAAAGATGCTCAACATCATTAATCACCGTGCAAATGCAAAACAAAACCACAATGAGATATCACTTCACATGTGTCAGAAGGGCTAAAATAAAAACCACAAGAAACAAGTATTGGTGAGAATATGAAGAAAATGGAACCCTTGTACACTGTTGATGGGAATGCAACCTCGTGCAGCCACTGTGGAAACAATATGGAGTTTTCTCCAAAAATTAAAAATAGAATTACCACATGATCCACTAATTCTACTACTAGGTATTTACCCAAAGAATATGAAAACACTAATTCAAAAAGATATATGCACCCCTATGTTTATTGCAACATTATTTACAATAACCAAATTATGGAAGCAATCCAAGTGTCCATCAATAGATAAATGGATAAAGAAAAGTGGTATGTACACATACACACAATGGAATACTACTCAGCCATCAAAAAGAATGAAATCTTGCCATTTGCAACAAGGATGGATCTAGAGGTTATAATGCTAACTGAAATAAGTAAAAGAAAGATAAACACCATATGATTTCACTCATATGTAGAATTAAAGAAACCAAACAAATGAACAAAGAAAAAAAGAGACACTAAAAAAAACAGACTCTTAACTCTGGAGAACAAACTGATGGTCACCAGAGGGTAGGTTGGTGGGGGGTGGGGGAAGCAGGTGATGGGGATTAAGAGTACATTTGTGAAGAGCACTGAGTAATGTATAGAATTGCTGAATCACTATATTGTTCACTTGAAATTAATATAATACTGTATGTTAAGTATATTGGAATTAGGATAATAAATAATAATAGTAATAAAAGAAATAACATGAATTATCAGTTGATGCAGAACAAACATTTAACAAAATCTAACACCTCTTCATGAAAAAACATTCAGAAAACTAGGAATAGAATGAACTTCCTCAACTTAATAAAGAACATCTACATAAAACCTACAGCCAACAATACAAAATGGGGAGAAACTGGATGCTTTCTCCCCAAGACTGATGTTAAAGCAGTATGTCCTCTTTCACTATTCTTATTCAGTATTTTACTAGAAGTCCTGCTAGTGCCAAAAAAAAAAACCAAAAAAAAAAAAAAGGAAAAAATGTATACAGATATACAGATTGGGAAGGAAGCAATAAAACTGCTTTTATTTGCAGAAGACATGCTTGCCTATGTAGAAAATTTGAAACAATCAATGAGAAAACTCCTGGAACTAATGAGCAATTATAACAACATAACAGGATACAATGTTAGTACACAAAAACCAATTGCTTTCCTATATATCAGCAATGAATAGTTGGAATTTGATATTGGAAAAAAAATACCATTTACAATAGCACCAAAAAATGAAAAACTTAGTTATAAATCTAACCAAATATGTACAGGATTTAAATATGAAAAACTATAAAAATCTGATGAAAGAACTCAAAGAAGGACGAGGTAAATGAAGAAATATTCCATGCTCCTGCATTTTTAAGGCACAATATCATTAAGATGTCAGTTCTTTTCAACTGATCAAGAGGTTCAATGTAATCTCAGTCAGAATCCCAGAAATCTATTTTTCAGTTAATGGAAACAGGTTCAAAGGTTTATATGGAAAGGCAAAATACCTAGAATAGCCAAGGCAGTACTAAAGGATGGGAACGAAGTTGGAGGACTCATATTACTAAATAAACTTCAAGGCTTACTATAAAGTGACATTAATCAAATGAGCATGGTATTGGTGAAAGAATAGGCACAGAGATCAATGGGACAGAACATAATAGCTCAGAAATAGACCCACACAAATGCGATCAACTGATCTTTGACAAAGGAGAAAAGGCAAGCTCTGGGAGCAGCCCCATCCTCCACAATATTTTGCTGGAGATTGACCCATACCTTGAACATCCCATATCATTAAGAATAACATCAGGACCTAAGAATGGATCCGGCAGAAATGAATTTTTTATTTTAATTTTAGAGAGAGAGAGAATGAGCATGAGTGTGAGGGGCAGAGGGAGAAGGAGAGAGAATCTCAAGAAGACTCCATGCTGAGCACAGAGGCCAGAGTGGGGCTTGATCTCACAACCCTGAGATTATGACCTGAGCTGAAACCAAGAGTCAGATACATAACAGCTCAGCCACCCAGGCACCCCAGGAATATTTTTGTTACTGAAATATTTGGCATCCCACTGCTGAATGACATTCAAACAGTTCTTGTGTCCACCTGTTGCTGTTCCTTGGTATCTTGTCTGACACTAGCATAGATAGGGGGTATGGCTAATCATAGTACACACACATTCCTGAAACCTGCCCATGATTGTCCATCCTAAGGCCAGAAATTGCAATTTGTGAGTAAGTACTCTGTCTCACTCTCTGACATTCATCTGCTGTTGAAAATTGCATTGGTCCTCTTCTCTTTTGGTCTCACTATGGCACCATCTCTAGTCCTCCAAAGTTCCCTCCTGTGTGTACAATGAGGCACTCACTAGGGTCAGCTAAGGCTAAGATGGGCAGTCATTACAGGGAGTCTCTCAACAACAATTAAATATTGAAGAACCTGGATTAATGGAACAGGATAGAGTGTGAAGGCTTTGCTTCCTATTGCTTTTGAGTCTTCCTCTACTTGCTTGAGAAAGTACCCTGATATCAGCCTCATAACTCACAGTTAGATCATTAATGGCTTAGATATCCTGGAACAAGCTTTACAAAGTAGCCACCGTATTCCCAAAAGTAGGCTGGTTGGACAATGCCAACATCTATGCTCGTCCCCCATTTGACCATCATATTCCTACCATGCAATTAAAACTGACATTTCCAGAAGGTACCCTTATGCTTGCTTTCTCCAAGAAGCTCCTTTTTGTATTCTCCAAAGACAAGGTAATACTTTCAGATCATTTGTGTTGTATCCACTTTTGCTATTAATCTCTGAAAAATGATGGGAAATGTTGAGAGACTTTGGGCCATCGCATCAAATTGATATACCTCCTATGGGAGGTAAGATATTATTTTCCTCTTTTTCTTTTAAGCCAGAAGTATTTAAAAATAACTATTGTATAAACTCTGCACTCCAAAATATTGGCTTTCTCATCAATAGAGAGCAAGAATTTTGTCTCTTTTCTCTCTTTTCTTTTTTATTAATTTTTAAAATTTATTTTTAAATTTTATTATGTTATGTTAGTCACCATACAATACATCATTAGTTTTTGATGTAGTGATCCACGATCCATTGTTTTCATATAACACCCAGTGCTCCATGCAGTACGTGCCCTCCTTAATACCCATCACCGGGCTAACCAATCCCCCCTCCCCCCTCCCCTCTAAAACCCTGTTTGTTTCTCAGGTCCATAGTCTCTCATGGTTCATTAATTTTTTAAATTTTATTTTATTATGTTATGTTAATCACCATACATTACATCATTAGTTTTTGATGTAGTGTTCCATGATTCATTGTTTGGGTATAACACCCAGTGCTCCATTCAATACATGCCCTCTTTAATATCCACCATCAGGTTAACCCATCCCCCCACCCCCCTCCCCTCTAGAACCCTTAGTTTGTTTCTCAGAGTCCATAGTCTCTCATGGTTCATCTCCCCCTCTGATTCCCCCCTTCATTTTTCCCTTCCTACTATCTTCTTCTTTTTTTTAACTTATAATGTATTATTTGTTTCAGAGGTACATGTCTGTGATTCAACAGTCCTACACAATTCACAGTGCTCACCATGTTTTGCTCTCTTTTAAATCTTTAGATCCTGAAACAGTTCCTAGAACAATCACTGGAGAATAAAAGTGTTTACTAGGTGATTTATAAAGAAATGTTTAATGGACTCATGTGTGAATTGCTCTATGAATAACTTAGTGAACAACATATGATTTGGTGTTCACCTAAATAGAATATGGTAGTTACCCACAAACATATTTAGTCTTTCTCATTCCCTACCAAGAGATGGGAGCACAGGCAGTATGGAACTGAGAATTTCTGCAATTAATCACCAAATGCTTTTACAAGCCCTTGACTTTGAAAGAAGGTTTTCTAGGTCTTCCCCTTAAAGATCAAGAACCATGCACTTCTACCAACTGTCCTCCACATTCCATTCCTGGGGACAAGAGATTTTACTTCTGCTTGAGACATTCTTTTTCCATTCTCTCCTCTTCAGATACCAGAAAATCTCAAAAATTAGAGTTCTCAGGATCTAATTTGAGAGGTGGACACATTGGTTAAAATCCCTGAGAAGAGCAGGGGTGTGCTGACTTTCCTCAGCTTATTGTTTCTCTTTGAGGAGGTTTCCACATGCAGGACAAAATGAGCACAACCTCTAGCTACTGAACCCAGATGCTGCTGATTGTATGGAGCCAGCATCTTGAAAGGTTGGAGTTTGTTCCAACAAATGCTTCCATTCCCTCTATGTCTCTTGGCTCTGGAGGCTTGTCAGTGACTGTTTTCTCAGTGGTTCCAAACAAATACCCAACAGAGAATTCCAGTGGATGATCAGGAGCCAAAGTGCAGACTTTGTTTTGCAAGCTGCTCCAATTTTACTAAAACTCTGGGGATCTACCAAACACAGGTGAATAGGAGAAGGTGAGACAGGTCACAAGGACTCTCTCCTGGCAGGACACAGGAAAGGCTCATTTCCAGGCCCTTCTAATCCATCTCTAACCCTTTGCTTAGAGCCCTCCAGCATGGGGATGTCAGGGCTGAGTTCCCTTTCTTATCACGGTCTCGTTCATGTGTCTCAGGCTACCTCCGAGGTAGCAGATCAAGGAGGGGTTGCCTGTTCAGCTGCTGGGGTTGCCTTGCCATGCAAGCTGGCTCTTGGGTATTCTATAGAAATGTTCCTGCACCTTGCTTCCCAGTCTGCAAAACTCAAGATCAGGGTACAGACTGGGGCCTCGTCCTGCCTGCAGCTCATGGAAGGAGCAACTACTTCTTTGTTCTCTTTCCCGCGTAGCTTCAATAGCTGGACAAGTTGAGTGGAGAAATAAAGACATGTTTTATTCAGATTAGACCCAGAGGATGCCAGCTCTAAGTGGCCTGGTAAAAATCTCTCCATCATGAAAACTTCAGCTCCAAAAAATATGTACCTCAGCTGTGCCTTCATGGGATATGGCTCCCAATTTCCTCAAACCCCATTTGGAGAGGGCTAGGCTTTCAAGGATGCTTCCAAGAGTGGGCCTCATGTGTTCCATCAGCCTTTTTTGTTTCTCTGCCTCAGAGAGTGGCACTTGTGCAGCATCTTGGTGCTAGGGTAGAGCATCCTGAAAATAGCTTTAAATGTTGATAATATTATTTCCCTTCAGTCATAAGAGACATAACTTCCCTAACAGTGTCCCTTAATGCTGATGTGGTCTTTGGGAGTTTGTAGGAGGCAAAACACTGTGGATGGACTAAATGCCATTGAATTAAAATGGTGAATTGTATGTTATGTGTATTTTACTACAATAAAAATATTGGAAAAAATTATGAAAATTATGACAATTTAAGTAGAATATTTATATCATAGAATTGGGAAAGGCCTTTCTATATAAACCTCCTAAAGCCATGGATGAAGGATAAAGAGAAACAGTTACTTAAAAATTGAAAGCTTCTGTTTGGTATAATATGCCATAATAATGTTTATGACACATCTGAAATATATTTGAGATCCCAAATTAATAGATTTAAATGTAAAAAATTTCAATGAAAAATTTAAAAAATAATAAACTGAGAAAAGAACACCAGAGGAAAAACACAAAAGATACAAATGCTTTTCAACGTAAAAATGTTCTTTGCCTCACTTATATTTTTAAATAAGTATTGAAACAAAGAAATAGTTTTACACATATGACAAGAATTTATGACACTGAAAACATCTCAGGTAGACAAGAGAATCTGTTCATGGACACTCTTACATGCTGTTGGAAGCTTAACATTACTATAGTGATTCTGAGAGGTGATTTTGCAATTTTTTAATTAATTTTTTAAATTAACATATAATGTATTATTTGTTTCAGGGATACAGGTCTGTGATTCATCAGTCTTACACAATTCACAGCCCTCACCATAGCACACACCCTCTCCAGTGTTCATCACCCACCCACCCCAGTGATTTTGCAATTTTTATCAAAATTAAAAATGTCCATAAACTAGGTACCTCCAATTCCACTTAGATAATTTTATTTTTTATTTATTTACTTTTTTGGTGAGGGAGAGAAACAGGGCTCCATCTCATGACCCTGAGATCATGACCTGAGCCCAAATCAAAAGTTGGACGCTCAACCAACTGAGCCACCCAGGTGCCCTCCACTTAGATGATTTTATACTGTAGCAGTTTATATGACAGAAGTAATAAAATGAGCATTGTGAGATATATACGTGTAAGAATTTTTATTGCAGCTATAATTGCAATAACAGAATGAATTGAAACCACCGAAGGGATCCCAATAGGGTGAAAGCATTTAAATTAAATATAGTATAGTGAGATGCCCTATACCCACTAAAATAATGAAGGAGAGCTAATAAGGAAGTGCCAGAATAAAAAGGTATCCACTGTATACAATTATGTGGAAAAAGGAAGCTGCTGAAGAATATTTATAGTATGGTCTCAGACGTGAATCCTGAGAAAGTTAGACTGGGGGACAAATTGATCTCTTATTTATGTACCTCAAACTTTTGTCATCATGCTTGACTTTTAATTTGTTTTTGCTTTTTTGAATTTTTTGTACTTTTAAAAATAATCATTATATCTTTCCATCTCCACAACTTTGAAAAACTTTACTTTTCCTTCCAGGATAATCATCACTCTTCCAAGTCTGTGCTCTAAAACAGTGAAGGAGTTTCCATTCTTTCTGGATGCTTTGTTTATTTGCAGAGAATTGAATTTTTCCTGATCTCAGGAGGAATCTGCCTCATCTCACCCTCCTTTTTTTGGCTTTTGGTAGTTGTTTTGCAGCAGCCTGCATTACCCAGGGAGCCCCAAACCTCTGTTTTCACACAGGCTACTGGGGAGGTCAGCACTGGGACTCGACCAACCGATATTTCATTTGCACTGGTCCTCTAGGGCTGGGGTTTGCATTTATAATTTCCTAATTTGTGCACGTGCTGCCAGAAATAGTGACAAAATACGTCTTGGGGCACCCAGGGTGGCTTTCCCGGATCTGAAATGTAAACGCATCCAAACAAGTCATCAGGTGGCACGTGTTCTGTCTACATCTTCTTACTCTGCATGCTTCCTGCTTTCTCAGTTGTCTATCCTCATCTCTTCTTGCTTCCTCTGCCACCCTCCTCTTTCCTCTTCTTCATCCTCATCTTCATATGCACTTGGGTTTGTAAGTTCAGGGACTCATTCAGGGGAATGGCTTCACGTGTGTATCATAGACCAACAATATACAACAGCCAGGCAAGTCTTACACTTGGGGTCTGCCAAGCCTGTTACAGATTCACTGCATAAAGGCCAGAGCTGTGGGCTTGGGGAAGGGATGAAAATGATCAGTTCCATTTTAGTCTTGTCCAATTTGAGCTCTCTGTGACATATTCTGGGGGGATACACAAGTCTAGGGTATTGGGGAGATCTGGGTTGCAGACACTGGGTAGGGAGTCACCAGCATTCACCTAGCTAATAAGTGGCAGAGTTGGAATTCACACCCAAGCTGTGCGACTCCCAAACCCTGAACACAACTGACAGTATTGCTGGCTTCTTAGATGACCTTGAGGTCATCTTGAACTTCTTTCCGGACAACTCTTTTTCATTAATACAGTAAATGGGTAAAAACAGCAACTTGTTATGGGTGTTGGGCTTCCTTAGTTATTTGGGAAATTAAGCAGTTGGATGCATCTTTTCAAATGGGGGAACTCTGAGTCTTAGAGCAGTCATAAATTGTGGCCATTAGGGACATGCCAGAAAATCTGAGCTTCAGTTGGTGGGAGCTGGCTGGGTCCTTAGGGATAATTTATTCCCAAGGTGTCACTTTCAGATAATGAGGAAGCTGATCCCAGGGCTGTGAAGTTGTTGGTTCAAAGTCACAAAAGCACCAGAGGGCAGTGTGTCCTGGGTCAGCTTCCCCCATTGATAGAGCCTCAAAGACAGGAGGACATCACTGAGTAATCATAAAGTAAACTTAAAGTGCAAATAGTTCTACTCCACCTCTCCACCCACCGTTTAACCTCCCCTAAGATATTCCTGATATCCTCAACCCCAAACCTGCAACAAGAGGATTTGTTAGACCAGAGAAAGCAAACATTTTATAAAAGACCAAGCCCCTTACCATGGGTAAAAAGCTGAGAATCAAAAATCTTCTCCCTGTTTATGTTGTTTTACACAATGAGCAGAATAGGCAGGCCTTTATGAAGGGCAATAGGAAGCTTACCCTACGATAAAATTGATCTTAGTATCTGTGAGGTGGGGCTCATGAACACTCAATACCTATGAACCTCTTAACATCATAGCATAGCAGCTTTGCAGCTGTACCAACATTGATTTAAAGTCCAGCAACACCAATTATTAACTGTGTGATGTTTGTGGAAATTACCATCTAGAACCCCGATTTTTTAACTTGTGAAATGAGGATTAAAAGTACCTATTACTTATAGGACCATTGAAAGACTTTAATAAACAGAAGCAGGAGCAGCTCTTAGCCCAGTGCCTGAGAGACAGAAAGAGCTCAGTAAATCGTTTGTAGAAAATGTGGTGTCTGGAAAAATCTGCTGGGTTTCTAGGGAGCATGTAAAACTAAGAAAAGAAAGAAATACCACTTAAGGAAAATTCCCAAGGAGTGACTGAACTTGATGAAATATGGGATGATAAAGATGAATGATAATTTTGATGTCACTAGAAATACTTTCTGTCTTTCTGAGATCTATATACCTAGATTAAGAAGGATTAGTCTCTTGTCTGGCAGAGATTTAAAGAAGTATCTGATCTTGCTCATACTTTTTAGTGACTTAAGTCAGTATTTGCATTTATTCATTCATCAAAAAACAATTCTTTAAGGGTGCCTGGGTGGTTAAGTGTCTGATTCTTGGTTTCAGCTCAGGTTGTGATCTCATGGGTTGTGAGATTGAGCCCTGAGTTGGACTTTGTGTTCAGCAGGAGTCTGCTTGGATATTCTCTCCCTCTGCCCCTTCCCCTACTTGCACACTCTCTATCTAAAATAAATAAATAAATATTAAAACAAAAAAACTGAAAAAAACCCCAATTCTTTAGCCCTATTGAGAGTTAGGCATTATCCTAGGCTCTGCAAATATAAACACAACCTGGAGCCATTTACTGGCCTTCCAAGAGCCCACAAGTTTGACTTTTTCCCTCCTGCTCCTCCTTGCTACAAGCGAGGGAGTGAACTGAGATTTAAAATACAAACCATGACTTGGAGGTGACCTTGGTGAGCATATACCCTGCATTCCCAGTGTAGGAATGCACTCTATGCCATCTTGAACAGGTGGTCATCATTCCTCCTGGGAAACCTCTGATTAACACATCTCCTTCAAAGGGCAGCCATGTCCAGTGTGTTCTCATCTTTACTCTGTTAGCCTTTTATTGAACGAGCTTTACCCCTAAAACCTGATCCCATTGGTTTAGTCCAACCTTAACTCTAATTCTTTGTCTTTATGTGGTGTTGAAATAACAACAGTGGAGTCAGTAGAACCCATGTCATCTTGTGTTGTCTTTGACACTTCAAACTGTGAGAGCCTGAGCAAGCCTCATGTAAGGATGGGAATGGTGATTATGGTAATGGGTAAGGATTAGATGATGTAGTTTAGGGGCTGACACTGTGCAAGAGCTCAGTAAGTGGTCACTCCCCTACGACTTCTTAGTGATGGCACTTCAGATACCTCAACACACAGATTTCCTTTGAGGTCCTCCTGTCTCCAGGCTAAGCAGGCCTAAATTGCCTCACCAGTTCTTTAAATGAGAGGATTTTAGTGTCTTTCTATCTTTTCTCTGTCTTGCTTTAGTTTGTCAACGTTCTTAAAATCTAGAACCTGGGATTAAACCGAATACTTCAGACTTCAGAAGATCACTACCAATTAAGGTCAGCAATGCCATTTTCCTTGACACAGGATTTCTGTACATATTCTAGGTGTTTCCTTGCTTTCTGTAAAATATGATAAAGTAGCTCATTTTATTCTATCTTGTATAGCTGAAGGTCTTGCTATATTTAAGGTTTAATTCTTGAGATGGTTTGGCTCCTGCCCATACATCCTCAGTGCTGGAAGAGGGCTTAATCACTTATGTGGGGATGAATTGAACGCTATTCCCTAAATCAGTTACTGCTCTGTGTCTCCTTCAACTTCTGAAAGACCAGGCTGCCCCACTGAGCATGGAAAGTCACTGAACTATGCCATATATCTGCAGAGTATTGTACAAAGAAAGAATTTTGAGTTTTCTAAACTGGGTAATAAGAAGTATAAGACTTTTCCTCCTTGAAATCCCATGTATTGTATTGGAAGGTGAATGTGATGGTTAATTTCATGTGTCAACTTGACTGGGCCATGGGGTGCCCAGATATTTGGTTGAACACTATTTCTGGGTGTGTCTGTGAGGTTGTTTCTCCATGAGATTAACAAATGAATCAGTAGACTGAATAAAACAGGTCCTCCCTAATGGGGATGGGCCTCCTACAATCTACCAGAGGACTTGATAGAAGAAAAATGCTTGAGGAAGGGAGAATTTGCTGCTTCTGCCTGACTCTCTTCCCTCTGGGACATCAGAATTCTGCAACCTTCAGACTCAGGCTGGAACTACACCTTCAGTTTGTATGTGTGTCAGGCCTTCTGACCCAGACTAGAACTATACCACTGGCTTTTCTTGGTCTCCAGATTGCCTACTGCAGATCTTGGGACTTCTTGATCTCCATAACTGCATGAGCCAATAGTTTATAATAAATCTATGTATTCATATCTGTATCTATATCTGTATAATCTATCTATCATCTCCTATTGGTTCTATTTCTTCGGAGAACCCAGACTAATACAGTGAATAAACACCCTGTACTTCCCCTGTGGTGGTGTTTCTTTTTCCATTGATTGCCTTTCCATTAGACTGTAAATTCTGTAATTCTTCTTTGGGGAGGGAGAGCCCTGTACTTCCCCTGTGGTGGTGTTTCTTTTTCCATTGATTGCCTTTCCATTAGACTGTAAATTCTGTAATTCTTCTTTGGGGAGGGAGAGCCCTTGTCCTCAGAGCATAGCAAAGTGACTGGCACATAGTAGTTGCTCAGCAAATATTTAATACATGAACAAATATGTGTTCGAAATTCAGCAATGAATGAATTGCTGCATGATCTTGACAAGTGGCATTACCCCTCTGAGTCTCAGTGTCATCATCCAAATCATTTGGGGATAACAACAGGTATCTTACAGAGTTGTAAAAACTGAAGTAGTTAATATAGGCAAGAATAGCCCTAGGTGAAAACTATGTGATTGATAAAACTAGGTGATTGATAAACCTGTTGTGTTATTGGACTCTACCATTGGAGCCCTTCTTTGAAGAATATAATATTTGAGTAAAACAGAGCTTGTTAGTATCACTGAAAAAACTAGTGTAAATGTTTATTATGAAATTTATGTAGATTAATTTTTTTTCTTAAAGATTTTATTTATTTATTTGACAGAGAGAGACAGTGAGAGAAGGAACACAAGCAGGGGGAGTGGGAGAGGGAGAAGCAGACTTCCCACTGAGCAGGGAGCCCGATGTGGGCCTCGATCCCAGGATCCTGGGACCATGACCTGAGCTGAAGGCCGACGCTTAATGACTGAGCTACCCAGGTGCCCCTATGTGAACTAATTTGAAAACCATAGGAAGTGGAAGATCAGAGGGTACTTTATGCTGTTCTTGGTTTGCCTCACTGTTGAAATTGCATTAGAATGCCCTGAGGGGTATTCTTGGGCAAGTCTGCTGCTCCTTAGGAGACATCATGGTATAATGGAAAGATTTTTGAACTCATACAGAGTTGAAATTGAATCACTCACGATTTTTAAAATTTATTGCTTGTAGGGGCGTCTGGGTGGCTTAGTTGGTTAAACATTTGATGTTTGATTTCGGCTCAGGTCAGGATCTCAGGGTTGTGAGATTAAGCCCCGCATCAGGCTCTGTGCTCAGCAGGGAGTCTGCTTGCAATTCTCTCTCTTTCTAGAATAAATAAACAAATCTTTAAAATTTATTACTTGTAGAACTAGAGACCACTGCTCAACTTCCCTGAGTCTCAGTTTTCTCACCTGCAAATTAGAGATAAAAATGCCTAACAATTTGGTCATACCAGCAATGCTCTTGGGGAGCACATTTGAAATCTTGTTTGTAGCTTTTGGTACAAGCTATCGTTATTTAAATGCAGGGTGATTTTTCCCACTCCCTCTCAGTGTCATGGTTCTCCAGTGACTAAGTTTTCACACAGGGACAAGAAGAGGAGATTAGAATATGGGGACTAAGGGAAAGGCAAAGAGGCAAGCAAGGAGGAAAAGGGTATTAATAGGAAGATGGGATTCTGAGTGCTGCTTGATCTACCTCATCCTATTTCTGGATAGCCCATCTCCTGCTTCTCATTTGTGAATCATAGCCTTTGGCTCTGCAGACTTACTTACTAATGCACCACACCCCTTTACTCCTCCAAGCCTGTGCCCATGCCAACCCCTCTGCCTAGAGTACCACCTCTCTACTTCACAGCCTGGAATATGAAAGCTCACCTTTCAGGGCTCAGTTCAGAATTCACTTGCTCTGTCAAGTCTTTTTGACAAGATGGCACAAGCTGGGAGTTGGATACTCCCTGTTCTGAGCTCTGTCAGTAATTTGTACTACCCCAAATACTGCTTCAATGCTTTATATTATCAATATTAAAAAAAGGTAAGAGTGGTTGTCCAATTTTCCCAGCGCCATTTATTGAAGAGACTGTCTTCTTTCCTTTGCATATTTTTTCTTGTTTTGTCAAAATTATTTGACCATAGAGTTGAGGGTCCATATCTGGGCTCTCTATTCTGTTCCATTGGTCTATATGTCTGTTTTTGTGCCAGTACCATGCTGTCTTGGTGATCACTTATTTGTGGAACATAAGGAATAGCATAGAGGACATTAGGAGAAGGAAGGGAAAAATGAAGGGGGGGAAATTGGAGGGAGAGATGAACCATGAGAGACTATGGACACTAAGAAACAAACTGAGGGTTTTAGAGGAGAGGGCCGTGGGGGGATGGGTTAGCCTAGTGATGGGTATTAAGGAGGGCACGTACCGCATGGAGCACTGGGTGTTATATGAAAACGATGAATCGTGGATCACTACATCAAAAACTAATGATATATTGTATGGTGACCAACATAACATAATAAAATAAAATAAAAAAGTAAGAGTGGATACTTTCAAATGAAATTCTGTGGTTTCCTTTAGAACTTTTGAGAGATGGTTCTGGATCTGGATCAGAAGAAAGGACCCAGAGATAAGCAGTTAGTTTGAATACTGAATGAAAATAATTGGAAGTTGGAGGAAAGGTGGCAATTAGAAGGGATGAATGAGAGATAAAAGGAGAGACAATGAAAAAAGACCATCAGGTGGAAAGACAAGGAGCTCCACAAGGATGCTCTGAGTGGTGCCCATCTGACAGCTGAAGGACATGTGGGTCCAGCCTTGTCAAAAGATCACTTTTCATTTGTATTTGGGAGAATCTGCTACCCGCACTGTGGCCAGATGGAACTGAAATTGTTGGGCTGATTTTATATGAACATCAGGCAACGACAAATTTCGGTCTGATGGGAAAGAAGAAAAGCATTACAGGAATACATGATGATATGCAAGCTGACATAATTCATCTGAAACAGGAATGTGGAGCCACAAGGGACCCTGAGGACATAAGTGCCCTGCGAGTTTTCCAGGATTTCATGGAAGACTTCACATTTTCCTCACGTCTCCTAAGAGGATTGGAGTCCATATTTTCTAGACCTGAGGGAGCAGGCCATGCATTTAAGTACCTACCCTGGGCCAGACACTGAGGTCAGCTCTAAGGATGTCAGTGTGGGCAAAACCATAACAGGTGCCAGACCTCATGGCACTCAAAATCTGATAAGTAGGATTCTGACCAATCATCACAGGAATACATGTCAGCTGTAAAGAGACTTACCAAATGCAGCTACTGTGTCCCAGGTTCTTTGCTAGGCACTTGGGTATACAGATGGAGAGAATAGAAACCTTGTACTATAACACCTCCGAGTATAGCAAATAGTACTATATATCAGTTTCATTAAAGGCAACTTCTCTACTGTGGAGATGTGGAGAAGGTAAGACTGAGAAGCCAGTGACAGAGGAAATAATGTGCAATCTAGGAATGCATCTGTCCACCTTAGTGAATTACTTACTTAGATTTAATTTACAAGAAAAACCTGCTCAAGGCCAGTGAGGAGTACTTTCAGAATTCTTGGGGCATATAATTAGCTCTCCTTTTAACCTTGCCAACATGAGAAGGACAGTTTTTTTTTTTTAATGGTGTTAATTATTAAATTGTGCCTTTCTTTTAATAAACTACTCCAAGTGGCACACTAGGGAGACTTCTTTAGCCTTTATGAAACTCTCTCTTTTATTCAGTATAAAAGATACAAGAGGCAGAGCTGGTTTGCCTGGCTGAATCTTGGGAGGTTTTAATGGCTCACATGGCACCTCCATGCCATAGAAGTCAGGTAATATCCAGGCTAAGGCTGACTCAGAGAGAAAGACTTTCCCAAAGACCTTTTATATCTCAACATTACAACATACCAAACCTCACTCGGCGCTTCCATTTTTTTATCTGTCACCGCTCTGTCACCGTGCATTGGTCCACCAACATTCCCAATGGGACAGGGGTTGAAGAGAGAAATGGGATGGTAGGAGTTTTATTAGATTGGTCTTGTTTACTGTGCCATTATCATTTATACCAAGAGTTTTCTGTTTCTATGGTCTTGTAACCTCATGAGTTTACCATTAATTACAGCCTCCCCTAGGTGTATGGCTGCCTTGGTTGCAATAATATAGAACCTGACTCAAATTGATATAAAAAAATAAAGGGAGCTTAACTGCTTGCATAACTAAAGTGTTTTGGCAATTCCAGCTTCAGGCACAGCTTGATACAGAGGCAAAAATAAATGTCACTAAGATCTATACACTCCTTGCCTCCTTGGCATGATTTCTTCTGGGTTAGTTTCAACCTAAATTTGATTTTCCTTACAGTCAAAAATTGTTTGCCAATAATTTCTTAGCACTGTATGCCTTCATTTTCATATCCAACATGAAAGAGAGCATCTTTGTTTCAACACTTGCTGTATTATCTAAGATTTACTATGATTGGACTGGCTTATGTCACATATTCTTCCCTAGATGATCTGTCTGGTCAGAGGGAAGGAAAAACTAATTGGCTTAGGTCAGTTTTTATAATCCAGCCCATGAACCTCAGAGATAAAGAGATAAAGTGAATTTTAAAGATCACAAGGTTATTGATCTAGTAGGACTTTAAATTCATTGTTCTTTCTTATGCACCACATGCTGCAAGCTACCTGTGGATGAATGCCCTCTTTTATTTGTGCACCAACAGAGAGGTCTGACTCTTAATCTGGTTGACATGGTCATCTCTCTAGTTCCAGTCATGGCTCTTTTATTGACCAGTTCTGTGACCCTCCAGCAAGTCCTACAACCTGTGCCAGCCTCCATTTTCTCATCTCTAAGGTGAGGAGGATGTTCTGTGTCAGAACAAATGCATTAATGCCCATAGAAACACTGGTAAAATTCAAAAAGTTACACAAATATATAATGCTATTATTACTATTAGTGGAGGTTTATTTTTACTTGCTGTTGGAAGCTCCTTTGTGATGGGCACTGTTAATCACTGACTGATTCTTGGTCTGCAGGCTCTGTGAAGATAAGGATCGGCTCTGTCTTGGGCTACTGCTTCTGACCACAGATCACAGTCCTAGGTACATGGTATAGTCCCCAAGAATAATTTGTTAAATGAATAAGTTAATCCACATTCATTAGCTTGAGATTTAGAAGGCTGGAGGCTTTATTACATATAACCTTAGGCAAGCCATTCAACTACAGTGTGCCTCTCTTTTTTTTTAATCTAGAAATTGGAGATAATGGTAGGTTCTGAGAATCAAATGAAGGAAGATAGGTAATGCTCCCAGAACAGTGGCTGACACACAGAAAGTACTCAAAAAGGGGAGGATGTTAATTACAACATACTGCTGACTTCACATGTCTAGAATAAATCCTAGTGACAGAGGACAATCAAGTCAGGATTCATTGAGGGCTACCTATGTTGCTAGTCCAGTGCTGGCTATGGGGTCTACATAGATAAAAGTTTGACACTCTACCTTGAGAAATTCCTGATCCAGGGGGCCATTGGGAGCCAAGCAAGACTGAAATCTCCTGTGTCCTCTGAGCAGCCATTTTGGATTCTACAGGAGGCTATATTTCTCTGTGTCAAAAGACAGCTGGGCTTTCAGGTGTTGAGATGAGTTAAAACTCAAACATTTGGTGAAGAAATGGAGGGGGTCTTTATAAATAGAAAACAAGTGGGAAGAGGTTTTATTGAGGGAATTAAAAAAAGCTCCTGGGCATCCTTTAAAACAGTGCCATTTCATGGAAATATCCCACTTTGCAGTGGCTCACTTAAAATGACTTGTCCCCGATTTTGAAAGTTTCACCTATTGCAATGAAGAGAATCTAAAGATGAGCTCCAGTGGCCTCTTTCTGCTTTTAATGAACCCAAAAGCTCAAAGTTTCTATTTTCTATCCTATCCAGAGTCAAGGTAGAGAAAATAGTATTGCAGAGACAGGTAGGCAGGCATGAGGTCATTTTATGGGCATTATTTTTACCAGATTATTCTGGAAATAAAAATTTCTTGGGGAGAAATGTACTAAAAACTTAAGTGTTTTAAAAAATAAAACTAGAATAAAGAAAATAGACTGCGCTGAGTTCATCTAAGTTCAGCTCCATAACTGAGATAATTTCTGGTAGCAGGCTTATTATGCAAAACATGGAGAAATTTGTTGAGAACCTATTTCGTTACTGCCCCTGGCAATAAATCGATGATCTTTCCCTAGGAGGCTATTCCAAACTAGAAGTGAACCCCAATACCAGTCTACAGAGGACAGTCTCTGCTAAACTTCTAAAGATGCTTGTTCCCCCCTCAATATGTTCCTCATTGCCTAGGTGAAAGAAGCATCCTTGGGTTCTCCTGGGGAATGCAGTTATATGGTTGTATATAAGTAAATCCATTGTAACATTCTGATTTCCCTGATTATTCTGATTTTTCCTCAACCTTTTTTAAAGAAGTTCTGATGTCTTCACCTCACTTACTGCAAGTCGTCACTGTAACCAAGATTCAAGGAGCCAAACAAATAAACTGTTGTTTAGTCTTCCATAGATCATAATTCCTGAGTTATGAATGAGTCCTGTAAGTCAAGGAATTCTATAGTCATGTTTCCTCAGTCACTGTTGTACCTCTTAGTCAAATACTGCAATTCTTCTGGTGTGGAGGATATTTTCCCTGGAGCAAGGATTATATTTCTTCACTTAGATTGGGCTGAGGCCTGACCCTTGTTATTGACTTGGATGCAATGAAGGGTCATGGGGAAAAATCTTGAAGAAAAACAAATGCCATCTTGGGAGGCATTTGGTGAAGTCATCACATGGTTCCAGGCAAATGGAAGATGCTCTGCTCCAGCAAAATAGACTGGAGTCCCCATGGGTACCATCTAGCCATTATGCTGGTGGGCCAGTCTCTCTTTTCCAGGTGATGCTCCATGTGTGGTTCCTGCTAGTGTTGACAGTGACAGCCTGGATCACAGCCATGGGAACATAGAAAGTCATTACTAGAGCCTCTCTGGCCAGAGGGGCAACAAAGGTGTTTTTTTGGAGTAATAGAAAAAATCAGATCCAATAGAAACCCCTTATTTGATATTATGCCAAAGAAATTCTGGCACTTCCAGTTTGTTTTACTGTAAGTCATCCTTAAGGCCAGGCTTTGAGTAGCCATTCATATAAGCAAGCTATTTGGATTAGTCAAGATATTGAAATCCAAGTCTTGGGTAAGTGCCCACAGGCCAGTGAATTCTTCCTTACCCAGTGTTACATTCTTCACATGCCAGTGAATTCTTCCTTACCCAGTGTTACATTCTTCTTTGCCTCCCTCACGACCCACTCTCCTATGTGTTCTTTCAAGCCCTGCCAGGACATATTAGCTAGATCTTGCAAGTCCTTTAGTGTGTAGCTCTTCCCTGCTGGAGCTCTGCTAGCCCTGACTCTAGTTATCAGACTGGAAGCAATAGGAGTGGTAGAATATCAAGCATCCTCTTGCAAGACACCAGTTTCAGGTGGATCCATTGCATGGTCTCTGGGCAAGAGAAGTTCTCACTTGCAAAGAGTAAAGGGCTTCTTTTTCCATGAGAAGTGTTCAGAAGATTCTAAGATTATTCTCAGGCTTGTCTAGACAAATATACAATCCGAGGTCTAAGTAGTCCACTCTTTCCTTTGCAGGGTACTGATTTTGACATATACGACTTGCTGAGACTATTTATATCATCTTTTTTGCAATTATTCCACCCTTACAATCTGATTTACTACATAGTCTGTCTTCTGGCTATAAGGGATGAAAGTCTCCTTAATTATCATAGAAGATTCTGGATTTTAGAGCATGCTTTAAGTTGGTAATTAGAAGCATTGGGCTATTTTTTTGCAAGGTCTCTTGTGCCCACATCCTGCCTCCCCCCCCAAAAAACCACTCTACTCCATAATCCTTACATTTTCTTTGCCAGCAAATTGACTAAGCATCACAGCTACTCCATCTCTCAAAGTCTTGTCCTCAACCCATTAACTACAGATGAAAGCCTGTACTCACGAGGGCACTGCATCCCACTCACTCTCATAAATGGAGATTTTATTGCCATTAGACCAGTGAGAAAACCAATTCCCAAATCTTATTGGATAATCTGCTCTGTAGAGCTACTCTTGTTACCAATAGTTCTAGGCAGGGTTTCCTAGAAACAGAAACTGAGGTAGAAATTTAGTGGTGCTCTCATGCTTTATTGGGAAAGTAGAATTCCAGGGTGGCAAGCATAAGAGAAAAGTGAAGTGAGACAGGGAAGAGTAAGGAAGCAATGGAAAATAATGCATTGATCACACCGGCCAATGCTTCATGCCAAGCCACAAAGAGACTTGGTTGGTCGCTATGAGTGTGTGTCTATTTGGTAATGTGGGCATTTTTATACAGCTCTGGCTATATGGAAAAGCACACTGAAGTGGTCCATTTGAGGAAGAAACATAGAAAATTGACTAGAGTCTCTCTCCTTTTTCCTGAATTGACTGGAGTCTCTCCTTTTTTTCCTGCCCCTCAGATCAAAGTCTTACTCCATAGGAAGTTAATTCCCCTGCACATCTGGTTCATCCCTTTGGCAACTACTGGGGAATCCAGGTCTCATGACTTTCAGTGTGGTTTTTCATCTGAAACAGGAAGTAGGAAAATCAAAGAAGAGCCAGGGACTCCAAGTATTCAACTGTTCAACCTTGGATCATAGATCCACTAAGCACTCATAAAGTCAGTGGTGGCAGCTGGGAGAGAGCTAGTGGGTGTAGGTCTGGGAGACAGTTGAAGCCGAGAGAATTTTAGGAGGCATGTGGATATATCTAATACATCAGATTTTGTAAGAGCAAGATTGGGTCCACCCCTGAAGGAACAGGCATGCAATATAGTTACCCAGGGGTTGTAAATTTTTTTTCTGGTTTGCCTTTGTCATGAGTTATACCCAATATAAAAAATCCTTCCATGAATAATAATCAGAACATATATATATATGTATATGTTATATATATATATTAAATACATAAAGTGTTTCAAATACTTATAGTACCTCAAATACTTTACATGCTTTATCTTCATTTGTGTCATAACAGAAAATGTAAGCACTATTATTAACCCCACTTTCAGATTACGAAACTGAAATTCAAAGACATTTTTTAAAAATTTTATTTTTATTTATTTGAGAGAGAGAGAGAGAGAAAGCGCTTGAGTTAGGGGTGGGGGGGAAGGGGCAGAGGGAGAGAGAGGGGGAAGCAGACTCCCTGCTCAGTACGGAAGCTGACAGGGACTCAGTCTCACCACCCATGAGATCACTACTTGAGCCGAAACCAAGAGTCAGATGCTCAGCTGACTGAGCCACCCAGGCATCCCTGAAACTCAAATATTTGAAGAAACTTTCTGAATGTCACATTGCCACTAAGTGAGAGTCATGATTTGAACCTACAGCTATGTCATTCTTAATCCCACCTCTTAAACTAGCTATGAACTGCTTTGCATATCTGAACCTAGTTCAAGGAATCTCTACAGGTGTTCTCTTTCTTATATGTAAATGTACCTACATGCCAGGAGTACTTATTGCTCATAAAGGATTTGATAATTCAGATTTGGATTTATGGAAACTTAGCTCAAAAGCCATATTCAAATAAAGGCAAAGAAAGGTCAACATCTGTCCATCCTTGGCCCCTTGGACAATACTTGTCTGGCCTACAGCACCCCCGACCCCTCATGGAGGAAGGACACACAGCACAAAACTAGATGTGGGATTGAGGCAGATGCTTGTGGGACTTTGGTACAGTGTCAGGAGGGAGTGGGCCCAGAGTGGGGCCTTTCTTAGTGGGATGTTGGACTTCACAAGTTCTGAGCCAGTAGTAATGGCTGTTGAATACTTTGCCAGGTGAACAGGTTCCATGAAGAGAGAAAAATGGACTGTGTTTCCTCTGGCAAGTGCACACATCTGCAGAGCAGTGTTTCAGTTATACTGTCTGGAAACAGCCTTCAGTTTCACCCAGTTACAATCCTTCAGTGCTGAATCCTGTTTCTTGTGATCATTGCAAGCTCTTTATAAGTAGGAGAATATCTTCCTTTCTCACTATTTTACCCTTTAACCTCAGAGATTCCAGGTATTATTTAATTCCATTTTTATAAATCATTAACTTTTGTTGGGTTTTGTATAATCCCTTGTTTCATGGGTGGATTCTTCTCTGCTAGACTACAAGTTCCATAAAGGTAGTGAACATGACTCTCTTGTCTTCTGTCCTATTTCCATCACTTGGCACAGTGCTGGGTGTATAGGATGTGCTCCCAAATATTTTTCTCTTTGATTGAAGGAAGAAAACTTTATCTTTTAACATGTTGGAGTTAGAAGAGTTATTTGTGTCAGTTCTGCATTCTGAACCTGGACTTTTCCCTAAATATTAGGCACATAAGAAGTTTATTATTTTTTTTTCCTGGAGATCCTTTTCTTGTAGGCAGTTCATAATTTATCCATGTATTTGTTAAACTGTGACTTGTGTCTCTAACAAGAAGTTCCTTAAATCTGCACTTGCATAGGTTAGGATTGATCCCAGAGGCCCTGGCAGAGATGGCCCTGGGGGAAAGGAATAGGTTGCCCCGCCCTAGAGGAGAGGAAGCCGGGCAGTACCTTGCAAAGGCAACTAGTATGCATATTTGATGTCTTGCTAGTGCCCCTTTGCCCTTCCATAAGAAGCATACACTTCTGGAATGACATAAAATTAATGATAATTATGTTAGTGGGAAAAGCACAACTTCTTAATATTTAGCTAATGACTATGCTAGTGATTATTGTAGTAGCTATGGGTTAATGATTAATTGGGATGATTATTGTAATAGTAATGGGAGAACAGATTTACAGAGAGATTAATTAGGAATACATTTTTGAGAGGCTAGAATGTATGAGACAAAAAGAAGATGAGGCAGAATTGTATAGTGGAGGGGCGCCTGGGTGGCTCAGTCGTTAAGCGTCTGCCTTCGGCTCAGGTCATGATCCCAGGGTCCTGGGATCGAGTCCCACATCGGGCTCCCTGCTCGGCAGGAAGCCTGCTTCTCCCTCTCCCACTCCCCCTGCTTGTGTTCCTGCTCTCGCTATCTCTCTCTCTGTCAAATAAATAAATAAAAATCTTAAAAAAAAAAAAAAAGAATTGTATAGTGGAGAGAGCACTAGCTTTGGAGCTAGAGAAGTGGATTTAATTGATTGATTGATTAATATGTGCATTTATTCAATAAATATGTATTGACCACCTACTCTTCTAAGCTTTAGAGATATAGCAGTGATCAAAAGAAAGGTTCCTATCCTCATAGAGCTTACATTCTGTTATGGGTTGATAACAATCCCCCCCCCCCGATAAATTCATAAATTGAAGTCCTTATACCCTGTACCTCAGGATATGACCTTATTTGGAAATTAGGTTATTGCAGATGTAAGTAGTTAAGTCATCCTGGGGTAGGGTTAGCCCCTATCCCAATATGACTGGTGCTCTTATAAAAAGGAGTAATTTCTCCCCACTCCCAGCTTTATTGAGATGAAATTAACATATAATAATGTGTAAGTTTGAGGTGTATAACACGATGATTAGATATACATATATATTAGGAAATGATCACCACAATAAGGTGAATGAACACATTCATCAACTCACAGTTACCATATTGTGTGTGTATGATGAGAACTTTTGAGGTTTACTCTCCCAGCAACTTTCAAGTATACCATATAGTATTGTTAACTATACTCACCCTGCTGAACATACATTAGATCTCCAGAACTTATTAATCTTAAAACTGGAAGTTTGTACCCTTTGACAATTTTTACCCGTTTCCTTCATATCTCCCTCCTCCCTCCATCCCCTGCCTCTGGGGACCACCAATCTATTCTGTTTCCATGAGTTCCATAGTTTTTTTGGATTTCACATTTAAGTGAAATCATACAGAACTTTTCTTCTTCTGTCTGACTTATTTCACTTAGCATGATTCTCTTAAGTTTTGTTCATGTTATCACAAAAGGCAAGATTCTCTTTTTTTAATAGATAAGTAATATTTCATTGTGTATATACAACATATTTTCTTTATCTGTCTCTCAGTGAACATGTAGGTTGTTTCCATGTCTTGGCTATTGTAAATAATACCTCGGTGAACATGGAGGGGGCAGATATCTCTTTGAGATAGTGATTGCATTTCTTTATTATGTGTACCCAGAAGCAGGAGTGCTGGATCATATGGAAGTCAGTGTCTTAGATTCTCATGTTCAGTATATGGTGTCTTTTTTTAAGATTATTTATTCATTTATTTGAGAGAGAGGGAGAGAGAGAGAGAGAGAAAGCATGAGTGGGGGGAGGTGCAGAGATAGAGGGAGAAGCAGACTCCTTGCTCAGCGGGGAGCCAGATGAGGGGCTCGATACGGACTCCAGGATCATGATCTGAGCCGAAGGCATACACTTAATCAACTGAGCCATCCAGGTCCTCCAGTATATGGTATCTTTTATGAAAAGAAGTTTTTTCAATTTAATGTGGTCTAGTGTATTAAAATCTTATAATACGATGTATGCTTTTTGTTTCTTGTTTAAGAAGTCTATCTCCAAATCAAGGCTATAGAAATATTCCTCAATTTATCTTCTAATTATTTTAGAGCTTGCTTTTTCATGATTAGGTCTTTAACTTGACTAAAATCAATCAGTTATTATTTTATATATGAAGGATAAATTTTCTTGTATAGTAAAAATTGCTGTAGAAATAAGTTAGATACCTTGGATCCCCATATGAACAACATAACCCAGAAAATGATTTGAGTGACTGTTTTCTCCATTCTCCCAAGGATGGTACATAATTAATACCACTCCAGATAGATAGGAGAGAAGTTCATAGTAACACAATGGACACTGTAGGGCATTAGGTCTTACCTTTTTTGAGGGGAGGAACCCGTCTGAGAAAGGCTGGGTTCAAGGGCTATGGAAATGAGGAATTCCATATTGAATATTTTAATTTTGCCTTTTAGGCAAACACGTGAATATGGCAAATGGAAATCCTGATGTGGAGCTTGGGGTTAAGTGAAGGCCAGATATGAAAGTCATGAGATGTCATTATATTTTTTAGGGAGATAATATAGATAAAGAAGATCAGAGGACCAGGTGGAGGGAAGTTGCCCTTGAGAAAACCAGCTGAGTATGGGATCCTGGAGACAAGGTGAGGGCATTTCTTGAACAGTGTTAGATGCTGCTATAATTTCACGAAGAATGAGAATAGGAAGGTGGCTATTCAATTTATAATATGCAGTTCCCTGGGGATCTACCTAAGAGCAATTCAATGGATAGTTTACCTGGACGCCAGATGGTAATGAATTATTTTTTTTTCTTTTTTTTTTATTATTATTATTATTTTTTATTCTTATGTTAATCCCCATACATTACATCATTAGTTTTAGGTGAAGTGTTCCATGATTCATTGTTTGTGCATAACACCCAGTGCTCCATGCAGAATGTGCCCTCCTCAATACCCACCACCAGGCTAACCCATCCTCCCACCCCCCTCCCCTCTAGAACCCTCAGTTTGGTTTTCAGAGTCCATCGTCTCTCATGGTTTGTCTCAGATGGTAATGAATTATTATAACAAATAAGAAGTGAAGTGACAGAGACAATGGCCAGGGGCCATTGCCCTATTTTTATAGATGACAAAACTGAATTCTGGAGTCTTAACTGACTTGCTCCAAAGTCCTGGAGCTCATCCGGCAGTGGAATATTGAGGGGCTATGTTCAAACTAGCCTTATGGTGGGGATCATTTTATCATGTACAAAAATATCGAATCACTATGATGTACACCTAAAACTAATAGTCGTATGTCAATTGTACTTCAATTTTAAAAAATCTGGTTCTTCTACCTCTAATCATAGATACCTCTAATCTTAAGGTATCTACCAAGTATGTGTTATTTAAGACCCTGAGGCCTCATTGTCTTATTCCTGCCCCAGTGTGGCAATCAGCTCTGCATGGGCAGCCAGTCCATTGCCAGACCCAATCTGATACATGCACTTCCTGTGTTGTGCCCTAGGGCTTCTGGGTACAGTTTGGCTGTACAACTGTGCACCTTGGAATTGCAGGGCAGGTAATGCTCTGTGGGGCAAACCCTGACTAATAGGAGAGAGAACTACTGAATAAATAATTGGCCTTCACTACTTCTCACCTCCAAGGACTGTCCTGAGAGGCAGCTTCTCTGAGGATAGTCCCACAGGATCAAATACACTGGTCATATTTAGCGTTGGCCAGCTTGATTTTGGCTCTCCCTCTGGACAGCTCCTGTTCCTTCCCTGCCTCACCATACCCCGCCGCTCCTTTCCCTCACTCTTGCTCCCTGGAGTTGCATTCTTAATAAAGTAATATAGCTCACAAGCCTTTGCCTCAGACACTGCTTTCTGGGGAGCCTAGCTAAGATATTATATATTACTGCATTCTCATTTTACTATATTTGCCAAATTCTGTCTACCTTGAAGCCCTCATGTGTGTTACTTCCTCGGCCTGGAATATACATCTCCACCCCACTTCCCCTGTTACTCCTTTTCTGTCTGTAGGTCTCAACTTAAATGTCCCCAGGCCATCCTTACCCCTCTGACTTTCAATACCAATCTGTATTCTCCTAGGCACTCTCTAGGTTTCCTTAGTGATGCTTACAGCTCTTAGTAACCATAAACACATATGTGTGAATATTTGAGTGATGTGGGTTTCCACCTTAGATACCGAGATTCGTGAAGACAGCATCTTATTATTTCTGTGTTCTAGTGTCTTTAGTAGTGCATGATGTATCATAACTGCCCAGTAAATATTTACTGAATGAAAAAAGTGGATGAATAAGTATGCTTTCTCATTCTTTCATGCCTTCTCCTTCCCTCCAGAGCCCAGCATATATCGGATTGAGTCTGTAGGGATGGGTGCAGATAGCAGAAATATATGAATAAGGTCACTTTTTACTACCTAGTGAAAGCCCTGGTTTGCTGGCCAATAGATGTGAGGAGTAAGCCCAGCCACCTGCTTCTTCTCCCTTCAAGCACACCAAAGATACATTGTCTGGAACTCTATCAGCTACAACATAGGGAGAAGATATGTATTAGACTCACTTTAATCCCAGGACTGGGTGAGTTCAAAATTGAATGCTCTGCATCAATGATGCATCCATTACACTTCCTCTTGCCCTGGTGCTTGGTGAAATCAGCTAGCCATCTTGTTTGGTAGATGCATGGTTTATGTTTGGCATTTACTGCCCTTGCTCTTCTTCTTGTTCTTTTTTGAGATGCATTCAGATTCCAAACCCTCATAACTGGATAATACAGAGGGGAAGGGGATATTGTCTGATGATCATGTTTTTCTTTTCTTTTTCTTTCTTTCCCCCCCCTAAATGATTATTATTATTTTAGATAGTTATAGGAAAGCACTTTTCCTTTCTCAGGACGCATTTGAGTAGGAAAACATAACTCAGCAGAAGAAATATCCTCACTGAATGAAAGGTAAAAATGAATTAAATGTGGTAAAATTACCACCAGCTGAAGATATTTCCTCCTTTCACTTATTTATCCATACAGTTTTTCCTACTAACTCTTTTTTTTTGTTCACACATTCATGAAGGCCAGGTACAATGCTAGCAGACAGGAACACAATGATGAAATAGTCCATATCCTCAGACAGGAAGGAAAACTATCATGTGCAATAAAGGTAAAATGTATCAAATCCTATAATACCAAAACAACAGGATGCCATAGTAGCAGGTAAAAGCCTCTAAAAAGTCTAATTTGGTCGTGGAGCGATATCTTCCACTTTATGACTCATGGAGGCTCCCAATAGTGAATCCTGTTTTCTTTCTAATTAAAGGTTTAAGAATTCATATGATTCAGAAGCTGAATGGCAAATCTCATGTTGAAAACACAAATCTCCAGAAGTGAGTCTCAAAAATAGGAGTATTAAAGAACCAACTGAAAAATGTGTTAAGTATGTATATTCCTGCCCTCCTCTATACCTAGCCTCCTGAGCCCAAGCCCACAGATTCTGACTCAGTAGGACTGCTGTAAGGTCCAGGAATCTGTGTTTATAAAACACCCCAGCTGATTCTAATGGTGATGAAGACATGGCAAGAGTCATACAAACATAAGTTTAAGGTACCTGCTATTAAATATTTTTTAATTCTTTTTTTACTTGAAAAAGAAATTCTGTATCTTTGCATCATTTTTTCTTTTTTTATTATGTTATGTTAATCACCATACATCACTAGTTTTTGATGTAGTGTTCCATGATTCATTGTTTGCATGTAACACCCAGTGCTCCATTCAGTACGTGCCCTCTTTAATACCCATCACCAGGCTAACCCATCCCCCCACGCCCTCCCCTCTAGAACCCTCAGTTTGTTTCTCAGAGTCCATAGTCTCTCATGGTTTGTCTCCCCCTCCGATTTCCACCCCTTCATTTCTCCCTTCCTACCATCTTCTTTTTTTTTTTTTTTAAAACAATTAGTGTATTATTTGTTTCAGAGGTACAGGTCTGTGATTCAACAGTTTTACACAATTCACAGCTCTCATTTTCAATGCAGCATTTTGATTCATCCTGTCCTAAAAGACGACTCTGTCAGGAAATGATAAGTTTACTGTAATAATATTGCCAATTCTATCTCACTTTATAATTTACAAATTAATTCATCCACTATTATTCATTCATCAAACATTTATTGAGTGCTTTAAGCAGCATCAGGTTTTATGATAAGTGCTGGGGATTCAGAAAAGAATTGTATGTGACCCTCATCCTGAAGCTCATACACCAAGTTCATACAGATACACGTCAGGAAACAGGTGCAGCGCTGTGTTCCTGACACTGTGGATAGGAGGAAGGGTAGCATAAAAGAAGAAAGGGTCAGCTTTTTCTCAGGGATGAAGGAAGATGCATCTGTCAGGAGTGACTTCTTAACTTTTTGTATTATTATTAGTAGTAATAGTAGTAATAGTATTTTTATTATCTTGGCCAAAGCATAGTCAGTATCAGGGTCATCCTGTGATGTATGGGGCCCTGCATAAATATTTTTGGTGGGAATTCTTGTCTACACATGCCCTTTGATTAAAACATACATTATGAAGTTTATAGGCCTACATGAAGCAGAGAGTTTGTTCGGTGAAGATGTAGAATAATGGATAAAGGAGGGATGGTTATGCATTTGCTTATTCTCTAATCATGGCACATTGAGATTCTTCATAGAACGTGGGCACCACCTCCTCATATTAAGGTCCAGGAGCCATCTCACTGTGTTCTTTATCATCAAATATGCCATTCTCGCAAATTGCATATTTCCCACCCCAAGAAAAATGTAGCATACTCATAATGTCATGGCTCTTTGGCACCTGTCTGTGTTGAAATAATATAGATCCTCTTGCATCTGTAGCTTTGTAATATCATTTACAACTAGGTACCAGTTACAGCATAACTCACAATACAATAACTTCCTTTAAGCTGCCTATGGATACTGGCTTCCAGTGATTCTCCGAGGTTGTTACTGTGTTTTGTCAGTCATGACCACAGGGGCCAGTCTTACCCAGAGTATGCAGGAAAATTTTAATGATACTTTATTTTATGATCATGTTACATTAACAGAGTTTTGTAGCATAAAGATAGAACAATATATCTTCCAAACATATGCCTTCTCTTGAACTTCTTGAACTTTTAAGGCCATAATGACTGCACACCTAGAATGTGATCTCTTTTAATGGTGACCACGCTCCTGTCTCCTATACACATACTGCCACCAGCAGGGAAGAATGTGGGTGGAGCAAGAAGAGCAGGCCAACTAGTGCAATAAATGTCTATCTTCTACCCAGAATGATTTAAGACCAACCCTGAAGAAAGCACCGCCTAACTGCATGGATCAGAGATAAGAGAAACAACAACTGATGTTGCAGAGAAATGGTCTCCAAAGAGATAGGCCTGGTCAACTCCTGAGGACTGCCTAACACATGACACAGAGCTAGTAATGGGGGTGGGTGGCCACCCTGGGTATCAGTGGCAGAGGATACAGGGTAAACATCACATACCTCTCCCCCAGCCATCCTGATGTGTTGTAGAGAGGAGATAGTATCATGGTTGATAGTGGAGTGAGAGCTGATCCATTGCAAGCCCAAGGCTTGGCAGCGAATCCTTGTTAACCTGTTGTTTGCTCAGAGTCCTGAACCTGTCTTGTGCTTGGCATGAGTGAGAGTCACCACAAATCATTCTGGCAGTTCAAGCTTGGCCCATTCTATAAAAGAAAACTCACACTGACCTATGGGAATGATGTGCTCACCAGCCCATCCTCCTGGAAGTGGGGCCAGTTGCTACAATTGCCAGTTAGGTATAAATTCCAGAGCAATTTGGGACATCTGGTTGACCCCACATGGGGAAGATGGTCAACAGTGCTCTGAAGGAGAGACACAGGGACCGAGGTCCACACATGTCCTGGTCTGGGATTAGGGTCCTCTGTCTGGGTTACGATACTGACCTTAGCTGGTTCCAGGCACTGGAAGGGGACTTAGAACACTTTGAGGAAGCACTTCAAAACCCTGGGCTCACTGAGGCACTGGGTTTGGGCAGAGGTCCATTTGCCAGAGTCTAAGGGTGGTACTTAAGATACTACTGTTACATTACAAATAAAGAAACAGGTTTAAGAGGCCAAGTGACTTGCTCTGAATTGTACAAATAATTAAGGGAATAAATGGAATGAAATCTAGTTTTCAAAGCTCCAAAGTTCAAAGCTCCAAATACATGCTCTTTCCTGCAAACAACCAATTAATTAACATCAGCCCAATCATGCAAAATCTGAAGGATTATTTATTGCATACAGAAAATTTTACTGCATGATAGAAGCCAAATTAAAATGGACTTTTATTTATTGTCTCAGATTATGTGAGACAATGTGCCCCTCTGAAGGCAAGGATGCTAATGATTCTTTAAACATATTTTATATCCGTGTAGCCCTTAACTTTCAACATTCCTGGGGCTTCAGTCAGACAATACTTACCACTTTTACGTCTCAGCTGGGAAATATACAGTTTAGAGGGTTTGACTGCTCTCCCAGGTCTTACACCTTCCAGTGGAGGGGTTGCTGTTCTGACCCAGCCTCTTCTACTCCAAAGCTCAGACTCTGCTTACCGATTCTCCCTGAGTATCTTAACCATATCAAACAACCTGTTACTCAGCATTCTTCAGGTTTAACTATTACTGATTACCATTCTCAGTTTCCTTTAGTTTCAACTCACATCTTGCCCATAGTGAGTTACTATGGAGACATGACATATTATTGGTCTCTCTGTAGGATAGTGACCCGGCATATTTAAAAATGTTCTGGGTTCCTTAGCAACTCGACTGGTATTATCCGCCTTTGCCTCCCTGAGCTGTTCTTTTGCTGCAGCAAATGGAATGTGCATCATGGGCTAGCTTCCAGGGATGGTAATGGAGTTGTTAGAAAGGAAATGAGTATTACATGCATCTAATATAGACTCCATTCCATCAAATGCCTGTCCTCTGTCTGCTGGAGCATTTTTGAAAATGACTAACAGTGATGAAATAGGAAACTAGAGGATTTAACCTTCAAAACTTTAATTCCTGTCATTTGCTTTGCTGTGAACTTTGAATGTTATTAAACTCCCCCCTGAATCTCAGTTTCCTTACATCTAAAATAGAGCTTAAGATTGTACCTCCCTCAACAAGGCTGGTGGCATCACAATCTCGGACTTCAAGCTCTATTACAAAACTGTAATCATCAAGACAGTATGGTACTGGCACAAAAACAGACACATAGATCAATGGAACAGAATAGAGAGCCCAGAAATGGACCCTCAACTCTATGGTCAACTAATCTCCGACAAAGCAGGAAAGAATGTCCAATGGAAAAAAGACAGTCTCTTCAACAAATGGTGTTGGGAAAATTGGACAGCCACATGCAGAAGAATGAAACTGGACCATTTCCTTACACCACACACAAAAATAGACTCAAAATGGATGAAAGACCTAAATGTGAGCTAGGAATCCATCAAGATCCTTGAGGAGAACACAGGCAGCAACCTCTTCGACCTCAGCCACAGCAACTTCTTCCTAGAAACATCGCCAAAGGCAAGGGAAGCAAGGGCAAAAATGAACTATTGGGACCTCATCAAGATAAAAAGTTTTTGCACAGCAAAAGAAACAGTCAACAAAACCAAGACAACTGACAGAATGGGAGAAGATATTTGCAAATGACATATCAGATAAAGATTTTGTATTCAAAATCTATAAAGAACTTATCACACTCAACACTCAAAGAACAAATGATCCAATCAAGAAATGGGCAGAAGACATGAACAGACATTTCTGCAAAGAAGACATCCAAATGGCCAACAGACACATGAAAAAGTGCTCAACATCACTCGGCATCAGGGAAATCCAAATCAAAACCTCAATAAGATATCATCTCACACCAGTCAGAATGGCTAAAATTAAGAAGTCAGGAAATGACAGATGTTGGTGAGGATGTGGAGAAAGGGGAACTCTTCTACATTGTTGGTGGGAATGCGAGCTGGGGCAGCCACTCTGGAAAACAGTATGGAGGTTCCTCAAAAAATTGAAAATAGAGCTACCCTACAACCCAGCAATTGCACTACTGGGTATTTACCTCAAAGATACAAATGTAGTGATCTGAAGGGGCACATGCACCCCAATGTTTATAGCAGCAATGTCCACAATAGCCAAACTATGGAAAGAGCCTAGATGTCCATCAACAGATGAATAGATAAAGAAGAGGTGAGATATATATATATATATACATATATATATATATATATATATATATATATATATAGAATAGAATATTATGCAGCCATCAAAAAATGAAATCTTGCCATTTGCAATGATGTGGATGGAACTAGAGGGTATTATGTTAAGCAAAATAAGTCAATCAGAGAAAGACAAGTATCATATGATCTCACTGATATGAGATCTTGAGAAACAAGACACAGGATCATAAGGGAAGGGAGGGCAAAATGAAACAAGATGAAACCAGAGAGGGAGACAATCCATAAGAGACTCTTAATCTCAGGAAAAGAAAACCTGAAGGTTGCTTGAGTGGAGGGGTGTGAGAGAGATGGGGTGGCTGGGTGATGGACATTGGGGAGGGTATGTGCTATGGTGAGTGCTGTGAATTGTATAAGACTGATGAATCATAGACCTGTACCCCTTAAACAAATAATACATTATATGTTAATAAAAAATTTTTTAAAAAAGAGAAAGCATTACATTTGAAGCTTATTATATTGTACACCAGAAACTAATATAACATGGCATATTAATTATACTTGAAAAAAAGTTAAAATAAATTTTTTAAAAAGTTAAAAAAAAGATTGTACCTCTCTCATAGACATTTAAAAAACACAGTCAACTGTATATGTGGAAATGTTGTATACATGACAAAATCTTGTGTTACTACTTTTAATGCTAATTCAAGTGTTTCTTCTTCTTCCTCTTCTTCTTTTTTTTTTTTCTGTCCAGCAAAATACCTGCTTGGTGCTAAGCCTGATTTAGGCACCAAGGGAGAAGTTGGTGATGCCCTGCCAGCCACTGGATAGCTAACCATTGGATTGAGAAATGAAAGATGGGAGCAATCAAGTTTTGTTCAAGGGCTGGGGCCAGTTCAAGGCCTGTGGGCAGGTAATGTGCAAGGAAACAACACAGCCACCAACAGTACACACTATGGTACAGAAGGGGAGAGTGAGTGGGGTGGCCAGGGGAGGTATCTAGGACTGTCTGAACACCTTAAAGTAGCCGAGAAAACCCTCTGTGAGCTGGCTGCTCCTTCCTTGTGTGGCTTCATCTCGCTCTACTACTGGCCACACCTGTTGGATTCCAAGCATGCAGTAGTGATTTCACAGCTAAGTTCATATTGTAACCTACATATCGTAAATAGTAAATTGCATTTACTGCTTCCATGACCCCTAGCTTCAGTTTTCTTGGCTGTGTGATGGGCATAATAATGAAATCTAGTTCAAAGTGGTATTGAGTAAGTCACTAGGGTGGTGTCTGCAACTCAATATGTACTCAATAAACCTTAGCTCTTACTATTCCAGAACATGTGTCTTCTGCCTTTGTGCCTTTGCACAAATGTTTCCTTCTTTGTTTTGTCTACATGGTATCATTATTATTCCAGGTTCAACTCATAGGCACCTCTCTGGGAAACCTTCCTTGATCAATCTTACTTCCTCTTTTTATCCTCTCCAGAAGATTTGACTCTTCTGTATGTTGTGTGTGTGTGTACCTATTGTGTCTTGTACATCCCTCTGTTATAAGCTGATCATATTGCACATTTCACTGTTTACATTGTGAACATAAATGAAGACCAACCCAAATGAGAAAAGCCAAGGCTATTTATTCTAACCTTGCTATAGCAAGGGAGCAGATCACCATCACTCTTTGATAGAGACTCAAATGTGGGTAGAGGAGTGGTGGAGCTTCATAGTGGAAAAAAGAGAAGCCTTCTAGTGTGTCCTGATCAAAGGCTCTTGGCATGGGGAAGCTGGAGGTAGGCTAACTAGAAATGGGGTGTTCTATGCTATTGGTTAAAGGTTCATGCTGGACTTTCTCTGCTTGGTCATAAGCTGGACACAAGGATAGAAATTAGTATAGCTGCCAGTTATTAATCAAGTCGTGGCCATTTGGGGCTAATTGTTATAGCAGTTATTGTTTAGCTTCCTGGATTGTCACTAGAGCTAGCAGTCTCAATTCTTTCAAGTCTGATTTAGAGCACACTGACTTTCCAGGTTGTTCATTGTGGATAAGAAGTTGGTTTCCTGGGCCGGTTGCTGCAGGTTGTGGGTCAGAGTTCTATTTTTATTTACAGACTGGTCATTTTCCATTTGTATATTCAGTCTCTCAACCTATTTGTCCACTTAAACTTCTCATAACCAAAGAACAGGTCTTAACTGTGCATGTACCTCCAGCACCTAACAGTGTCAGAAAAATGTTTGTGGGTTGATAGGTGTGTGGAAGGAAGAGCAGAAGAAAGGAGAGAAAACAGAGGGGGAAAAGAAGGGTAAAACATAAAGAGGGAGCCTTTCTGTCAAAGGGATGACATGTGCAGAAGGACGGGAATGGAACGGAATGCATATCTGGGGGAAATATTGAGCAAATTGGCTTGACGGGAAGTAGTGCCTCCTGTAAGTGAATAGTGCTGAACCAAGCTGATTTATAATGACTTTCTAGATGGGCCTCACCCAGCAGAGTCTATCCTTAAGTGGCCAGGGGTTAAGAAAGATGGAGAAATACAGCAAGGGGCAAAGGTAACATGGAAACTGATGACTACCGTGGAGCTCAGACACTTCGAAATGCAGTCCTAGTTATAAAAAATAAACTTGTTTTGAAATACATTGCGGCTTTATTGAGCTTCTGGGAAATAATCTAATAAACTACAGTGCTTTTCGAGAATTTCATGGGTTTTCTGAAAATTTTTCATTTTATAAACCTGAAAGGATGATCCCTTAGCTGGGAGGAATTCAGGGCCAAATTTCCTAAAGATAGTGTGTGTGAATAGAATCCTTTCCTGAATGTTTTTTCCAAAATGTGTTTTGGGGGTGAGAGTGGGGGTTGGGAGACTGGGTTTATTAGCTAATTCACCATCAACAAAATTCTCTGGTCAATTAAGTTTGGAGAATCTGCTCACCCTATCCTGAAAATGTTGCAGTTAAATAGTTTAACTTAAAAGAACGCATTGTTTCAAAAACTTAACTAACCACATAGTTCTGTTTCTGTGAAAATACCCAGTTCTGTGAAATCTACTTGGAACTTGCTGTATTAAATGTTAATTTTCATGGATGCCCAAATTCCATAGATAAAGCAATGCTAACATGTGTCTGTGTGTCTGAAAACCTTGCTCACCATGGTGCTTTTTTTTTTTGCTATTTTTCAGTTTGATGGGTGCTTTTAGAACATTATCTCTTTTGATCTGCAACTTTCTAGTGAGATAATGAGAGGAGAGATCATCATTCTTTTTATAATTGAGAAAACTGAGGCCCAGAGTGGTTCATGTGAATAAATATAAATGAATGAAAAGCAAATAAATGCATGAGTGATTGAGTGCCTCAGTGGGCTGGACATTTACAATTGGTGTGGAGATTTCTTTAGCTTTACAATTTCAGTGATATGACAAACGTCTCTCATGTGCCTCCTTTGAATTGACCACTTTGCTTGAGAGTGCACAGATAAGTAAGGCAAAGTCCCTGACTTCATCAGACACACAGGGTAGGGTTTGCAGAAACAGGAGACAAATGCTAATTAGAATCCCATGTGCTGGGGGCGGAGCAAGATGGCGGAGGAGTAGGTGACCTGGATTTCGTCTCCTCTCAGGAATTCAGCTGGATAGGGATCAAACCATTCTGAACACCTACAAACTCAACAGGAGATCGAAGAAAAGAAGAGCAACAACTCTCTCATCAGAAAAGTGACCACTTTCTGGAAGGTAGGACGTGCGGAGAAGTGAATCCGAGGCGATATTCGGGAGGATAGACGGCGGGGGAGGGGCCTCCGGCGGCCGCTTCTGGCAAGTGATAGAGCCGCGGAGCACAAAATCGGAACTTTTAAAAGTCTGCTCCGCCTAGGGACGTCACTCCGGTGGCTAAGCGGGGGGTGGAACCCTCCGGGACAGTGTGGTCTCAGGACCCTCGGGGTCACAGAAAGACCGGGGGTGCCTGAGTGTGGCAGAGCTCCCAGGTAACGGAGCAGGGAAGCCGGCTGCAGAGGCGGAGCCGAGGCGCGGGCTCTCAGCTCAGGGTTGCCATAAACCGTGATCCGCGGCACAGTCGGGCCCCTGCTCCTCCAGCAGGGACCCAACAAGCGGCAGATCCGGGGAGACTCACCTTCCTCCCCCGGGAGGAGCCACGCGGGAGTGCGCCGCAGGGATCTGCTGGGTTTGGAGACTCCACCCGGGGTCGGGTGCCAGAGATAGAAACGCGCGGTCACAGGCCGGGTGAGCACGGAGTGCGGCTGGAGACCGGGGAGACGGGAGTGACTGACGGCTTTTCTCTGGGGGCTCACTGAGAAGCGGGGCCCCGAGTTCCCGGCTCCCCCGTGGCGGAGATTGGGAGGCCGCCATTTTCAGTCTCCGCCTCCAAAGTTGTATGGAAAGCTCGCAGGGAACAAAAACCCCGGAGAGCAAACCCGAGCAGATTACTTAGCCGGGAGGGGGCAAGGGCGGGGCAATTCTGCCTCCGGCAGAGACATTTGGAAACCACGGCAACAGGCCCCTCCCCAGAAGATCAGCGAGAAAGGCCAGCCAAGACCAAGTTTACCCATCAATGAGAACGGCAGAACTCCAGCGCTAGGGGAATACTGCACATAGAATTCATGGCTTTTTTACCATGATTCTGTAGTCTTTCAAAGTTAATTTTTTTTTAACTGTCTTTTTTTCTTTTTTTTTTCTTTTTGAATTTTTCTTTTTCCCTTTTTCAACCAACATCTTATCAATCCCTTTTCTTAAAAAAAAAAAATTTTATTTTTCATTTTTAGAGTCATATTCTATCCCTTCATAGCAGTTACCCGTATTTTTGGCTTATATATATAAGTTGTTCTCTCTTTAAAATTTTGAGATAGTTTCTTCTAACAGATCAAAATATACTCTAAATCTCTAGTATATGGTGTTTTCTATTCCCCTGCCTGATCACATCCTCTCCCTTTTTTTTTCTTTTTTTAAATCCTCTTCTTTCTTTTTTCAAACAACTTCTTATCAATTCCTTTTATAAAATTTTTTATAATTTCCATCTTTACAGTCATATTCCATCCCTTCATCATATCAACCCTTATTTTTGTACATATATAAGTTTTTCTTTCTTTAAAATTTTGGGAGGCACTTTCTTCTAAAAGACCAAAATACACCCCAAATCTAGTGTGTGGCACTGATCTATATACCAGCCTGATCATATTTGATCACATTCTGGTTTTTTTGTTGTTGTTGTTTTGTTTTGTTTGTTTTTGTTTTTATCTTTATCTTTTTCTTTTTTTTTCTTTTTCTTTTTTCTCTCCTTCCCTTTCTTTTCCCACTGCTTCAGGTGTTTTCTGATTTGTTTAGAGTATATTTTCTGGGGACGTTGTTACTCTGCTAGCATTTTGTTCTCTCATTAATCTAGTCTCCTCTGCACAAAATGACAAGACGGAAAAAATCACCTCAACAAAAAGAACAAGAGGTAGTACCGACTGCCAGGGACCTACTCAATACGGACATTAGTACGATGTCAGATCTAGAGTTCAGAATCATCACTTTAAAGATACTGGCTGGGCTTGAAAAAAATTTGGAAGTTATTAGAGAAACCCTTTCTGGAGAAGTAAAAGAACTAAAATCCAACCAAGTAGAAATCAAAAAGGCTATTAATGAGGTGCAATAAAAAATGGGGGCGCTAACTGCTAGAATAAATGAGGCAGAAGAGAGAATCAGTAATATAGAAGATGAAATGATGGAAAATAAAGAAGCTGAGAAAAAGAGAGATAAACACCTACTGGATCACGAGGGCAGAATTCGAGAGATAAGCGATACCATAAGATGAAACAACATTAGAATAATTGGGATCCCAGAAGAAGAAGAAAGAGAGAGAGGGGCAGAAGGTATAATGGAGCAAATTATAGCAGAGAACTTCCCTAATTTGGGAAAGGAAACAGGCATGAAAATCCAGGAAGCACAGAGAACCCCTCTCAAAATCAATAAAAATAGGTCAACACCCCGACATCTAATAGTAAAACTTACGAGTCTCAGAGACAAAGAGAAAATCCTGAAAGCAGCTCGGGAGAAGAGATATGTAACCTACAAGGGTAGAAACATTAGATTGGCAACAGACCTATCCACAGAGACCTGGCAGGCCAGAAAGGACTGGCAGGATATATTCAGAGCACTAAATGAGAAAAATATGCAGCCAAGAATACTCTATCCAGCTAGGCTGTCATTGAAAATTGAAGGAGAGATAAAAAGCTTCCAGGACAAACAAAAACTAAAGGAATTTGCAAACACAAAACCAGCCCTACAGGAAATCTTGAAAGGGGTCCTCTAAGCAAAGAGAGAGCCTAAAAGCAATATAGACCAGAAAGGAACACAGACAATATACGGTAACAGTCACCTTACAGGCAATACAATGGCACTAAATTCCTATCTTTCAATAGTTACCCTGAATGTAAATGGGCTCAATGCCCCAATCAAAAGACACAGGCTATCAGACTGGATTAAAAAACAAGACCCATCGATATGCTGTCTGCAAGAGACTCATTTTCGACCCAAAGACAGCCCCAGATTGAAAGTGAGGGGGTGGAAAACCATTTACCATGGTAATGGACACCAAAAGAAAGCTGGGGTGGCAATCCTTATATCAGACAAATTAGATTTTAAACCAAAGACTGTAATAAGAGATGAGGAAGGACACTATATCCTACTTAAAGGGTCTATCCAACAAGAAGATCTAACAATTGTAAATATCTATGCCCCTAACATGGGAGCAGCCAATTATATAAGGCAATTAATAACAAAAGCAAAGAAACACATCGACAACAATACAATAATAGTGGGGGACTTTAACACCCCCCTCACTGAAATGGACAGATCGTCTAAGCAAAAGATCAACAAGGAAATAAAGACTTTAAATGACACACTGGACCAAATGGACTTCACAGACATATTCAGAACATTCCATCCCAAAGCAACGGAATACACATTCTTCTCTAGTGCCCATGGAACATTCTCCAGAATAGATCACATCCTAGGTCATAAATCAGGTCTCAACCGGTACCAAAAGATTGGAATCATTCCCTGCCTATTTTCAGACCACAATGCTTTGAAACTAGAGCTCAATCACAAGACAAAAGTCAGAAAGAACTCAAATACATGGAGGCTAAAGAGCATCCTACTAAAGAACGAATGGGTCAACCAGGAAATTAAAGAAGAATTAAAAAAATACATGGAAACCAATGAAAATGAAAACACAACTATTCAAAATCTTTGGGATGCAGCAAAGGCAGTCCTAAGAGGAAAGTATATAGCAATACAAGCCTTTCTCAAGAAGCAAGAAAGGTCTCAAGTATACAACCTAACCCTACACCTAAAGGAGCTGGAGAAAGAACAGCAAGTAAAGCCTAAACCCAGCAGGAGAAGAGAAATAATCAAGATCAGAGCAGAAATCAATGAAATAGAAACTAAAAGAACAGTAGAACAGATCAACAAAACTAGGAGCTGGTTCTTTGAAAGAATTAACAAGATTGATAAACCCCTGGCCAGACTTATCAAAAAGAGAAGAGAAATGACCCACATCAACAAAATCATGAATGAAAGAGGAGAGATCACAACCAACACCAAAGAAATACAAACAATTATAAGAACATATTATGAGCAACTCTATGCCAGCAAATTAGATAACCTGGAAGAAATGGATGCATTCCTAGAGATGTATCAACTACCAAAACTGAACCAGGAAGAAATAGAAAACCTGAACAGACCTACAACCACTAAGGAAATTGAAGCAGTCATCAAAAATCTCCCAAAAAACAAAAGCCCAGGGCCAGATGGCTTCCCAGGGGAATTCTACCAAACATTTCAAGAAGAATTAATACCTATTCTTCTGAAACTGTTCCAAAAAATAGAAATGGAAGGAAAACTTCCCAACTCATTTTATGAGGCCGGCATTACCTTGATCCCAAAACCAGACAAAGACCCCATCAAAAAGGAGAATTACAGACCAATATCCCTGATGAACATGGATGCAAAAATTCTCACCAAAATACTAGCCAATAGGATCCAACAGTACATTAAAAGGATTATTCACCATGACCAAGTGGGATTTATCCCTGGGCTGCAAGGTTGGTTCAACATCCGCAAATCAATCAATGTGATACAATACATTAACAAAAGAAAGAACAAGAATCATATGATCCTCTCAATAGATGCAGAAAAAGCTTTTGACAAAGTACAGCATCCTTTCTTGATCAAAACTCTTCAGAGTATAGGGATAGAGGGTACATACCTCAATATCATAAAAGCCATCTATGAAAAACCTACAGCGAATAACATTCTCAATGGGGAAAAACTGAGAGCTTTCCCCCTAAGGTCAGGAACATGGCAGGGATGTCCACTATCACCACTACTATTCAACATAGTATTGGAAGTCCTAGCCACAGCAATCAGACAACAAAAAGAAATCAAAGGCATCCAAATTGGCAAAGAAGAAGTCAAACTCTCACTCTTTGCAGATGATATGATACTTTATGTGGAAAACCCCAAAGACTCCACCCCAAAACTGCTAGAACTCATACAGGAATTCAGTAAAGTGGCAGGATATAAAATCAATGCACAGAAGTCAGTGGCATTCCTATACACCAACAACAAGACAGAAGAAAGAGAAATTAAGGAGTCGATCCCATTTACAATTGCACCCAAAACCATAAGATACCTAGGAATAAATCTAACCAAAGAGACAAAGGATCTGTACTCAGAAAACTATAAAATACTCATGAAAGAAATTGAGGAAGACACAAAGAAATGGAAAAACATCCCATGCTCATGGATTGGAAGAACAAATATTGTGAAGATGTCAATGCTACCTAGAGCAATCTACACATTCAATGCAATCCCCATCAAAATACCATCCACTTTTTTCAAAGAAATGGAACAAATAATCCTAAAATTTGTATGGAACCAGAAAAGACCCCACATAGCCAGAGGAATGTTGAAAAAGAAAAGCAAAGCCGGCGGCATCACAATTCCGGACTTCCAGCTCTATTACAAAGCTGTCATCATCAAGACAGCATGGTACTGGCACAAAAACAGACACATAGATCAATGGAACAGAATAGAGAGCCCAGAAATGGACCCTCAACTCTATGGTCAACTCATCTTTGACAAAGCAGGAAAGAATGTCCAATGGAATAAAGACAGTCTCTTCAACAAATGGTGTTGGGAAAATTGGATAGCCACATGCAGAAGAATGAAACTGGACCATTTCCTTACACCACACACAAAAATAGACTCCAAATGGTTGAAAGACCTCAATGTGAGACAGGAGTCCATCAAAATCCTAAAGGAGAACACAGGCAGCAACCTCTTCAACCTCAGCCGAAGCAACTTCTTCCTAGAAACATCGCCAAAGGCAAGGGAAGCAAGGGCAAAAATGAACTATTGGGACTTCATCAAGATAAAAAGCTTTTGCAAAGCAAAGGAAACAGTCAACAAAACCAAAAGACAACCAACAGAATGGGAGAAGATATTTGCAAATGACATCAGATAAAGGGCTAGTATCCAAAATCTATAAAGAACTCATCAAACTCAACACCCAAAGAACAAAGAATCCAATCAAGAAATGGGCAGAAGACATGAACAGACATTTTTCCAAAGAAGACATCCAAATGGCCAACAGACACATGAAAAAGTGCTCAATATCGCTCGGCATCAGGGAAATCCAAATCAAAACCTCAATGAGATACCACCTCACACCAGTCAGAATGGCTAAAATTAACAAGTCAGGAAACGACAGATGTTGGCGGGGATGCAGAGAAAGGGGAACCCTCCTCCACTGTTGGTGGGAATGCAAGCTGGTGCAGCCACTCTGGAAAACAGTATGGAGGTTCCTCAAAAAGTTGAAAATAGAGCTACCATATGATCCAGCAATTGCACTACTGGGTATTTACCCCAAAGATACAAAAGTAGGGATCCGAAGGGGTACGTGCACCCCGATGTTTATAGCAGCAATGTCCACAATAGCCAAACTGTGGAAAGAGCCAAGATGTCCATCGACAGATGAATGAATAAAGAAGATTTGGTATATATATACAATGGAATATTATGCAGCCATCAAAAGGAATGAGATCTTGCCATTTGCAACGACGTGGATGGAACTGGAGGGTATTATGTTGAGTGAAATAAGTGAAACAGAGAAAGACATGTATCATATGATCTCACTGATATGAGGAATTCTTAATCTCAGGAAACAAACTGAGGGTTGCTGGAGTGGGGGGGGGGGGGGGGAGGGATGGGGTGACTGGGTGATAGACACTGAGGAGGGTATGTGCTCTGGTAAGCGCTGTGAATTGTGCAAGACTGTTGAATTTCAGATCTGTACCTCTGAAACAAATAATGCAATATATGTTAAGGAAAAAAAAAAAAAGAAGAAGAAGAAGGTAGCGTGAAGGAAGAATGAAGCGGGGGAAATCGGAGGGGTAGATGAACCATGAGAGACGATGGACTCTGAAAAACAAACAGGGTTCTAGAGGGGAGGGGGGTGGGAGGATGGGTTAGCCTGGTGGTGGGTATTGAGGAGGGCACATTCTGCATGGAGCACTGGGTGTTATGCACAAACAATGAATCATGGAACACTTCATCTAAAACTAATGATGTAATGTATGGGGATTAACATAAGAATAAAAATTAAAAAAAAATTAAAAAAAAAAAAAAGAATCCCATGTGCTATAATCAAGGAAAGCTCCAAGATGTTATAGAAGCAAAGGGGAAGGCTGCCACTCTATGAGTCTTTGTTTAAATTAGGAAAAGGACCCCTTCCATGGAGACAAACCATGTGAGTGCAGAGCATGGTGAGCAGGCCCCTTTGTGCAAAGGAAAGCCCATGCCAGGGTGTAAGGCATGGTGAGAAATACCAGGGTTAGGTGCTACTCATTCACTCTTTCTCCTTTTGCATGGTGGGAAATTATACCTGTCAGCACTGGGGCATCTCCAAACTTAGTGCTTTAGGAAAAATGTTGTTTGGAGTAGAATGGAAAATCAATAGAGGCTTCTAGAAGATGTACATAAGCTGCTTCTTGGAGGAGGAATAATTATTTCAATAGTGGACAAGGAGATTGGAGTAGATTGAGAGGACATCATGGGTGAAGGCCCTGTGGGGACCAAGCACCTTCTAGGATCTGGGGGAAGGCCAGTATACAAGAGGTAGGGAGGGCATGGCTGAAGATGAGTTTCAAGGGAGCTGAAGGCCTGATTCAGGGGAAGAGTTAAAGGAACCCTGATATTAAGGGCATGGTAGGAAAGAGTTCACTTTCACATCCAGAGACAGGTGTAGTACTAGGCACAGGGTATCCTTCAATAACATGTGCTGAAGGATATGGAAAGGGGACTGGAAACCAGAGCAGCTACCCTTGTTAGGCTTAGAAATGTTAGCCAGTGACTGAAGTACTTTTGAGCTACTTTCACTGTTACATGTATGTATGGTACACTACTATCCGCCGGGCATTTGAGGTGACCACAGCCTCAAGAACAGACATGGTGATTACAGTGCTATGGGGTAAGTGAAGAATAGAGCTATTGCAGGGGGAGAAAGGAAGGGTCCCAACCCAGCAAATGGGCTGTCTTGAGAATGAATAAAATTGTATCCAGGTGAAGTGAGAACTTCTTCCAATACAAATCCACTTTCAGAAATAGAAAAGTCATTCTCTTTGAGTAGATGAGTTCCCCCAAAGTATATACCTTCTGAGTGTCTCTGCCTCCAGGCTAACATAGCCCTGGGACAGGCTGGGTTCCACTCCTAGTTGAGGTCCCTCAGGTACTCACCCTTGTACAGTAAGACCCTACACAACCTTTTACTCACTCATGGTAGACATGAGTGGAGAGGGCTTTCCAGAGAGTGAGAATACCAGGAGAAAAAGTACTTAAGTCTGACAGAGTATGGGGAACTGGGAAACCTGGAGAGGTTTGGTTTTGCTGGAGGGTGTATGGAGTAAAGCACGGAGAGGTGGGCGATAAGACCACGTTATGGGCAAGGTTAGGTCATGCAGGTCCTTGCTTGCCATGCAAAGGGATTATGGGCTTCATGCTATGAGCCATTGCTGCATACAAGACCATACAATGTCTCTAGGCCACTGATTAGAATCCCTGGGGCCACTAATTAAATACTATATTTGGGTTCCACTAGATACATACTGTATTGGAGTCATGGAATGTGGGCCCCAGTCATGTGTGTATAACAGTTTCCCCTGGTGATTTTAATACCCATGAAAGTTTGAGAACCATGATGTGACAGCTGGAAAATCATAAGCAGAGAAGGGATATTGTTTGATTTATGTTTTGGAAAGATCACTCTGGCTGCTGAGAGAATGTGGCATTGGTGTGGGGAGGGCTGATGAAATAAATAGGACAAGGCATAAACAAGCACCTGAGCTTGATGTGCCTTAAGCAAATTTCTTCAACTGAGAACCCTATGCCTCCTCCTCAGAAGAATCAAATTATGACTTCTAGGGACATCCAAGTCTTGGCCAACTTTGGTACTATTGTTATAATTCCACCTATGTACAGTTCTCATTAAATTTTTGTGGATAATGCTGGCGATTCAAAAGGGCCCTCTCTTGGTATGCAGGTAACACCCATGACTGAAACATGAGTCAAAAGCACTTAGAGGTTTATTCATGCCTGTTTTTTCATTGTTAATTAATGTTTCTCGTGGGCTCTCATTCATGATGCAATGGAATTGGTTTGGAACATCTCAAAAACATATAATTAATTGCACTCAGTTTCAACTGCAACAGTTAATTGATCCCAGCCAATCAGCATTCTCTTGGATGTAATTAGCCACTACAGTGGCAGTGGTGGGCAGATGGTTAGTCATGGACGAGCTGCAGGTTAGATGTGCTAACTAATTAGGCTAAAAATCTTTTGCTAAAGAGTTTTGGCGGGCTGCACCTTTAGGTCAGAGCAGCAGTTCAGGTCCAGAGTTATATCCTGGAAACTTGGACTGCAAATTGCTACAATTTGAGAGACCGTTAAGTCATTTTGGATAACTAATACAAATTCTATTCCACAGATCCACCTGCCAGTCCATGAGACTCAATCATTTAAGGATGTTTTAGTCAAGAATCAATTCCTTCTTAAACAAACTTAAGGAAGGAGGATTTTGTCGGATATAGGGGGCTCATTCAGAACTCAGAGGCAAGAAGTCAACAGCCTCATGGAAACTACAAAATCATTAGACATCTACTCTCACTCTCTTTTTCTGACACAGTACATTTTCTCCTGTACTCTGTTTCCCTGTAGACCAGGTTCCTTGATAAGGCACTTGTTTCTGAGCCCTCACAGCTTTGTGTTAACACTGTGTCAGCTGCAACCCCAGATCCATCCACTCTACATGACCTTAGAGGTTTGCTTCCCATGTCTTGGTGTTTATTAGCCCAATTTTAAAAAGTGAGCCTCAGCTTCGGGGCTACAGTTCTGCAATTCTTCCAATTATCTTTGGCATTTATGAGGCATAATCTGGCCAAACATGGAGTTCTATGCACTTCTTTAGCAGGAGGGGTAAGGAACGTCCAAGAAGGGGAACTGAACTGGGTGTATAGGAAAATGATAAAAGCAGCTTAAGGTCATAAGAGTAACTATCTTAGATGTTCTCAAGTACCCACCACCCAACCCATGGAATTTACTATTTAAGAAAAATCATATCTTCCCTTCCTGAATAGTAAAAAAAAAAAAAAAAAAAATCACTTTTCTTATACCTGTCCTTATCTTAAAGCATCTTCACTGGAGAGTGGAGAAACCCTAGCAACTCTATCTTTGAAGAGGACATAAACATTTTCCAGATGTCTCCTCCAGCTTAGACCCTGAGAAGGAGTACGAGAAACAACATGTACGTGTATGTGTGTCATGTGTATTCATATGTATGTGTATATATTTATTTATATATGTGCATGTGTGTATATATATATGTATATATTTTTTCTCAAGTTTTTATTTAAATACCAGTTACATACAGTGTAATATTAGTTTAGGTTTAGAATTCAGTGATTCAACACTTACATATAACATCTGGTGCTCATTACAAGTGCCCTCCTATATCCCCATCACCTATTTCTTCATATATGTGCTATATGATCAGAGATGAAAGAAACATAATCTTTGCCCTCAGGGAGCTTGTCATCTAGTGAGGGTGGTGAACACATTCAGAGACTATTGTAAAATAGTGGGGATATTTAGTGACAGAGATATATCTGGAAGGGATGGATGAGATGAGTCTTAAAGGATGAATGGGAGTATATGTAGAAGAAGAGAAAGGAGATTTTGGGTAGGGATCTAAGAAGGTGGCCTGAGCCAGAGAACAGGAGGTGAAAGAGCATGATGTGTTCTAAGGCTCCCCAAACAATTGGGCCTTGGTGGAATATTATTGCCAAAGTGGGAAGAGATAAGATTTGAGACTGAAGAGATAGTTGAGGACAAAGTAATAGAAGGATTGATGACACACTAAGAAATTTGACCTCTATTGGGCAAATCAGTGTTTTCATGCTGTACATCAGGGGTCTCCAATGTGTAGCTGATGCAGCTTAGAGGCCCTCTCTAAGACATACAGAACACAATCTCTCAGGATGGGGGTTGAGAAGTTCCTTAGGGGATTTCAATGTTCACAAATTTTGAGAACTGTTGCAATGAGAGATGGAGGCTCATGGGAAAGCTTCATCAAAGGAAAGGAGTTGACACACTTGAAAGCATAAAATGCCATGGTCTTAGAAGTAACTGAAGCCTAATCTACTTATGTTTACACCCTACTGAGCTATGGTTTGCAGTCTTGCTGCTGGAGGAATTTAAGGATTCAGAACTAGATAAGAGTGGAATCTAGATTCTCAGGCTGCCTTGCAGGCTCTTGACTGGTCCACTAGGTGTATCTCCTGTTGATAACAGATTCTGGAATGTGAGAGATGACACCAAGAAATACTTTTGTAGAAGGAAGATCCTGACGTGTTGTGTCCAGGACTCTGGCTTCTCATTTTACTTCCAGATGTGTGAACTTAAGTCAGTCACTTCACCTCTCTGAGATACAGATTCCTTGACATCTGGAGATGTTAAATAAAAATCAAATAATATATATGTATTGCCTGTCAACTTGTAAAGTGCTGTAAGATATCTTGGTTGGCTCTAGATAACTCAATTTTCAAATGAATTTTACAGAAGAATCAAGAGAATATCAGCTACTCTCTATTTAGGACTTAATATGTACCCAACATGAAATTGAGTACTTTGGACAACTTAGTTAATTTAATTTAATTTATTTATCAACCATAGCATGAAGGAATAATATCTCCAAAGTACAGATGTTAAAAAATATTAAGGAAGTTTCCCTAAATCCCATAGCTAGTAAGTGACAGCTTCAAATTTAAGCCCAGGTCTTGCTAGAGCTAATCATGTGTTCTTACTGCTGAGCTATGTTCCCAATAAAGACACTGGCTTTGAAATATGCACTTTTACCATTTGAAGTTTGCCTTAGATATAGGTGCCTTTTCAAGCAACTTTATCTTCTGTTTGTAAACAACTTTCTGTATTATTACTATTATTCCTCTTAGGGATTGTTTACTCCCATTGTGGAATAGTGAATTAGTTGTTATGACAGAAAAAAGAAAGACAAGGAGGCTGAAGATACTGAAAGAAATATATGAAAGATGATTTGATATCCTAGTTAATTGATGTTGCACTGGAACAAAAGTCTTAGAGAACAGAACAAGTATTCATCATTTCAATAGCAGTTAGGAGAAAAGTTAAAGAAAATGAATTTTATAAACCTCTTCCCACATGTGTTAGAAACTTGAAAACATCAGGCACAGCTAAAAAGTGTTATCCCAATCCATGACAATTGTTGGAAAATTCAATAATTCACTGGTGTTTCCCCATTTTCTATCCGCTCAAATATCTGTATACTCACCTGTCCATCCACCCATCTATCCATCCATCCATCCATCCATCCATCCATCCGTCCATCTATCCATCCATCCATCTGTCATCTATATGGTCATTTCCCTTCTATCCTTATATTCATTTACCATCCAGCATCAATTTAATAAGCATATAAATGATGTTAATTATGTGCTGTAACACAGCTATCCTAACTGCATCCCTACTATATACCAAGGCCATGGGAAAGACTTTTACATGATCAATTCAGCCTAGTGTCAGACACTTTGTAGCAATGAAAAGAAATATGAGCTGTCTCTGAGAAAGCTACCTGCTCTTCAGGGATTAAGAAGAAGGACAAGCCATGACCACAAAAAACAATTAACTGAGAATACATAAGTAGTGGCATTCCTTTGAAGATAAAACCATATTAGCTGTGTCATGCAGGAAGGAACATAATTGAGTTCTAAATAAACGTCTTCAAGAACAAGTGTCTAAGAGAGAAAATGGGAGACACAAAGGCTCTTCATCCTCCAGGTTCTAGGTCAAAGATCCCTTCCTCTGGGAAGATTTTGGTGAAGCCTGATTCCCAAAACCCAAATTTACCTTGTCCCTCTGCTGTGTTCACAGCGCTCTGCCCCAGCATCTCTTACAGCACTTTGTGTCTTCTACATGTCACCTCAGGATTTCAGGAGACTGCGAGGTGGCGTGGAGGGAGCAGAGACTTCCGTGAAATATAATCTGGGTTAGGATCACTGCCTTTTCTTATCATATGGGATATCTTAGACAATAATTTTATGAGTCAATTCCTACCAATATATTTCACCTATTTCGTTAAGCCCTTTACATAATCCGATGTCATCCTCACACAAAATACCCTAGCATTTTATGCTATTGCTTTTTTTTTTATTTTATTTTACAAATGTGCAAGGTGGGGCTTAATTTCTCCAATTGCTCTCATAAGTGGAAGGCTAGTTTCAAATGTTTGTCTGCAAAATCCATTCGACTGTTACTCAGTTCAGTTCGTTGTTTGCCATGCCAATCTCCTCCTCTGTAAGTTAGGGCTGAAAGTATTTTCCCACAGAGCTCTGATACATCACTGTAGGCTGTGAATATACTGAGCAGTGTAGGCTCCGTGCCAATAAGAGGGTAGTCCAAATCCACTCCACTCCAGCTTTCTGGAGTTTTGTACCTTCTGTGTGCAATGCTCTATGCCCAGCTAGAGATAGGCCTGGTTCACTATACTCCTTTGCAGGCCTGGCTTCTAGACGCAAATCAAGTCTCAGCAAAACTGCCATCTCATGGTTAAGAAATCTCCTAATGATTTTAACACAGAAGCCCACATTCATCACCTTCTATAAGCTCTGAGCTAATTTGTTTTTCTTCATGTCCTTTTCATTAATGCTATATATTAATTTATTATTTAGTTCTATTTTCCCTTGATTCTTTATTTATGATTAGTCAAGCAATTTGTTTTTATTTTGCCCATCTCCACTAGTTAGTTATAGATTATTTTACTTTGTTTCAAATTTTATTTATTAGAGAGAGAGAGCAAGAGAACAAGCAGGGAGGGGGAGGGGGAGAGAGAGATGGAGAAGCAGACTACCCACCGAGCAGGGAGCTTGATGTGGGGCTTGATCCCTGGACCCTGGGATCATGACCTGAGCCAAAGGCAGACACTTAACTGACTGAGCCACTCTGGATTATTTTACTTATATTTTAGTGGTTATCTTGGAGACTAAAACATAAACCCCTTATTAGAATGTAATGCAGATGAATAATGTTACTACCTCCCTGACAATGCAGGGGCCTTAGAACAATTAGTTTATCCCTTCACTCATTTTTGCATTAGCGTTCCATCTATTTAAATTCTATGTATGCTTAACACTCTACATGATGCTGATATTGCTTTGTTAAGTTCATTTCCATTTATGTTTGAACATTTATTTACCAATTTCTTTGACTCTAAATTTTGGGGACAGACACAGTTCATCTGACTTAGAGAAGACTTAAGGTAAGAGTCAAAAGTTGAGGATGTAAGAGGAAAAACAAATGGAGAAGCAGGTTAATATTTATCCAGTACCTGCATATAAACATATATGGTAACTTATATGTATATATGTATGTAATATATATGTATATAATGCATGTATGGCGTATCCTCAGAGAGATAAACAAATATAGTACATTAAAGAGCTAGAGTTCAACCCTAGAACTTTCTGATTCCAAACACCATACATTTCAATACATGGCCCTGCAACTCCATTTTCTCATGTGACTTGTCTTCAACTGTTGTTGGCTTTTTGTAAAATGTTGGCTGCATGGGGGTAGGGGGAGTGAGTGTTTCCTAAAATAGGTAGCTTTCTATTCTTGGACTCCTTTCTGTCTGCTTATATTTTTCAGTTACTTCCTTTTTTTTTAAGATTTATTTATTTATTTGAGAGATAGAAAGCATGTGCATGCATGCCAGTGGGGGAGAAGGGGACAGAGGGAGAGGGAGAGGGAGAGGGAGTGCAGTAGACTCTGTGCTGAGCACAGACCCCAACACAGGGCTCAATCTCAGGACCCTGAGTCATGATCTGAGCTGAAATCAAGAGTCTTGTGCTTAACTGACTGAACCACCCAGGCACCACTCTTTTCAGTTACTTCTTAGGACCACAAAAGTCATCATTTTTAAAAAAATTTTATTTAAATTCAATTTAATTAACATATACTGTATTATTAGTTTCAGAGGTAAAGTTTAGTGATTCATCAGTTGCATATAACATCCAGTGATTATTCCATCAAGTGCCCTCCTTCATGTCCATCACCCAGTTATCCCATCTCCTCACCCACCTCCCTTCCAGCAACCCTCAGTTTGCTTTCTAGAGCTAAGAGTCTCTTATGGTTTGTCTCCCTCTCTGTTTTTTGTCTTATTTTATTTTTCCCTCCCTTCCCCTATGTTCACCTGTTTTGTTTCATTTTTAAAAATTTTTTATTGTTATGTTAATCACCATACATTACATCATTAGTTTTTGATGTAGTGTTCCATGATTCATTGTTTGTGTATAACACCCAGTGCTCCATTCAGTATGTGCCCTCTTTAATAACCATCACCAGGCTAACCCATCCCCCCACCCCCCTCAGTTTGTTTCTCAGAGTCCATAGTTACTCATGGTTCATCTTCCCCTCCGATTTCCTCCCCTTCATTGTTCCCTTCCTGCTATCTTCTTCTCTTTTTTTTTTTTTTAACATATAATGTATTATTTGTTTCAGAGGTACAGGTCTGTGATTCAACAGTCTTACACAATTCACAGAGCTCACCATACCACATACCCTCCCCAATGTCTATCACCCAGCCACCCCATCCCTCCCACCCCCACCACTCCAGCAACACTCAGTTTGTTTCCTGAGATTAAAAATTGCAATATCAGTGAGATCATATGATACATGTCTTTCACTGATTGACTTATTTCACTCAGCATAATACCCTCCAGTTCCATCCACATCATTGCAAATGGAAAGATTTCATTCCTTTTGATGGCTGCATAATATTCCATTGTATATATATACCACCTCTTCTTTACCATTCATCTGTCGATGGACATCTTGGCTCTTTCCATAGTTTGGCTATTGTGGACATTGTTGCTATAAACATTGGGGTGCACGTACCCCTTCGGATCCCTACATTTGTATCTTTGGGGGTAAATACCCAGTAGTGCAATTGCTGGGTCGTATGGTAGCTCTATTTTCAACTTTTTGAGGAACCTCCACACCGTTTTCCAGAGTGACTGCACCAGCTCGCATTCGCAACAACAGTGGAGGAGGGTTCCCCTTTCTCCACATCCCTGCCAACATCTGTCATTTCCTGACTTGTTCATTTTAGCCATTCTGACTGGTGTGAGGTGGTATCTCATTGAGGTTTTGATTTGGATTTCCCTGATGCCGAGCGATATTGAGCACTTTTTCATGTGTCTGTTGGCCATTTGGATGTCTTCTTTGCAGAAATGTCTGTTCATGTCTTCTGCCCATTTCTTGATTGGATTATTTGTTCTTTGGGTATTGAGTTTGATACATTCTTTATAGATTTTGGATACTAGCCCTTTATCTGATATGTCATTTGCAAATATCTTCTCCCATTCTGTCGGTTGTCTTTTGGTTTTGTTGATTCTTTCTTTTGCTGTGTTTTTTATCTTGATGAAGTCCCAATAGTTCATTTTTGCCCTTGCTTCCCTTGCCTTTGGTGATGTTTCTAGGAAGAAGTTGCTGCGGCTGAGGTCGAAGAGGTTGCTGCCTGTGTTCTCCTTTAGGATGTTGATGGACTCCTGTCTCACATTTAGGTCTTTCAACCATTTGGAGTCTATTTTTATGTGTGGTGTAAGGAAATGGTCCAGTTTCATTCTTCTGCATGTGGCTGTTCAATTTTCCCAACACCATTTGTTGAAGAGACTGTCTTTTTTCCATTGGACATTCTTTCCTGCTTTGTCGGAGATTAGTTGACCATAGAGTTGAGGGTCCATTTCTGGGCTCTTTATTCTATTCCATTGATCTATGTGTCTGTTTTTGTGCCAGTACCATACTGTCTTGATGATAACAGCTTTGTAAGAGGGCTTGAAGTCTGGAATTGTGATGCTACCAGCTTCACTTTTCTTTTTCAATATTCCTCTGGCTCTTCAGGGTCTTTTCTGGTTCCATACATATTTTAGGATTATTTGCTCCATTTCTTTGAAAAAAGTGGATGGTATTTTGATAGGGATTGCCTTGAATGTGTAGATTCCTCTAGGTAGCATTGACATCTTCACAAAATTTGTTCTTCCAATCCATGAGCATGGAACATTTTTCCATTTCTTTGTGTCTTCCTCAATTTCTTTCATGAGTATTTTATAGTTTTCTGAGTACAGATTCTTTGCCTTTTTGGTTAGATTTATTCCTAGGTATCTTATGGTTTTGGCTGCAATTGTAAATGGGATCGACTCCTTAATTACTCTTTCTTCTCTCTTGTTGTTGGTGTATAGGAATGCCACTGATTTCTGTGCCTTGATTTTATCTCCTGCCACTTTACTGAATTCCTGTATGAGTTCTAGCAGTTTTGGGGTGGAGTCTTTTGGGTTTTCCACATAAAGTATCATATCATCTGCAAAGAGTGAGAGTTTGACTTCTTTGCTGATTCAGATGCCTTTTATTTCTTTTTGTTGTCTGATGGCTATGGCTAGGACTTCTAATACTACGTTAAATAGCAGTGGTGATAGTGGACATCCCTGCCCTGTTCCTGACCTTAGGGGGAAAGCTCTCAGTTTTTACCCATTCAGAATGATATTCACTGTGGGTTTTTCATAGATGGCTTTTATGATATTGAGGTATGCACCCTCTATCCCTATACATTGAAGAGTTTTGATCAAGAAAGGATGCTGTACTTTGTCAAATGCTTTTTTGCATCTATTGAGAGGATCCTATGGTTCTTGTTCTTTCTTTTATTAATGTATTGTATCACATTGATTGATTTGCAGATGTTGAACCAACCTTGCAGCCCAGGGTTAAATCCCACATGGTCGTGGTGAATAATCCTTTTAATGTACTGTTGGATCCACTGGCTAGTATTTTGGTGAGAATTTTTGCATCCATGTTCATCAGGGATATTGGTCTGTAATTCTCCTTTTTGATGGGGTCTTTGTCTGGTTTGGGGATCAAGGTAATGGTGGCCTCATAAAACGAGTCTGGAAGTTTTCCTTCCATTGCTATTTTTTGGAACAGTTTCAGAAGAATAGGTATTAATTCTTCTTGAAATGTTTGGTAGAATTCCCCTGGGAAGCCCTCTGGCCCTGGGCTTTTGTTTGTTGGGAGATTTTTGATGACTGCTTCAATTTCCTTAGTGGTTGTAGGTCTGTTCAGGTTTTCTATTTCTTCCTGGTTCAGTTTTGGTAGTTGATACATCTCTACGAATGCATCATCTAATTTGCTGGCATAGAGTTGCTCATAATGTTCTTATAATTGTATGTATTTCTTTGGTGTTGGTTGTGATCTCTTTCATTCATAATTTTATTAATTGGGTCCTTTTTCTTTTCTTTTTGATAAGTCTGGCCAGGGGTTTATCAATCTTGTTAATTCTTTCAAAGAACCAGCTCCTAGTTTTGTTGATTTGTTCTACTGTTCTTTTGGTTTCTATTTCATTGATTTCTGCTCTGATCTTTATTATTTCTCTTGTCCTGCTGGGTTTAGGCTTTATTTGCTGTTCTTTCTTCAGCTTCTTTAGGTGTTGTGTTAGGTTGTGTATTTGAGACCTTTCTTGTTTCTTGAGAAAGGCTTGTATTGCTATAGACTTTCTGCTTAGGACTGCCTTTGCTGCATCCCAAAGATTTTGGTTTTTTTTATCCCCAAGATTTTGAACAGTTGTGTTTTAATTTTCATTTGTTCCTATGAATTTTTAAAATTCTTTAATTTCCTGTTTGACCCATTCATTCTTTAGTAGGATGCTCTTTAGCTTCCATGTATTTGAGTTCTTTCCAACTTTCCTCTTGTGATTGAGTTCTAGTTTCAAAGCATTGTGGTCTGAAAATATGCAGGGAATGATCCCAATCTTTTGGTACCAGTTGAGACCTGATTTGTGACCTAGGATGTGATCTATTCTGGAGAATGTTCCATGGGCACTAGAGAAAAATGTGTATTCTGTTCCTTTGGGATAGAATATCCTGAATATATCTGTGAAGTCCATTTGGTCCAGTGTGTCATTTAAAGTCTTTATTTCCTTGTTGATCTTTTGCTTAGATGATCTGTCCGTCTCAGTGAGGGGAGTGTTAAAGTCCCCCACTATTACTGTATTGTTGTTGAAGTGTTTCTTTGCTTTTGTTATTAATTGGCTTATATAATTGGCTGCTCCCATGTTAGGGGCATAGATATTTACAATTGTTAGGTCTTCTTGTTGGATAGACCCTTTAAGTAGGATATAGTGTCCTTCCTCATTTCTTATTACAGTCTTTGGTTTAACATCTAATTTGTCTGATATAAGGATTGCCCCCACCAGCTTTCTTTGAACCCTCATGTTCAATCTGGAGGTGTCTTTGGGTCTAAAATGAGTCTCTTGCAGACAGCATATCGATGGGTCTTGTTTTTTTTATCCAATCTGATAGCCTATGTCTTTTGATTGGGGCATTTAGCCCATTTACATTCTGGGTAACTATTGAAAGATATTAATTTAGTGTCATTGTATTGCCTGTAAGGTGACTGTTACTGTATATTGCCTGTGTTCCTTTCTGGTCTATGTTACTTTTAGGCTCTCTCTTTGCTTAGAGGACCCCTTTCAATATTTTTGTAGGGCTGGTTTTGTGTTTGCAAATTCCTTTCTTTTTTGTTTGTCCTGGAAGCATTTTATCTCTCCTCTTTTCAATGACAGCCTAGCTGGATAGAGTATTCTTGGCTGCATATTTTTCTCATTTAGTGCTCTGAATATATCCTGCCAGTCCTTTCTGGCCTGCCAGGTTTCTGTGGATAGGTCTGTTGCCAGTCTAATGTTTCTACCATTGTAGGTTACAGATCTCTTGTCCTGAGCTGCTTTCAGGATTTTCTCTTTGTCTCTGAGACTCGTAAGTTTTACTATTAGATGTCTGGGTGTTGACCTATTTTTATGGATTTTGAGGGGGGTTCTCTTTACCTCCTGGATTTTGATGCAGGTTTCCTTCCCCAAATTAAGGATGTTCTCTGCTATAATTTCCTCCAATATACCTTCTGCCCTCTCTCTTTCTTCTTCTTGGTTCCTAATTATTCTAATATTGTTTTGTCTTATGGTACCACTTATCTCTCAAATTCTGCCCTTGTGATCCAGTAGTTGTTTATCTCTCTTTCCTCAGCTTCTTCTTCTTTTTTTTTAAAGATTTTATTTATTTATTTGACAGAGACACAGCGAGAGAGGGAACACAAGCAGGGGGAGTATGAGAGGGAGAAGCAGGCTTCCTGCAGAGCAGGGAGCCCAATGCAGGGCTCGATCCCAGGACCCTGGCATCACGACCTGAGCTGAAGGCAGACGCTTAACCGACTGAGCTACCCAGGTGCCCCTTTTCTCAGCCTCTTTATTTTCCATCATTTGGTCTTCTATATCACTAATTCTCTCTTCTGCCTCATTTATCCTAGCAGTTAGAGCCTCCATTTTTTATTGCACCTCATTAATAACCTTTTTGACTTCGACTTGGTTCGATTTTAGTTCTTTTATTTCTCCAGAAAGCGTTTCTCTAATATCTTCCATGCTTTTTTCAAGCCCAGCTAGTATCTTTAAAATCGTCATTCTGAACTCTAGTTCCAACATCTTACTAATGTCCGTATTGATTAGGTCCCTGGCAGTCAGTACTGCCTCTTGTTCTTTTTTTTTTTTTTTGAGGTGATTTTTTCTGTCTTGTCATTTTGTCCAGAGGAGAATAGATGAATGAGAGAACAAAATGCTAACAGGGTAACAATGACTCCAGAAAAATATACACTAAACAAATCAGAGGAGACCTGAGGCCAGGGGAGAAGAAAGGGAAAGAAAGAAAAAAAAAGAAAAAGATAAAAACAAAGAAACAGAAAAAAAAAAACAGAATATGATCAAATATGATCAGGCTGGTGCATAGATCAGTGCCACACACTAGATTTGGGGCCTATTTTGGTCTGTCAGAAGAAAGTGCCTCCCAAAATTTTAAAGAAAGAGAAACTTGTATGTGTATAAAAATAAGGGTAAATACAATGAAGGGATGGACTATGACTGTAAAGATGAAAATTATAAAAGATTTTATAAAAGGAATTGTTAAGATAAGAAGTTGGTTGAAAAAAGAAAGAAGAGGATTTTTAAAAAAAGGGAGAGAATGTGATCAGGCAGGAGACTAGAACAAAGCCATACACTAGAGATTTAGGGTGTATTTTGGTCTGTTAGAAGAAACCATATCCCAAAATTTTAAAGAGAGAACAACTTATCTTTATATATACATTTACCAAAAATAAGGTTAACTACTATGAAGGATAGAATACCACTCTAAAAATGAAAAATAAAAAAGATTTTTTAAAAAAGGGATTGATAAGATGTTGGTTGAAAAAGGGAAAAAGAAAAATTCAAAAAAAAAAAAGAAAAAGACAGTAAAAAAAAATTAACTTTGAAAGACTGAAGAATCATGGGAAAAAAGCCATGAATTCTATGTCCAGTATTCCCCTAGCGCTGGAGTTCTGCCGTTCTCATTGCTTGGTAAACTTGGTCTTGGCTGGCTGTTCTCGCTGATCTTCTGGGTAGGGGCCTGTTGCCGTGGTTCCCAAATGTCTTTGCCGGAGGCGGAATTGTCCCGCCCTTGCCGACCGGGCTAAGCTCAGGTGTGCTCTCGGGAGCTTTTGTTCCCTGCAAACTTTCCGTACAGCTCTGGAGGATGAGAGTGAAAATGGCAGTCTCCTAATCTCTGCCCCAGAGGAGCCGAGAATTCGGGGCCCCCCTCCTCAGTGAGCCCCCAGAGAAAAGCAGTCAGTCACTCCCGTCTCCCCGGTCTCCAGCTGCACTCCGTGCTCACCTGGCCTGTGACCCAGCATTTCTATCTCTGGCACCCGACCCCCTGTGGAGTCTCCAAACCCAGCAGATCCCTCCAGTGCGCTCCTGCACCTCTCCTCCTGGGGGAGGAAGGGGAGTCTCCCCGGATCTGCCGCTTGTTGGGTCCCTGCTGGAAGAGCAGTGGCCCGACTGTGCCCTGGATCATGGTTTATGGCAAGCCTGAGCTGCGAGCCCACTCCTCAGCTCCGTCTCTGCAGCCGGCTTCCCCGCTCTGATACCTGGGAGCTCTGCTGCACTCAGGCACCCCCGTCTTTCTGTGACCCCGAGGGTCCTGAGACCACACTGTCCCAGTGAGGGTTCCACCCCCCACTTAGGCACTGGAGCGACGTCCCTCAGCGGAGCCAATTTCTTTCTTTTTTTTTTTTTTAAAAGATTTTATTTATTTGACAGAGAGAGACATAGAGAGAGGGAACACAAGCAGGTGGAGCGGGAGAGGGAGAAGCAGGCTTCCTGCTGAGCAGGGAGTCTGATGCGGGGCTCAATCCCAGGACCCTGGGATCATGACCTGAGCCAAAGGCAGATGCTTAACAACTGAGCCACCCAGGTGCCCCAGAGCCAATTTCTAAATGTTCTGATTTTGTGCTCCGTGGCTCTATCACTTGCCAGAAGCAGCCGACGGAGGCCCCTCCTCTGCCATCTATCTTCTCGAATATCACCTCGGATTCACTTCTCTGCACGTCCTACCTTCCAGAAAGTGGTCGCTTTTCTGTTCAGAGAGTTGTTGCTATTCTTTTCTTCAATATCCTGTTGAGTTCGTAGGCGTTCAGTATGGTTTGATCCCTATCTAGCTGAATTCATGGGACCAGACGAAATTTAGGTCTCCAACTCCTCTGCCATCTTGCTCCTCCCCCTCTGGACTCCATTTTAAAACCCACCGACACAAATGACTCCATTTAATTTTACCTTTCTCACTGGGAGTAGTATTTGATTGACAGGTTTATATAAGATAAATTTATATGAAACTTCCAATGTAATGTGTGGCATATAGCTGGGTATCAAAAAAATATTTTATTTCTCCTGTATTAATTGTTTTCATACTCCCTATTACAATTATTTTTATATATTCATTGGATCCAATAGAGATTTCTTCTTTCCACTTACAGGAACCTTTGCTTTTATTTTTAACAGAGTTGTGCACTAATGCATTTCCTCATGAGAAGAGCTCTTGTTAATATTATCCTGAATGGTAAGTGTAGAATTGGATTACACAGTAAGAATGCATTCAAGTCTTCAATTATTAATAATGAGTGGCCAAGCAATTAACAAGTCAAGGTACATTTGCTGGGAAGTACATGAAAGTAATATTTTTATTCAGTGATTACAGCAGCAATTTCTAAATTTCATCTGAACATCCACAAGTGGAGAATATTACTCTCCCAGTGGCATATCATTGTGATCCATTTTTATTCTCAGTGAGACTTAGGTTATTTTGGAATCCAAGAGCTCTCAGATGGAATTTTATTGGCTTGTACTCACTCATATTCCAGGCTGTATTACTAGCCCCATACAACATACAGTCTCACATAGTACAATGATGGTATGATGAGCTGACAAATATTTATTAACCCTATGCACATAGGCAGTCGAAGTCATGATATCATTCAGTGTTACTCTGGGGTCATGCATGTTGAAATTTTGTTTTGTTTTATAATCGAAGAATCAATGAGCTGATAATCTTTGTCAAGGTTCTTAATACTAAATGCATTCAGGACCCAGAAATTAAAATGAACAGGTAAAGCAGGCCAGGTTTTAAAAAAAAATAATAGTAGACAGAAAAGGTGGGACAGTGGTTAACAGGAAAGTGCATGACCCACCTGAAGGGGCAGCCAGTATTCAGCACATGGGAGATCTTGGGCTTTTTAAAGAGAAAACAGAAATCTGAATCTTTTATACAACACCTCTCACTTTTGCAATGTTGGCAGCTAATTCCATTGGTTTTTTGCAACACCCTGCAGGACCAAGTATCTTTGCAGGCTGGATATCAGTTTAAACTTCTGATCTTAAATGTATCAAAGATCAGACTGATGTCTATATTATTGTTTCTTCCTAGACAGTGAAGATAAAAATTACAGGGCAGAAGCATGCTCCTTCTTGGTCAATGATTTTATTCCTCTCTAGATACTTGCATCGTGATGACTCTAATTAAACTTCCCAAGAGCAGGGATCTCTGTTCATCTCCTTCTTTTGGAGATTGCAAAAAACACAAACAAAAACATACAAAATGATCATTTTTTCCCCCTCTGCCTCTTGGCAGCTCAACAGGAGCAAGTTAGTGCCTGGAATAGCATGCCACTCATTCTGTTTGCCCCGCGGTTCTCAAATCAGGTGGATGTTATTAATCTCCTCTGTGTCCTGCAGCACTGAGTCAAGGAGGCCGGGCAGAGTGTTAGTTAGGAGCTCAGGTTTTGGAATGCAGTTGACCTGGCTTTGATTCTCAGATAAATCACTTACTAGGTATGAGAGTGGCCTCATTGTCTGAAACTTTCTAAGCCCTGGTTTTGGTATCCGTCCAGTGGGGATGGAAATGTTTAAACCATGGATTTACTGTTTTAAATGAGAATATTGTATGGTAACTCCCAAACTCTGGCACGTAATAGCTGCCTAGAAAATGGTCTTTTGTGTGCTTAGGCATATATATGACATATGTACGTTAATGTGACAAGTACTATTATGTATGAAATGTATAGTGTAATCTAGCACACTGAACACCAATTATGCTTCTCCTCTCTCTCAGATCTACTCTGGGGTAGCCAAGAATATGTCTTATTCATTTCTGTCTCCCCTGTTCTCAGCACAGTGTTGGCCCACACAAGGCATCCGGTGAAAAATGAGACATTTCCTGCCCTGCCCAGGTTGTAAGAGTCTGGTGACAGCAGGATAATACCCAGTCTCCCCACTCTGGTCTCCTTTCCTGGTCTTTATTCACCATTAATTTTTTAAAGTTCTCTTGGCTATATTTTTCCTCTATTTTTTTCTTTGGGACCCATTTGGGGGCAGCTAGAAGACAATAGGACAAAATTAGTGGAAGAACAAAAAGAAAGAGAAAGAAAGAAGAGAGTTGATAGAATCTGGTAAGAAAAAAAAAACTGGGTAAGATTTGAAAGGATGAACTGGGAGGGGTTGAATGAGAAGAAAGGAAGACAAGACAAAGAAAATAAGAAGTAGGAGGAAAATAAAGGGATAGACTATCAGTCGGGATTAACTAGGTTATGCTGAGGCAATAAAACAGTCTAAAAGACTCTGTGGCTTAAAGCAACAAAGGTTTATCTCACACTACATGCCCCTCATGGGTCACCTTCAGCTCTGCCCAACACCTTCTTTCTTCTAAGACCCAGGCTGATGAAGTGTTGCCTTCTGGAGCATTGCCAGTCTTGTGGGGATGGGGGAGAAATGTCTTAAATCACCAGTGGTTCTTAAAGGCCCAGACCGCTTGGACACACATCAGTTCTGTTGATATTCTCTGACCAAAGTGAGTCTGTCACTCCTGGCATCAACATGGCAGAAAATATAATGCTCCCCAGAAAAGGGGTGGCCGAATCATTTGAAGAGTCATGCAATCTATACAGATGCAGGAAGAGGAAAATGTATTAAATGATGGAAGTTTTAGGAAAATCAAAGAAATATTTGGGAAGAAGTTAGAAGGTGGATGAAGAGATGAACATCAGGAGATGAAATAGAAGTTGAAGGGGAAATAGAAGAGTTAGAAATGAGAAGAGAAGAGAAGAAAAGAAAGAATAGAGGCCTCCCAGGGTAGGGCTGATAACGTGGTAATGTTCCCATATCACATGACATGGGGAGTGAGTATGGCCTTTACAGTCAGGTCAACCTAGGCTTGTGTCCTGATGAGCTTCATAACCTGGGTGACTTTACTTGATCCTCATGGTCCTGCATTGATCCATCTGGATTTATGGCTCCAATTCATAGTGTTATTGAAATAATTAAATAATATAAGTAATTGTGAGATTAGATGTTGATTTTGGCTTTTTCTGTCACCATGGGAATTATAGACAAGGGTCTCCAGTTAAGGAAAAAGGGCTGTCATGTGTGCTATATCCTAAAGAAAGCTGCCAACTAATAAGCTGATGAGGTGCAGAAAAAATATGGCTGTCAGTAGTCACCCCTTAAGCTACACCCTTCCCAGCCTACATAATATAGAGGGGAGAGGGCAGGCAGAGTCAGAACCAAGAATTACTGTACTGAGATGGAGCTTTTGTAGACAGATGCCTTTTCCTTCCCATGAGCACATTTACCCCTTTCCCAAAGTTCATGTGATTGGGGGTACCTGGCAAGAAAGGAGAATGCAGGCATCATGTAACCTGGATGGATGGTGCTAAGTCACAGAATTATTGTTCTTCTTCCACAGATAAGGAAAGCAAGGGCCACAGTACAAAGATCACTCAGGGCTAACAGGGGAGCCAGAATTCCAGCCAAGGTAGCCTGATCTTACAGTCCATCCATCCCTTAACCATGTTGCTTAATGGCCTTCTTGACCAAAGGAGGAATAGTGAATGATCATCTTCAAATGTATCTGTCTCTATTCTCAAGGCCAACCTGGGAAGAACCCTGGCTGCTTTGAAAAGGATCCTGCTCTTAAACATAACACCAGTGTCCCATTCTTCCTTCCCTTGTGTTTCTTATAGGATGATCTCAATCCCTTCTCATGCTTCTGCTCTTTTTAAGTTTCAGCTTACCTTTCAAAAGAATATAGTCTATATAAATATGTAAAATAAAAAAAATAATATAGCCAGTTACTAGTTGGCATAAATTTTTCTCTCTCTCACTGTGTGTATATATATATATACAGTGTGAAATTTGTAACATATATAGTACTGTGTATGTGTAATTCATAATTCATATGTATGTATCTGCATGAATTACATACTATATGAAAGAACAATATGTGGACTTTTCCAAACGAACATGTACTTATATCTCCAGTTGTGGAGAATGTGGACTTAAGTAATGTATGACAATAAAAAAATCCTTTTTTCAAAAATAGTTATGTAATTGGATAAAAATGTATCTCTTGAATGTCTTAATTTGAAAGTAATCAGTATTACACCCAAATCATTTTGTTATTTTCTTCCCCTCCTTTTTTTTTTTAAATCACAGGCCAGTCCACTCACTGAGGTTTGATGGAAATTTGGAGAGAAGGGGCTTATTAACAGGCTCCCAGAAAGCTGTATGACCTTGTTAGGAATGAGAACTCCAGAGAAAAAACAATATCAACGAATCCAATGGTCAGAGACCACTTTCTACTTTCTCCCAGTCACCTACATTACAAAGGATGAAACTGATTTGAACCTGTTTGAGATGATTGTTTTACAAGTTTCTTGGCTAGCCAGAGGAAGCTACTTTTGTGATGCTCTTCGAAAAACGAAAGTGTGTTCAGCACCTGCAGAATAGAGATAAGTAAATAACTCACATTTTAGGAATATCTTGAATTGAACTATTCTTAGCAAGTTTAGGGGTGGTTGTCCTCTCCCTCCACAAACACAGAAAGAAAAGAAACAAAGAACAACAATCAAAAATGGTGCAGAGAAATGTGGACAATATAGCACTGGATTTTCCTTACTAGGCAACAATAGCTCCTCCAATATTTAAAAGGGAGGACCAGACACTCAAACCGTATGGGCATTCTTGTTCAGAATTAAATATTTTAAAAACCCACAACAAAACAAATCTGTTGCATTTAATCATGTGCAGTAGCAGAGCTCAAATTAACCTGCCAATAAGGACCAAGCAGGCAGAAGAATTGGTTGAGGATAACTGGAACTAAGAAAATTCCTGCATTCCTTTGAGTCAAATCATCCCTGACTCTTACTACCATGTGATCCAGCAATCCCACTCCTTGGTATACATCTGAGGGAAATGAAATCACTAACTTGAAGAAATAGCTGCACTCCCATGCTCATTGCAGCATTATTCATAATAACCAAGATGGAAACAACCTAAGTTCCTGTCAATGGATGAATGGATAAAGAAGATGTAACACATATGTATGTATACATACACAGTGAACTATTATTCGGCTGTAAAAAAGGAAATCCTGCTATTGTCAGCCACACATATAAACCTGGACAGCATTATACCAGTGAAATAAGGCAGCCAGAGGAAGACAAACACTATGTGAACTTACTTACATGTGAAATCTAAAAAGTGGAACTCACAGAAACAGAGAGTAGCATGGTAGTTGCCAGGGTTAGGAGGTAGGGCTAAACAGGGTACAAACTTCCAGTTAGAAGATGAATAAGTTCTGGGCATCTGGTGTATAGCATGGTGACAGGAGCTGGCAATCCTATATGTATACTTGAAAGTTGTTAATAGAGTAGACCTTAATGTTCTCACCACACACATGCACAAAAAATGGTAATGAGGTGAGGTGATGAGTTTTCGTGGTTGATTAACCTTATTGTGGTTATCATTTCACATATTACATGTATCAAATCATCACATTGTACACCTTAAACTTACCCAATGTTGCGTGTCAGTTACATCTCAACAAACCTACAAAACCTTTTTTTGTTGCCTTCTGATAGAATACTAAAAAAACCGCTCTGGACTTGAAGAAAATAGTGTTTAAGTATAGCAATAAGCAGAATTTGACTCTTGGGTTCAGGGAGGGTGAGCAACAAATTCAGCTGTTGCTACATTGCAAACCATTCCCACATTGAATGACTTAAAACAAAACCCATTAATTTAGCTTATGATTCTGTGGGTCAGCAATCTGGGCCGGTCTCAGCTGGACAGTTTTGCATTTGTCGAAGCTTACTCTTAGGTCTGCAGCCAGTTAATTGGTTGGCTGGGTGTGATGTAGAGAAGATAGCACATGAGTAGAAGACACCCAAGATTGGATGTGAGTCTTGATGCTGCTGTTTATTACTCATGTGAACTGCAGGGACTCTCCTTTCCTCATCCAGAAAAGGGAGCTGAGATTATCATCTACACAGTTTCATTGCTAAGATTGAATAGGGAGATGCAGGTGACATGGCTTTCGAAATTATAAAAATATACCCAAATTCTTTTTGCCAAAGTACTCAAGGAAAGACTGATATAAATGAAGAGAGAAATAGAGAACTCAACAATAATAGTGGAGACATCAATATTTCACTTTTAATTGTGGATAGAACCACTAGACAGAGGATCAGCAAAGAAATAGAAGGCTTGAATAACAACATAAACCAACTAGACGTAACAGATGTCAACAGAGTACATCACTCAGCAACAGCAGAATATAGATTCTTGTCATGTACACATGGAATTTTCTCCAGAATAGACTACACATTTGGGTCTACAGCAAGTCTCAATAAATTTAAAAGGATTGAAATCATACGGAGTATGATTATGTGACCACAATCGAATGAAATTAGAAATTAATACTGTGGACATCTGGAAAAACAAGTATGTTGAAATTAAAACACACTCCAAAATAACCAGGATTAAAAGAAGAAACCACATGGGAAATTATAAAATGCTTAGAGACAAATGAAAATGAAGACACAGCATACCAAAATTAGTGAGACACAGTAAAATTAGTGCTTAGAGGGAAATCTATAGCTATAAATATTTATGCTATGAAATGCTCTGAGCAAGGTTTCAGGCTTAATATTCCGATTGTAATAGGTGTGTAATAATAAGATTCTACAAATTTGCTGTAAAAGTGAGTAATTTGAAAAGAGTAATAAAAATGAGTAATTTAGAAAAGAAACTTGAAGCTTTTGTCCCACAGATTCCTTATGATACATTTAGTGTTTCAGATATAGGGCACATCTGTCAGAAGGTAAAATAGAGTCTAGTATCATTGAATATGTTTGAAACCTAAAAATAGATAACCCCAAAACATTGGCAGCAATCAGGCCTGAGTTTGGACATGAAATTCTGAATGGTTCATTGTTTTCTTTGATCATTGGCTTGCCAAATTCCTAGACAGGGAATTTGGAAATCTTTTTTAATTTTGGTGTTTAGTTTTGATTCCAGCAGGACAGATGTCTCTAGCCATCCCCATTATGTCTATCAGCTGTCGTTTTATGGCACTACATTCACCTCAAAATCTTGTTCCAAGTCATGCTCATTTCCTGTCTGCCTGCCCAGCTAGAGATGGACAGGACGCCTGTTTGCCATATCAGGAACAACATGTGCTAATTTACCCCTCCTGATCTTAATGCCTGCCTCCTTCTTTATGCATTAAAGAAATTGCACTTACTGGATGCACTGGTCAGGCTTTTCAGATGTAATCTAGACTGGATAGAAGCCTCCACAATTTCCCCTGGTCTGTTTCCAGACTTGCTCAGAACACGTTGTTTGCAGCCTCCATCTCTTAATTACCTATGCCCCCACTGGCTCTTATTATTGTTCTTGTAAATCGTCATCACCTGTTCAGCATCTAGGTCTGCACATTTGTGTAGACAAAGAGCCAAGAGGATGCCTCACAATTGTGGGGCTGTAATTATCCATGGCACACAATAATGACTTTGGACCCTGCTGTTTTTGTGCAGTAATTAACAGGTGCAAGCTTTGACTGCAACATTTTCCCCAACAGTTACTGGAGAAAACACTGACATCTGGGTAAATAGATTAAATATTGAAACAAAGACTCCGAGAAGGCCTCCTGACCCTGCCATTAGCTTGCCATTGCCAGGTGGCAACATACTCTCTGAATGATAGGGTTCAGTACAGGGATTAAGTGGAAGTCTTTTGGGGCCAGTCTACTTACATTAAGACTCCGGCTCTACCCCTTTTTGGCACGTCATGAGTCCTAACAAGTGCTAGCTCTGTTATGATATAGCTAGAAGCAACCTGGTACTGTCTTTTCTTCCAGCTCCTAAACATGCCGTTCCGATCCCTTTGTGGTCTGATGCTAGCCATTCTTCCACAGCTACCTCAAATGAGACTTTCTATCTAGACATTCTGGATTATTCACCAGTCCCCAATGTGTCCTGTGCACCAATGCATTGTAAGAATTATTATCATAATTGTACTTTTCTTATTGCTTGAAACATCCCACCCATTCTCTCTAGCTTCACAGTGGCTTTTGGAGAGGCCAGGAGGTACAAGAAATTTAAATACCTGTGGGGCATCTTTTGATTAGAGGAAGAAGGAATATGGGAAGAACCTAATGGGTAAATTCTTCTCTCTTCCTCTCTCCATGGGACTGCATCATATATGATTTTCTGCCATATTAGAGGCAGAATGTGTGACCAAGGAGAGGCACCTGCGGGATGATGGGCTGAGGGTTGCAGGGAAACCATGGCAGGTGTGGGGAGGTATCATTGTGTGCTTGCTTCTCATCCTTGCTTATATCATTTCTTTCTCTTTTTTTTAATTGAAGAAAAGTTGACACACAATATTAGTGCTTACATAGTGATTTGACAAAACTATACACTACCTAATGCTAACCACAACAAGCATGATTACCATCTGTCACCATACAATTTTATTACAATATTTTTTAAAGATTTTATTTATTTGAGAGAGAGAGAGAGTTAGTGGGAGGGATAGGGAGAGAGAATCTGAAGCTGACTTCACGCTGAGCTCAGAGCTAAACACAGGGCTCGACCCCACCACTGCGAGATCATGACCTGAGCCAAAACCAAGAGTAGGACGCTTAACTGACTGAGTCACCCAGGCACCCCAACTTTATTACAATATTATTGAATATATCCCTATGCTCCATTGTTCATACCCATGGCTTCTTTATTTTATAACTTGAAGTGTGTACCTCTTAATCATCTGCACCTATTGTGCCCATCCCCTCACGCCTCCCCTCTGACAATTACCAGTTTGTTCTCTGTATTTAAGAGATTGTTTCTGTTTTGTGTATGTTGGTTCATTTGGGGTTTTTTTAGAATGCACAGATAAGTGAGATCATGTGGTATTTGTTCTTCTTTTTCTTATTTCACTTAGCATGATACCATCTAGGTCCATCTGTGTTCCTCTGAATGTCAAGATTTTGTTCTTTTTTATGGCTAAATAATATTCCAGTGTGTGTGTGTGTGTGTGTGTGTGTGTGTGTGTGTGTGTACTATTTCTTTTTTACCCATTCATCCATCAGCAGACACTTAGGTTGCTTCTATATTTTGCCTATTGTAAATGATGCTGCAATGTACATAGGGGTGCAGATACTTTTTTGATTTAATATTTTCATTTTCTTTGGGTAAATACCCAGGAGTGGAATTACTGGATCATACGGTAGTTCTATTTTTAATTTTTTGAGGAACCTCCATATTGTTTTCCACAATGGTTACACTAGTTTACATCCCCACCAACAGTGCAGAAAGGAGAAAGGTTCCCTTTTCTGCACATCCTTGCCAACACTTGTTATTTCTTGTCTATTTGATACTAGCCATTCTGACTGGTGTGAAATGAGATCTCCTTGCGGTTTTAATTTGCATTTCCCCAATGATGAGTGATGTTGAACATCTTTTCGTGTGTCTGTAGGCCATAGAAAATATCTGTTCAGGTCCTCTGCCCATTTTTAAGTTGGATTATTTGGTTTTTTTCGTATTACATTGTATGAGTTCTTTATATGTTTGGATACTAACCCCTGACTCAGAATATGTTTAATGTGCCTTCCAAGTTTTACCAGCCATGACACAGGGAATTGTGAAGAAGGCTGTGATCCCAGATGCCTGATAAAAGACCTGAAGATGATGAAGGTATAAGGAATTGGTCTGATGTTGTACTCAATTCCAAGGGGTGACAATATACCCTCTTTAACAGCAGTAAACAAAAGCTTTAAGTATGAACAAGAGGGATTAACACCTCACAGTGATACTTCTTGAAGCAAATATATATATGTACATATATATAAATTTATTAAAATCAGAATCATTTGCTCTCTATGGATATATATATATGCATATATATATAATTTATATATCTCAAATCTATTTATCTATCTATCTATCTATCTATCTATCATCTATCTCTATCTATCTATCTATTTAGTCTAAGTCTCTGATATGTTTTGAATTGACTTGATGCTATTATTTGGCCCATAGATTGAATTCTATACAACAACTGAAGGGCTCTCACATAGAGCTGATTATGTTTTAATTTCTAGGGGAGCCCAAGAACTGTCCTTTCATATACTATTGCAAAAAAAATGGGTCAAGAAAAACAGAGTCCTTCAGACTGCACTGGGGCCATCATAGATGAGGCCCATATTGAGACCACATTGGGGTCATAACTGGGACCCATAATTTGGGGAAGATGAAAGTTTCCATACAGAGGCATAAGGGATAAACATTCCTTTTCCTTGTAAAACATGCTTACTTTTCTTTTTTGCCCCATAGGTCAGCTATGGTAGCATAACCCATGAGAGTGCCTTCTGACTCAAATGTGCTCTGTGCTTAGATGAACAGGTGAGACTAGGGAAGAGCTAGGGAATGGAACCATGGAAGGGGAGACCCTTCAGGGACAAGGGCAAAAGTAGTCTCAGGGGAAAGTACTATGTGTTCCAGCTGAGTTCACCAGAGTAGCAGAATTAATGAGGAATTGGTTAGACATAATGACTGATTTCCCCTGGTATGCCCACTATCCCCATAACCCACGGGAACTAAGTATGGCAGTGCCTATAATTGACCAGTCACAGCTGGAGTTCTTCCCATTGTTCTTAAGGAATGGTACTCATCCTCTATATCACCCCATGTATCGTTCCCAATAATTCATTGGAAACTATCCCGGAGAAATTAATCTTGTATTGAATCTGAGAGCCTCAAAGCACAGTGCCTAATGTCATTGGAAATCTATGTCATTTGATTCTCCCAGATTCCCTCTGGGGGGAGGGAGAAACAATTCAACAGAGAAGTTTTTAAAGGGCTGAAGTAAAAAGGCACACAGCTTCTTTCTTCTTACATTCTACCAAGCCTAACTTTTCACTAAACACCATACACATTGATGTTATTTTTATTACTAATATAGCCATTAGGTAAGTTGGGGTGAGTGCCTATGGTCTCATGTTAGACAAGAAACAGGAAATTTATTAAAATCAGAATATTGAGTGTGGGACTCAAAGCCAGTCAGTCTGGAGTCAAAAGTTTATGGGTCTGAAGTCAACATTTTATGCTCTCTATAAATCTACCCTTATTCATTGCTTCTTCTGGTGTTTGCTACTCTCCAAGAGTAAAGATTAGGCATTTTGATATCTTCAGAGTACTTGACCTTCAACTATTACTCCTAATAAATGTTGACATCTCTGACTGTTGTGTCTCTCTGCTTCACTCTTGCCTGGTTCTAAGACTAAGATAAAGAATCAAATTACACCAAAGGATATCCATAATTATAAGAGTAGAAGTAGAGACAATGGCGTCTACAATTTATCTCATGCATGCATGTGCCAGGTACTTTACACCCAATATCTGCACAGTTAATTGATCCATTTTATTGCTAGGAGTATAAATATTATTATATATCTATTTTGTTTCTCCAATCAGGTTCTTGAACCTTCACTAGCAGAAAATCCAGTATCTACCAATTGAATGTCCTCCATGCCCTAAATTTTCCAATTATTCTGGGAGCTTTCTCAGTCTCAAATGTTCCAAACAAAAGGCAGGGAGGAAAACAGAGAGTGTTACAGGTCCACTAACTGTGGGCTTTGGTTGTGGCCACATGGGTCCTGCTTTGTCTGGGCTGCTGCTGTACTAATGCCTGAGTTCATCTCATTCCCTCTGATTCTCACAGTGGAGTGTCACGTTTGAGCCAGATTGCAGTTCTTTTAGTTCTCACTTGCACATTTAGTAATTATCCCAAAGCATGATGCTGAGCCAGGGTCCAGAAGAGCTTCCAGCCCATCTGGGGGACATGAAACACAACACCTTGGTGTTGAGCATGTATGAGCAGTTCAGATACATTGCCCCAACTCCTGGTGGGGAGCATGGATTCTTTTCTGGGACAATTATAATTCAACAGAGAAATTCTTACCATGTTGATTTTTAAAAGGGAAAAGAAGTAGGTTCTCAATTTCCTTTTCCCTGGGATATTTTTAAGTCCTTAGCCACTATAATTACTCCAGGGAATGGCTGAGACTACAAAAATGTTTTGCGGGAAGGCACAGGTTTTATCAAGGACAAAGAATTCATTTATGTACTTTCCCCAGGGTCATGAAGGTAGTTTCACCTTATATTTGTTTAAAAAAGGGTTATAATAGCTGAAGACCCAAGCTCATTTTTCCTTCTGGGCCAGGAAGCAATTTGAAGCTTCTCCTCCTAATGCCTTGTGAGTGATTGTCTCATCTACATCTCCATCAGCACGAGATTTAAGTCTAAGCCTCCCTTCTTGATAGTTATTATCTTCATTTTACACATATGATGAAATAAATTCAGAGAGGTTACCTGTCTCCCGGCCACACTGCTAGTAAGCAATAGAAATGGGACTCTAATTCAGATTGACCTGACTCTAAACCCCTGGCTTCTGTGCAGCGCTCACAATTGTCTTAGAGCCTAAGGGGCAACCGCATCTGTATGACACTTCAAGGTGGACACCGGAGCTTAGATGACATTCCTCATCCCTCATTTCCTTCTCTCTCTCTCTCTCACACACACACACCTGTCAAATAACAACTTTGAGAATTGGGTACGACCAAAATGTCTAAGCCTGATATTTTTCTGTGCTCCTCATCGGTAAAAATCTAACCTTTTGAGACCTGGGGGAAATCCTTCCAGGGCTCATGACTCCTCTACTGACAATCCACTAGTGACCAGCTTCTGTGGAGCTAAAAGTTAGTAGGGAAAGCTGCAGAGTCCAGCCTCATCCATCCTCAAGGGGACTTTGCTATTAATTTTCCAAAAGGCTTCAAATTTCCAGCCATGACTGTCTACCCACAGGCCCACTGAAATAATCTGATGGATAAAGGCTGGTCCTGATGTACCTTCATTCTTTTCAAGGGAGGCTAAGAAGGTAATTGGATCGATCTCTGAACGCACATCCCATCTCCCACTGGAAGGCAGGGCAGTGTCCTCATTCAGAGCACCTGTTGCTGAGATGGCAGTGCAAGTGTCTGCCATGAATCATAACTCTTTGACCAATCCTCCTTGAAAGCTTGTCACTCCCCTGCCCTTCCACTTGATGGATGTCCCTGAATCCCCAAGCTATAAATGTTGAGTAGGTTCTAATTGATTATCTGAGGCCAAGAGCTTTCATAAATGAGAATCATGAGGTGGATTTCTTGAGTGAGTTCTAATTTTCCAGTGCACTCAAAAACAGAATTCAGGGGTTAATGAATATTCAACAATATTTTAAAAATAATTTAAATAGGAATACCTATTAATAGTAATAACATTCATATTTATAGCATGTTTGCCCTATATTTTTTAACTGGTATCTGTAATCTTCTCAATAGCCCTTCATAATAGTTACTTCAGTCCCACTTTACAGATGACAAAACTGAGTCTCACAGAAGTTGTTACCTGCCAAGGCCACAGAGAGGCACAGCTAAGATTCAAACTAGGTTTGAATGAATGAATCATATGATCTTTTCATAAACATATTTTCCTTATTAACACTCAGTTTTTTTCCACCATTTTTGTTATGTCTGATATCCCACTAGTTCATTCCTGTAGCTTTGAAACCTACTGTGTGTGTGCGTCTTTTTAAAGATTTATTTATTTGAGAGAGGGAGAGAGAGTGTGCGCATGAGCAGGGTGGGGTAGAGGGAGAGGGAGAGAGAATCTCAAGCAGACTCCCTGCTAAGCATGGAGCCCGACAAGGGGTTCAATCTCACAACCTTGAGATCATCACCCGAGCCAAAATCAAGAGTCAGATGCTTAACCGACTGAGCCACCCAGGTGCCCCTGAAACCTACTGCGTTGTGTAACCTAACACTGCTATTCAACTCAACAAGTGTTTATCAGCTATCTGCTTACCTTTAAAACACATTGTTGGGTCTTCTGAGCATAAAAAATGATGGTAGACCACAACATCTTGTCTCTGAAATAAATTTTGTGTCATCTTGTCTTATTTTCTAAATATTTCATCTACATTAGCTATAAATTAATATTGTACTTTGATACTAAATGAAGTTCTTTCCCATTGTCTTCTGCAGAAATTTTTCTCCAAATTAGGATTTGTTCCACTAAAAACTACTGTCTTCAATGACTGCTCACATAAACAATCTTAACATTATAATTAATATTAAAAAATAAGTGCCTAATGTGTCAAGGTGGACTCTAAGTGTTTTCATTCCTTATATTTCCTTACATTTTTTTTTACTTATATCATGATACACCAAGAAGAGTGTATCAGTTAGCAATTGCTGCATAACAACCACCATGTATTGAACTCTTGTTTCTTTACATTTGTGCATTTGGCTGGGCTTATTTGGATAGTTCTTCTGGGCCAGTTTTGGCTAATCTTGTTTGGATTTACTCATGCCTTATGGTAGCTAGTAAGTAGGCTGGAGCTGGCTAGTCTAAAGTGATGTGACATCTAGTCTGCAAAGATGGTTCTCAGTGAATTATGTCTCCTAGTATTCATGTCCTCCTACAGTTGCTCTCAAATCTGGGTTGGTCCTGTGACCAGTTTTACAAATAGAATGCAGAGATAATGGCACTGCTCATTTGAGGTCTAAGCCTGAAGAAAGCCCGACAGCTTCCACTTTTGCCCTTTTGAAAGCCCTGAGCTGCCATGTAAAAAGTCCAGCCATTATGCTGGGAAGATTCCATGGGGATACAACAGAAAGGTAACATGGAGAGGCTTTGAGATGAGAAAGAGAGAGAAAGAGATAGGAGAGGGGAAGAGAGAAGAGGAAGAAGAAGAAAAAGAAGAGGAAGAGAAAGAAGAAGAAGGAGGGGGAGGAGGAGAAGAGGAGGAAGAAGAAGGAGGGGGGAGGAGGAGGAGAGGGAGGAAGGAAGGAAGGAAGGTAGGAAGGAAGGAAGGAGCCTCATGGACAGGGACAAGAGGGGAGAGGAGGCAAGAGGAGGAGAGGAGAGGACAGGGGAGACCCATCTGTCCCAGCATCTCAGTCTTCCCTACTGAGGCATCCAGACAGATGAGTGAGTCATTTAGGGTGTTTCCCATTCCAGCAGAGCTCCCAAATGACTACAGTTCCAGACAGCATCAAGTAAAACAGAAGAAAATCCAGCTGAACCCAATGAACACACAGGCATATGAAACATAATTAATTTTTTTAATGTCACTAAGTTTTAGAATCTTTTGCAGCAATAGATGACCAAACAGATGGTCTCACTCATATCTGCCAAATAGTTTGCTATCAACTATTGGGCTAACAGAGGTTTCTGGGACACATGTGTCAATATCCAGCAGGGTAGCCAGGTTTGTGTCAATAGTGGCTGCAGGGTTCTGAAAGAATAGACAGAAATATACAGTTCCTCCTGAGCTTTTGGCTCAGAACTGGTACAGAATATCTTTTTCTGCATTCTATTGGCCAAAGCCAGTCATAAGGCCACTATGGATCCAAAGGCAGAAAGATAGACTCCACAGTTACATAGGAGGTGCTGTAAAGTCACGTTGCAAAAAGAAAAAGAAAAAAAAAAGGTTACTACAAGGAGAGATGGAAAATTTCAGTCACTTTGCAATCAACCATACGAGACAATGATTATTACAACCATCTTTACAGATGATGGAATGAAGGTTTAGAGGAGGTTAATTGACTTAACCAAGGTCCCACAGTAAGTGTGTGACAGAGGTGGGATTCTAAACCAGATGTGTTTTCTCCTGAGTTCACATTCCATCCCTTTCGACACGTTGCATCTATGCTCTAGTGATTTTTTTTTCCTGTTGTTATTGTTAATTTTAGCTCTAGCATTCTTTCCCAGGTGAATCTCCAAGTGTATTCCATATATTTTGGTGACACTCCATAATTTAAAAATGAGAAAATTATGGTTACATGTCTGTAATTTCAAAGTTGGATCCTGGATGTATGAACCTTTAAATCAGAGCTGTCCAGGGAGCTATCAACTCCCCCTCTTGAGCAGCTGGGCTTGTCACTGAGCTACTCACAGGGGTTAGTCATCAAGGTTCTTCATTAACTGCTAAACAGTTGGTTCCAAATGAAAGTTTACAGAGTTATGGCTGAACAACTGCAAGGGGCCCTAGAGACTGGACACCTTTCTGATGAGCTGATTCACTTCCTTTCTGCCCCGTTCCATGCCCATGTTGATGATGCAACTAGAATTTTCTCAGCTAATTAAAAACATAATTTGGCCCAATGTGGCCACTGGTAGAGTTGCATAATGACTGCACATGTGTTTGATGAATTGGCCATCAAAATTCATATTTTTGTGATGGACAGATCAGGTCATGAGACTGTCTCTTTTTCCCATCAGGCCTGTGGAGATCCTAATACTTGTGAAGGGGACAGTTCCTGGCTCTCAATAAATGGTATCAAGTAGGAGCACTACTAGCAGTAGTAATAGTTGTAAAGGAGATTGTTCCTGTCTCTCAATAAGCAGCTACTAATAGTAGTAGTAGTAGTAGAATCATTATTACTGATAGTAGTAATAGTATTGATACTAATAGTAGTGGAATGGGAGTAATAATAGTGGGTCTCTCCCATCCTATTCCACAAACACAGATCCACTCCCCGTCTTTACTCATGATCATCCCTCATCCCTCTTTCTTTTAAGCTATTGAAGTTCTAGGTATCTTTTCAGCTTTCACTATAAATGTCATCTTTGCCGGGAATCCTTCCTCTATTATAAATTAGAATCAATACTTTCTCATCTTTCCTCCCACAATGATTTGCTCCTACCTCTCTTAGAGTTATCACTTCATAAATATACTGAAATTAACTGATTATTGAGCTAGCTTTCCCTTTATGTTGTGCAGAAGATACTGTTTTCTAAGTTGTTTGAATTTAAAAAGTGCTTAGCACAGTATCTTGCCTATTGTATGCAATAAAATGTGTTGAGTCAATGAATAAACAAACAACGAATGCAAACTGAATCAAATTAAGATTTTATTAAAGAGTAAAAGAAATTCTCAATAATGAGATTCTTGAAGTATCAGGGATGCTATTTCCACATATCACAGGACCTTATGTTACAAAAGAACTCTGTTAATTATTGTGTATTCATCCAAACATATCATGATGGAATCTAATTCTCTCCAATGATGACTAGAACTAGTCAATCTGAACACATAAATAAAGAAAGCTGATTCAGGTTAAATCTTGCCAAGAACAAGCACAAATTTGCAAGTCACCACTAAACTGGCATGGCTTTAATTCTAGCAATTGAAGTGTGTGAGTGATAACTCAGTTAATGAGCACATGGTCATTCTTGGTTCTGAAGACTTAGTAGTAGTCAGGTATTTGATCCAATATGAGGAGGGTGGTTAACATTTGCCAAAATGTTAGACTTTTTAAGTGCTCCTTTAATAGAAACAATTATTTTTGTGTATAATTATTCATAAGGCTTTTAGAAATTAGTGTTCTAAAAAGAGTCTCCATGTCTCAGTGAAGTTTGTTGAAATATTCCATATATCTTCTGCACACATGAAACAGAGAATTAGATTTTAGCAAACAGAATTTTCCAAGCCCAGGGATCCAGCCCTTTTAGGATAATTAAGAGCATCAATTTCACCTGGTGATTGGGTACTTGATGAACATTTAGAGATTCCTAATCATAAATCTTAAATAAAGCACTTATTTATTTATACTTTGCCTTGTTACTGAAAAAACCTGAGTAGGTAATAAGATTATATAAAATACCAGAAGATTAAAGTAGATGAGATTAAATATGGGTGAGAAAGGAGAGTAAAAGGAGCACAAATATGACAAAAAGCAGAAATGAGGTTAATGGAAACTCGGCCTCCATAAATGCCCCACATTTGTTACGGCAACAGTGGAGAAGAGCATGGACAAGATTCTGAGATTCTAGCAGCAGTACAAGAAGAGAATTCTGATTAAGTCCTTGTGGTCAAAACAAGCAAATGCTCAGAGTATAACTGACTCTGACAGAAATGTGCAGTGAAACCTGATAGGCAGTATCTTCAGCTGCATCTCTGTAGTAGATGCAATAATGAATTTCATAAAGCTGTATCACAGAACATCTTTAATATGGGCCACGGCATTTAGCCCACTGTACTGAAATAGCCTATTCTAGCTATCAACTGTTTCTACGTGAAGGAAACGAAGAGGCATGGTACACTGGGGAAATGCTGATCTTGGACATAGGATTCCTGTGTTCCAATCATATTTACGCTTTTAATTAGCCATGTGACTTCAGAAAAAAAACAATAAACTTATTAAAACCTAAAACTGGGGGGTGCCTGGGTAGCTCATTCGGGGTGGGTGTCCAACTCTTGATTTTGGCTCAGGTCATGTTCTCAGGGTCCTGCAATCGAGCCCCACATCAGGCTCTGCACTGACCATGGAGCCTGCTGAGGATTCTCTCTCTTCCTCTGCCTCTGCCTCTCCCCACATGTACATGCTCATGCACTCTCTCTCTCTCTCTCTAAAATAATAAATAAATAAATAATATTTTACAAATACACCCAAAATTGGGCCTATGTCAGATCAATCTGCTTTCTAGGTTGTTTTGAAAGTCAAAACATGAGAATAGATACAGGTACAGCCACTTTGGAAAACAGTGTGGAGGTTCCTCAAAAAATTAAATATAGAGCTACCCTATGACCCAGCAATTGCACTACTGGGTATTTACCCCAAAGACACAGATGTAGTGAAAAGAAGGGCCATATGCACCCCAATGTTCATAGCAGCAATGTCCGCAATAGCCAAACTGTGGCAAGAGCCGAGATGCCCTTCAACAGATGAATGGATAAAGAAGATGTGGTCCATATATACAATGGAATATTACTCAGCCATCAGAAAGGATGAATACCCAACTTTTACATCCACATGGATGGGACTGGATGAGATTATGCTAAATGAAATAAGTCAAGCAGAGAAAGTCAATTATCATATGGTTTCACTTATTTGTGGAACATAAGGAATAGCCTGGAGGACATTAGGAGAAGGAAGGGAAAAATGAAGGGGGGGGTGAGAATCGGAGGGAGACATGAACCATGCGAGACTATGGACTCTGAGAAACAAACTGAGGGTTTTAGAGGGGAGGGGGGAGGGGGATGCGTTAGCCCGGTGAGGGGTATTAAGGAGGGCACATACTGCATGGAGCACTGGGTGTTACACGAAAACAATGAATCGTGGATCACCACATCAAAAACTAATGATGTATTGTATGATGACTAACATAACATAATAAAATTAAATTAAAAAAATAAAAAAAATAAGTTAATACATGTTTCAGAAATAAGAGTTACTTAATTCTGAATCAGACAGAGTAGTTTGTTTTTTTTTTTCTGAGAAAACTCCAAGATTTTCTTCTACTTCAGTGATTACTCAACAGAGAAATAAAGGGAATCTATCCTCTCCTAGGATTTCTGTCCATTAAATGTAACTCAAGAAATACTTACTGTGCATCTCCTTTATGGTAGATATTGTGCTAGGCACAGGCAGTGTAAGTGGTATAAACCACCCCTCTGTTTCTCCTTTTTTGTCTTCGTTTGAATTCTGAAGTTTGAATCCCTCTAATTAAATGTGTTCTACCCAGAGTAGAATTTATTTATATTTTTAGGCAAGTGATTTTCCTCACCAGGCATTCCATTCCTTTCTGGGACATTTTTATTAGGTAAAAAATTCTTCCAGAAGAGCTTTTCATTTATCTATGTTCTTCCTCTGCACAATCCTTTTCCCTCTGCAAAGCCCTTTTTGGACCCATTTAGCAGGTCCTCTGATGACCTTTCCTATAAAGATGGAATCCTAAAAGATCCCGGACTGATCTGGACAGAGACAGGACACATCCCAACTTGTTCAGTTTCCTGATATGGGGGATAGTTTCAACATTATCCTCCATGGAGACCAGACAACATCTAGATTCTGTAAGGATCAAGCATCATAGTGATTCACAAGTCATGCCTCTTTTTCCAGAGCCCTCCTCCACTCCATGTTGGTCTAGGATAAGGGCTGGACTTCCATCCAACTCCATTCCAGGTTACTTGGAGTAGCTCTAAAGAAGTACTTTCATCATCAAGAATAGAGTCCTGTACTAAACTGTCTCATTTTTCCTATATTCTGGAGCCTAGTCCTGAGTAGTGACCAGTAACTGAGTTCTACCTGTGCATGGATAGGCCCTCAGGTGATAGCCAACTCAATGACAAAGATTCATTCATCTTTCATTTCATTCATTCAGCACATTTATTGAATGGGGTCAGGTACTATTCTGGACTCTAAGGATGAAAGAAGAATATCATGGAGATTACACATCATAGGTATCCAGAGGAGGGAGACATATATACATCTCAATAAACAGGTAATTGTAACTCCATGCATTAAATGGTATACTTCAGAGTTCTTTGGGGCAAAATAACAAGTATCGATTCCATCTTAGAGAAACAGGGAAGGCTTACTGGAGGAAGTAACATTTGAGCTGAACCTTGAAGATGTGAGGAGTTAGCTAGGTGAAGAAAGTTCTAGGTAGAGATAACAGCATGTACAGCAAAGACAAGAAGTCAGGAGAGAGCTCAGCTCATCCATGAGACTGAGAGAAGTTCAGCATGGTAGAGTATAAGGAGCAGCATCCATAGACGAGGCTCCAAAAGTAAGCGGGAATTAGTCCTTGATAAGCAAAGTGTAGTCTGTAGACCAGCAGCATGGGCATCCCCTTGTTGCTTATTAGAAATGTAGAATTTCAGATCCCACCTTAGACACTCTTGAGTCAGAAACTGCATTGTAAGTGATTCACTGAAAATTGAGAAACTCAGTCTAGGTTATATTCAGAAGTTTGCTGTAGGTCTTAAGGCCCTTGGGGAGGACACTGAAAATTTCTGAACAGAGTTGCAATATGATCACAGTTATGCTTAGAAAGATCCTTCTGCTTCTTGGGGGAAAATGGACAGTGCTGAAGTGAGCTCTAACAGTTGTCTGAATTTCCCACAGTATGCCTCTTGCTCTCACTGGAAAGCTGGCTGCCAGCCACTCTTTGAATCATCACTGAGCTTGCCACTCCTATCGTGTCTGTAACCCCGCTGGGATCCAGGGGCATCTCCTCCTTGTGATCATTTCCTGAAATGGCCCCACCACCAGGACGCTGGACACCAGCTCTACATATTCTACCAAAAATGATTTCTCAGGCAAAGACTCTTCTCTTTGTGGCCACTTCCCCCATCCCAGTCAAGACATCCCTTCCTCCCTAGACCTTTGCCAAAATCACCTCCAGATGCAGCACTGTAGCTGAGAATTCTTTGTCTAGACAGTTGCTCAAATCCCAGGTCTACATTTACTTACTGTGTAAACTTGGACAAGTTATTTAACCTTTCTGAGTTAATTCCGGTTAACTGTAGAAAGGAAACCCTTCTCAGGTTCCTCATTCCATAAAGTGGAAATGATGACAATGATACTGACTTTGAGTGTTTTTTCTAAGAAATAGAGCTAATGGTTCGATACAACACTCACGCTATTTGCCTTCAGTCCAGTCCTGCTTAAATCCATCTCACTGCTGATATCTATTCATCTTGTTGGCCAGAAATTCTTATTGCCCTGAATGCAGCCCTGAGTTGGGGTGGAACAGGACCACAGGAGGCAGAGCTTGGAAGTGAGGGAGAGCTGGTATAATATTGAAAGCCTAAGTCAAATGTGGACTATTGGTCAGTCCAATAACAATCTGAAAAGAGAGACAAAGAAGTGTTAAACCAGTTAAGAGGATAGAAACCTGAGACTTCAGGACAGGACAAACAGAATTGGGCAGGAGGTAAGGGGAAGAGGGGGTGGACAAGATTCTCAGAAGTGCTGGAGAGTAGCAATTATTATTTTTCTAAAGGGAGGGGGCCCTTATTCTCTGGGATATATTGGGAGAGTCTTTTAAAGGTACAAGCTGATTTGGGACCCCAGAAGAGTCTTCTAAGAGTCAAATAGGACCAGGTTTCTCTTCTGCTCACAGGGGTCTCCATAGTACTCATTATAAATGAGATACAATTGACCTTCCATACCTGTCTGATCTTATTCACCACTGCTCACTATATACTCCAGTCTCTAGACTTATGGAAAGAATCACAAATTACTCAACTTATCCCCCCTTTCTATCTTCTTCTCCCTCTACTTGGAAATTCCCCCCTTGGTATCCAAGTATACGCCTGACTATCTCTCAAGGTCGAATTTTAGCATCAACTTCCTTTTCAAAAGGTTTATTCATTTCTGGAAGAAACAGTTGCTTCCCAATTTGTATCCCCTCAACAGCTCACATCTTAATTCTTTGAGAACAACTATCACTATGTATGTATATACATATGCATCTATCTGTATTCATATATACATATATTTGTATGTATGTATGTAAATGTATATATTTAAAACCACTTTCCTCCAACAAGCAGAAGGATCTGCCACCTCCAACCCTTACTCTATTCAAGGTGAAACAGACTTATTGTTTCCGAGAATTGAGTCACTTGGGATGGGGGTGTAGAGTAATTTATTTAAACAGACCTATGACAATATTTCTTGAAAAAAATTTAAAAACAGAAAAAAAACAAGGAAGACGAATACTGAAGGAAGGAAGGAAGGAAGGAAGAAAGGAAGGAAGGAAAGGGAAGGAAGGAAAGAAGGAAGGAGGAAGGAAGGAAGGAAGGAAGGAAGGAAGGAAGGAAGGAAGGAAGGAAGGAAGGAAGAAGGAAGGAAGGAAGAAAGAAAGAAGGAAGGAAGAAAGAAGGAAGGAAGAAGAAAGAAGGAAGGAAGGAAGGAAGAAGGAAGGAAGAAGGAAGGAAGGAAGAAGGAAGGAAAGAAGGGAGGGAGGAAGGAAGGAAGAAAGAAGGAAGAAAGAAAGGAAGGAAGAAGGAAGGAAGGAAAGAGTTTACTCTATTGTATAATATCTAAAAAATAAGCTGCTTTCTGGATGAATGGGGACTGGCAATTATGACTCTTGCTACAAAAACTGAAAGGTAGCATTGACCTTTGCCTGTGTTCCTGCTTCCATTTCAACCTACACTGTAGCTTAGAAGCTGGAGATAAGTAGATAGCCCTCAGTGATGTTTGTGGATTTTTTTTTTTTTGAACTTTTAAAAAAAATTTTATTATGTTATGTTAATCACCATCCATTACATTATTAGTTTTTGATGTAGTGTTCCAGTGATGTTTAAGCCAGGGAACAACATCTTCCTGCACTTCACCGACAGCCATTCAAGCAATGCTAGGCTGACAACAGGAGGATTCAGGTCACTTGCTATAAATAATCCAGCCGTCTGATATCACAAGAACAGAGCAAGAGGTACTCTCCTTTCTATTCCAGATTGAGTCTTGATTCAAAACTCACCCCACTGGAGATAAACAGAACTTCTGATTATTCAACCCTCCTCTTTGGTTTCAAGCTTCCATTTGCCCCAATCTTATGCAGCAGTGGCAGCACCAAGAGGTGTCTTGGCTGTGTGTGGAAAGGTGATAAAACCCGTTGCATAGTCTGCATCAGAAAATCTTTCCCTCCTTAAGAAATTTTAAATGTTCTTACAATAATGCAATCTAAATATAAGCCATGAACTTTCTATACCTCAGGACAAGTTCTCTAGTTCCCCTTGCAACAGGATTGTCTCATTTCTAAAGACTGTCCATCTGGTAAAGAATCTTGAGCAGCCATTGCTGTTGAGTTTGCTCCCACAGTGCATTTCTAGAATATTGTGGTAGTCAGTAAATTTGTTTATTGAGAGAATGAATAAGCCATGAGAGAAGTCCACCAAAACATTCACTTAGTACTTTGCTGGTGGTTTGAAGACAAAAAAAAAAAAAAAAAAAAAAGACATTAGGAGAAAAATCTTTGAGATTAAGGACTGGCCAATGTGGCCATAGACTTTATACAAAAAACATGGTCTATAAAAGGAAGAACTGATAAATTGGACCTCATCAAAATTAAAACCTTTTTCTCTGTGAAAGCCCATGTGAGGAGAATAAAAAGGTAAGCTATAGACTGGGAGAAAAATATATACACACTCCAAACCCAACAGAGAACTAGTATCTAGAATATATAAAGAAATCTTACAACTGAATTTTAAAAGAACAGTCTAATTAGAAAATGGATAAAAGACATGAACAGATTTTTTCACCAAAGAAGATATACAGATGATAAATAAGCATGTGAAAAGATGTTCAACATAACTAGCCACTAGGGATCTCGCTAATTTCCTATAGATGAGGGTCTACAATATGCAATCTACTTCATGTTAACACTCATTTAATTTTGATAAAAATACAAACTTTGCTACAATATAGCTCTGTTCCTTCCCCTCCTCTGTTGTACTATTATTTTCATGTTTATAAGACCTTTATGTTATAAACACCTTTCATGTTTATAATACAATGGTAATGTTTATATTTTATATGAACTTAACAATTCAAATTCAAGAGTATAAGTTTTGATCTAAACAATTTTGTGCTTTAAAAGGAATTCAGAGTATTTTGTTCATTGCCATTATGTTTTATTTAAAAATTTCAACATATTTCCTTTAATTCTTTGAACATATTAATAATGCCTGCTTTGAGGTATTTATCTGCTAAATACATCTGGCTCTACTCAGAGCCAGTTTCTATTTATTGCTGTTTTTCCATAGGAGTACTCAAATTTTCTTGTTCTTTGCCCATCTCTTATTTCTGTTGTTGTTAAAAGCTGGATATTTTAGGTAATAAAATTGATTATTTTTCTAAGGTGTTTCTTTGTTTTGTGGTTTTAGTGACCTGCCTGGACTTAAATTGCACAGTCTCTATCCCCCACATGTATGGTTGCTGATATGTCTGCTCAAGTGTTAAATCTCATTTTTATCTTGGCTTTCGGGGGTTGTCCTGTGTCTGCACAGCTTAGTGGTCAGCTGGGGATTTGGACAGAGTTTGTGTTCAGCTATCTTGGGCCTGTATGACTTCCAACTCTGATGAGAGATTTTTGAGGGGGCTGCCCATTCCAATTTTTGCCTAATCCATGGCTACAAAGATTTTCTCCTATGTTTTCTTCTAGAATTTATATGGTTTTGGCTTTTACTTCTAAAGCAATGGGTCTATTTTGAATTAATTTTTGCCTAAGACGTGAGGTAAGGATCAAGGTTCAGTTTGATTTTCCAAATAGATATCCAGTTATTTTCACACAACATTTTTAAATTTTATTATGTTATGTTAATCACCATACATTACATCATTAATTTTTGATGTAGTGTTCCATGATTCATTGTTTGCATATATCACACAGTGCTCCATTTAGTACGTGCCCTCTTTAACACCTATCACCAGGCTAACTCATCCCCCTACCCCCCTCCCCTCTAGAACCCTCAGTTTGTTTCTCAGAGTCCATAGTCTCTCATGGTTCATCTCCCCTTCTGATTTCCCCTCCTTCATTTTTCCCTTCCTGCTATCTTCTTCTTCTTCTTTTTTTTAACATATAACATATTATTTGTTTCAGAGGTACAGGTCTGTGATTCAACAGTCTTACACAATTCACAGCGCTCACCAGAGCACACACCCTCCCCAGTGTCTATCACCCAGCCACCCCATCCCTCCCACCCCCCACCACTCCAGCAACCCTCAGTTTGTTTCCTGAGATTAAGAATTCCTCATATCAGTGAGGTCATATGATACATGTCTTTCTCTGATTGACTTATTTCGCTCAGCATAATACCCTCCAGTTCCATCCACGTTGTTGCAAATGGCAAGATTTCATTCTTTTTGATGGCTGCATAATATTCCATTTGTATATATATATATATATATATATATATATATATATATACCATCTCTTCTTTATCCATTCATCTGTCGATGGACATCTTGGCTCTTTCCATAGTTTGGCTATTGTGGACATTGCTGCTATAAACATTGGGGTGCACGTATCCCTTCAGCACATCACTTTTAAAACCAACTATCTTCTCGCCAAAGAATTACCATGGAAGATTTGTCAACAATCAATGAACCATACCTGTGTGGGTCTACATCTGGAATCTGTTTTGTTCATTTACCTATCTGTCTATCCCTAGGCTAATGCAGCATTGCCGAGGACATTTTTAATAGTAGAAAAAGAGAATAGGATTTTACATTTTCTTGTAAGTCTCCCCAATGGACTGAAGTGTACAAATGACATGCTGTAAATATTTCAAACCACCGTTTCTTTGGAACCATGCAGAGCAGTGCCTTTCCCACCCACCCCCTCGATAACCATAGAGAAAGAGAGACTATTATCTCCTTATAAACCTTTGATATTTCTCATGGGTTTTATATTGGAATATCATTGGAAAGCATTGGAAAGGGGGAGCAAAGCAAGCTTAAGGAAAGTAAAAGAGAAGAAGAAACTACTGAGAAATGAGCCATAAATATTTTTTTTGCATGTAGAGTACCAAGATAGGGTTGTTTTTCCATCCCCTGTTGCTTGCTCTCTCTCTCTCTGGTACCTCTTTTTGGTCAAGACATGATGCACGTAGAGATTGTTCAGCAAAAGCTCACTGAATGAAATTAAATAAAGGATAACTAATTGATGAAATGAATAATTTATTGTCCTGCTTGTTTCATCAGGATATTATAAATGCTACTTTTTCTGATGGTGCTACTTAATTAAACCCTGACATGTTTCTCCTCAAAAATAGTAACAGCAATTTAGTCAGGTAGATTTCTTTTAAATGCCAAATAGGAAATCATAGGCCATACCTCAGTGTGTGCTTAAAATGTGCTCTTTCAATCGGCTGCTGTTTGACTACTGGAATTATGAGGGGCTGTCAAAACGAAAATGGAAATTAGAACTGGTGTGGGCAACCCACTCATTTCACGTAAGTTAGTGCTAATGAAAATAATATAGCTGTTGAGATACTCGAATCACTTAGATGTGTAAAAATAATAAGACAAGTGATAATACCTTCTATTCATTCAGTACTCTGAAGCTTTAAAAGAAATTCGGCATCCACAATTTTACTGGATTTTAATAACAAGGATGTGAATTTATATTATTAGTTTCATTTTACCTGCAATGATAACAGCTCACGTTATTGGGGGTTTACAAGGCACTTTTCATGTGACTCTGCATCAATCCACTTGTTTAATCGTTACAGCAGTTCGATTTAGTTAAATACTGTTAACTGTTTAGTTAACTGTTAGTTAAACACTGTTAATATTCTCATTTCTAAGGATGAAGAAAATCAGGCCCAAAAATATTAATAGCTTGTTGCACACAGTCTCCTCAGTAATAACTGGTGGAATGAGGATTCTGACTCATTCAGCCTGGTTTTGGAAACTGTATTCCTGGTGAGACTATGAGGTGAAGAGAAAAGAAGAGCCTTACTTGCTTAAGGAGTTAGCTTCGTTCTCCTGGACAGGACACAGCTGGACTTAGATTTTCAAAACTCCTTTGGCTGACTCCTACTTCACCTGTTCAGGGAGAGAATGAGCTCCCTAGGGGAATAAAATGACTTGTGATGCTGCATTCCTATGCAAAAATTGAGCAGTTTGAGTCAAGGAATCCATAGTCTAATCTTTGATTTCTAAGTTACCATGTCTTTCTTAAAGATGTCCTTTAGACAGCCTTTGTCATGCTGTGGCACATACTAGAATCGGTAGGTACGTCTGGTAAACAGAGAAAGTCTACCACTGAGTCTGTTTGTAGAGCTCTTCTTGGCTGAATCCTGGCCCTGACCTCTGACGGCACTGGAGAGCCACTGAGGGGCTTTCATCATGATGGTTTCATGGGGCATCTCTATTTCGTTTCCTCTCCCTAACATAAACAAGGATCCTGTCTTGGCGATAGAGGAGTATCGCCTGTATCTCAGAGAAAAGGAATCCATATTGCTCTGCCCGTCGAAGAAAACTCAGCTGAGGAAACATCCTGATGTTAAAAACTAAGTCATTCTTTTAGACACTCCTACTTATCTACAATCAGAATGGCTATATGATTCTTGTTTTCTAGACAAGCCCAAAGAAAACAACATAAAAATGAAAACAAACCAATAAAGCAAGAACAACTACATCTCTGTTCCTGAATTATTTGCTGTTCTTCAGGGACCAAGTTATGTCTTATATTCATCTTTGGGGACAAAGATCCTAGAACTGTACCTGGTGTGTATAAATTCTCAGTCAACATCCAGTGATGGATGGGAAGGATGACTAACTTCCCATAGGCTAGGGACTCCGCATACATTAGCTTATTTAATCCTTGCCTCAGCAGGCTGATGACATTATCCCCATTGTACAGATGCATAAACCTCAGAGAGGTTTCCTTTGCCAAAGTCATACAACTTCTTAGTGTTAGAGGTGGAGAGGAAAAAAAAAATAAAGAGAAAAGAGGAGGAAAAGAGGAGGGAGAAAGAGGCGATAAGAAGAAGGGGGACTCGGATTTGTACACATTTGTTTTTCAGTGAACAACTACAGATAAATATTATTTGCTGTAGTCCCTGTCCTAAATGATTATAAAGACATTAGTTATAGTCCTTAAACTGTCAGAGTAAAAGCCAGTATTAAGGGAAAATGGTTTCCTTTTGGCTCCCGTCATAATTTCACTTCCACGATACTAAACTGGAGAGATTTTGATGCCAATAATAATGTTCAAAATCATTTACACACACATGTACACATCACACAGACACACAGACAGATGCATAGACAGACACACAGACACCAGAAAATTAAAAAACTTGCATTCACTTCTTCAAGCAAACCGTCCACACTATCTATAAGCATCACTAAAATAAGGGTATGGAAGGAAGTTTGCTGGTAAAAGCACCAGTTTTGGAGTTGCAGGGATCTAAGCCCATTTGCACATTTCTTTACTCATTCAATATTTGTTATTCAATTCCATGTGGCAGGCACAAGAATTATAGCAGTGACCCAAAATATTTCCCAACCTCAGGAAGCACAGATAAGTAGCGAGTCCATTAAACCTACAATTGTTGTAAAGCCAGTGAATGCTGTGATGGTGAATTTTTAGAAGTGCAAAGATACCCAAGGAAATGAGAATCGAAATACGGCTTGATGCATAATGGAAGGAAGCCCAATTTGGACAGGAAAAATGGAAAAATTTTAATCTTGGGTCCAGATTTAAATTTTTTGGAGGATTTTAAAGCGGATTAAACTCTGCAATCTCAGTTTCTGTATTTTCTTTTTGAGATTATTTATTTATTTATTTATTTATTTGAGAGAGAGAGAGAATGAGGTAGGGCAGAGGCAGAGGGAAAAGCAGATGCCCTGCTAAGCAGGGAGCTTGACACAGGGCTCCATCCCAGGACCCTGGGATCATAACCTGAGCCGAAGGCAGATGCTTAACTGACTGAGCCACCCAGGTGCCCCCTCAGTTTCTGTGTTTGTAAAATAGGGGTAATAGAAGCTATCTCAGAAGGACATTGTTACAATTAAATGCAATAATACAAGTTGTTTATTACCGACTTGACCCAGGGTGCCCACTCATGAGTTGTGTTCACTCATGCACGCTTGTGTTCACAAATCACAGGAGAGGCAAGTCCATTCTACTGGCTGCACTCACGCTATACTATAGATAAACCCTGAATTATTATTCCAGTTAACCCATAGCTTTGTAAAATTAGCAAAATTCAAGGACTGACAAACCATACTGAGGGCCATTTTGTAGGAATCTTTGTACAATGAGAGCTAGGTCTCCATAATACGCATGTGTATCCTGGTACCTAGAGCCAAGTCTGACACAGCGGAGATACTTAATAAATGTTTGTTGAATAAAAAAATCAATTTTTATTTCTTTATCAAGAGCCCAAATCTATTTCCAAAGAAGAGCGAGTTGAAAATTTTTAATGCTTATCAGTTTTTGTTAATATATATACAATGGACGCAGTGATTTTTGCCCCATTAGTCAGGAAAAAAAACACAAAAACTAAGTATTCTCTGCAATATGCAAATTTAAAAATCATCCAGATAAATTAATAATTGTTTCCATAATTGATTGAATTTTCAAAAGTAAGAATTAACATGTGTAGAGAAAAGCTAAGCATTGGAAAATGCTACCTGGCATTTTTTTCCCTGCAATTTGTTTTTCTTTTAATCCATTTTTGTTTTTTATTGGGTTTGCTGTGCTGAGCACACCATTATGATTAAATTTTGACTCAAATAACAGAATTAGTTCTACCATTGTGTCAAACCTGAAGGAGGAGTGAATCTACCATATTTATGTTTATTGTTTCCATAGCTGGGATCAACAGTAATAAAAGTTTGTCCTTTGAATGCAAAATACTAGTTCATTATGCTCTACCAAGGGGAATGCCTGAGAAATTTTGCTTCTTTTTGATGTTCTAAGGGATTGAACGGAAAATATTATGCAGCCTATAAATACACACGCAAAACTAGTTATTTAAAGATAGAAATCAATGTCACTCAATTGGTTTTACTTAAAATACCTACACATTAGTCAGCTCTTGTTTCCAAAGATGGCAGATCTTACAAGATGTATTTGTGGCATGGCCTCTTGTGTCCAAATTAAGGGGTTTTGCTTTATATTTGGACAAGGTGTTTTGTTTTAATTAATTTATAATTTCAAAGAAGCCATATATATCCATGGTTTAAATAGACAAATAATCCTAAAATTTCCCTGGTATAAGTCAACCCTGGGTCATCTCCTTCAAGGTTGTAACTTCAACAATTCTGCATTTTTTTTCTAGTATTTATCTCCATACCTCTAAATAATATGCCAACATTTAATGATTGTTATTTTTCTGTTAGAAAATAGTTCTTGGCTCTTAGAAATGATACAGGTAAACTGAGCTTTTCTGTGGCTTCTTATTTCCCTTCCCAGTAGCTATTTTATAATCCCTCACTAAGTTAAAGATCAGAATTTACATGACAATGACTATACAAATGTTCTTTGCTAAAGTGAGTTGTGCCATATGATTCTACCTCCCGACAATGTTCCGTTTATATGGGGAAATGCTCCATCATGCCTTACACACACCTATTCATATTTTCCATAAGCTAAATCTTTAGCCCCCTCTTTCCCTAGAACAATCTCTAAGCCATCATTACCACCTGCCTAATTCCTCTGCTACTTTGCGTCTTCCTTTGATTTCTCTGGACCATCATCACTGGACTTCCCTATAATACCTTTTGCTGTTGGATCTCCTAGAGCCAAAATCATATGCCTTCTGTCTTTGCCTACTTTCTTATATTGCTGATTATTTTCCCTAATAGCCTTGTGAAGATAGGTTATAACAAATAAATGTTTATATAGTATCTTTGCATGTTTGAAAATTTCTTTTTGCTCCTCTCATATTTGATTGGTTGACTGGGTAGACCATTCTAGATTGAAATTATTTTTATTCAAAATATTGAAAACCTTGCTATTCTGTTTCCTAATGCCCAGTGTTATTGTCAAGAAGATGGCTACTTTGGGGATTTTTTGACCTTTTGTATGTGACTTGTCTTTTTCTTTGGGAGAGTTAAACATTTTCTTTTTATCTTTGCTATTGTGAAATTCTTTAATAATATGCTTACCATGCATTTCTTTTTTTCCCATTCAGCCCCAGACATATACTATACCAGAGACTTGTGTTTTCAACACTGCAAAATCCCACTGTCTTTTTTGTTATTGTTAATTTCCTCCTTTTTGTACTCTGTTCCCTTGTCTTTTTAAATTCCTATTATTTGGATATTATACCTCCTAGAATGATGCTCTGATTTTCATGTACTTTCTTTCTTTATTTCTTGGTTTATTTTCTGGGAGATTTTCTAAATCTTATTTTCCAATGTTTTAATGCTATTTTAATTTCAGCTATTGGATTTTTATATTTTAAAGGAATATATAAAATTCAAAAATTCCCTTTCTTTTTTTCTAATATCTTATCCTTACTTCATGAAAGTAACAGCATCTTTTAGCTTCCTCAGGATAGAAATTCTAGTTGGGACTATTTTCTGTGTGTGTAGGAGGGTAGTTTACTTTTTCCTAGTTTGGACATCATTTTAGTTTCTTCCAATTTCCTTTTTTGTCTGATTATTTTGCTCTTTCATATAGTTGGAGATTTTCCTTAAATATCTGGTTATCTGTTGTTTTATAAGGAAGCCAAGAGAATGAAATCTTTGTCTGTAAGATGGGCTTATCTACGGCTAGGCTTCACTGTAAAGTGATCAAAACCAGAATCAGTGTCCTGCCTATAGAATTTTGGGAGCTTGACAACTTCCTTTTATTTATTTATTTATTTTTTTATTATGTTATGTTAATCACCATACATTACATCATTAGTTTTTTGGGTTTTTTTTTTAAGATTTTATTTATTTATTTGAGACAGAGAGAATGAGAGAGAGAGAGCACATGAGAGGGGGGAGGGTCAGAGGGAGAAGCAAGCTCCCCGCCGAGCAGGGACCCCGATGCGGGACTCGATCCAGGGACTCCAGGATCATGACCTGAGCCGAAGGCAGCCGCTTAACCAACTGAGCCACCCAGGCGCCCCATTACGTCATTAGTTTTTTACGTAGTGTTCCATGATTCATTGTTTGCGTATAACAACCAGTGCTCCATGCAGAACGTGCCCTCCTTAATACCCATCACCAGGCTAACCCATCCCCCCATCCCCCTCCCCTCTAGAACCCTCTGTTTTTCAGAGTCCATAGTCTTTCATGGTTCATCTCCCCCTCCGATTTCCCCCCTTTCATTCTTTCCCTCCTGCTATCTTCTTCTCTTTCTTTCTTTCATTTTTTTTATCTTGTCTCTGTCCCTTTGCAACCAGGCTTGCAGCATTTCTACCTGCATAACATTCTCAAAAGCCTTATGGATCTCTTGTGTACAATACCCAGGTTCAAACCATTAGACAATAGGATCTTCCACAGATTCTTCCTGAATAACTCCTATTCCTAGTCCTCATCTCTACTCCTGGCTTCTGCTGAGATGATTGAATGGATGCATCAGTCAGACACCCATTCTCTTCAGCAAAAAGAGATCTAGCCACACCCGGGGTCATGTCTTTGGAGTATGCTATTCTAACAGTGAGTTTCCAAGTGTTAGCCTCCTTTGCAATCTAGATAGGCAGGGAACCTCTCAAATCATCCAGAGCTGCTTCCTTTTGGCTTAACGGTTTCTTCTTCAGGCCATTTCTTTCACCTCACATTTTACTATAAGTAGCAAGGAGAAATCAGGTTGCACTTTTCACAATTCCAAAGCCACTTCAACATTTTTAAGTATTTGTTACAGAAGGATCCCTTCTCTCAGTGCCAGAATCACTAAGAACCATCCCTATTTATGGTGATCTCTAGATGGTTTTCCTCTTGAAGACTCGCAGGTTTCTCCAGAAAGTAATCCACTAATATTTTACCTTAGAGGAATGAGGAGAGGAACTATTTCCATAATTTGGGGGGTAGAGGCAGACTTTTCTTAAATCCCACTCTGTCAGTTCTGTGCCGCCCCTCCCCCTCCCCCTTTACTCCACTGCTGCCCCTGAGTCTCAAGTCTCTCATGTCCAATCTCTCCATAAAGCAAATCTGCAGTCTCCTCCAGGGCCAGTGAGGGAGGGGAGAGGTGAGGTCTAACTGGTTCTGTATATAGAGACTTCTAACAAGACTCTTTGGTTTTGCCTTTGGGCATGTTTTGTGCCTCCATGCTCATCCGTGTGAAGCTCCTGGGGGTGAGATGGGCCTCCCTACTCAGTACCGCCCCTCTCCCCGCCCCCCATCAAAGCACCAAGTCAGAGTTTGTTCTCCCTGCTTTTGCAATAGCTGTTTCTCCACTCACTATTTTTCTTCAATATTTCCTCAACATTCTGAGGCTTTTCTTCTGCTGTTTCCCCATTTTTCTCTCTTTGTTTTTTTGGGTTTTCACAATTAAAAAACCAAAAGTACTATCATTTAAAACAAGGTTTTGAAGGGAAGAGGAAATGGACTTATGCAATCCTGCATATTGAACTGGAAGTGTATAATCCTAAAAAATAACTATGAATATATGACTTTAGCCTAATAGCATTAAGATTTAAAGAAAAATTTTATATATCACAATTTATAAATCACTCTTAGATAAGGTAATATGTGTACTTAAAGGTGATAATTCTTCTAGCATATCTTATTAGCATCTTCTTGCAGACAGGAATGCAAAAGCTATAGAGACTTTTTTCAACAACTAAGCTTTCTTTCTTTCTTTTTTTTTTTTTTTTCTGGGCTAACTATAGAGATTAAATTATAATCAAGCTCATGCATCCAGGATTCAGAGTTAGGTATGATTAAAGGTAATTATCTTTATTTTGTGTTGTGTCCAGGTCTGGGTTAGCCAGTAGACAAACAAAATAAGTGTTCACGACAGCCTGTGAAGCTGGAGCACATCCACACGTACATACGCATGTGTGGATTTGGGTCCTTTGGGAAGTAGATGTAATTAGATGCACAAGGGATTTACTGGGGGAACACCTGTGAAAGTTAAAGAGGAAAAAGCTAGAAAAGGTGGGGGAGCTTTCAGACTGCAGCACAGGTCCAGCACCTTTGAAGGAGAGGGAGCAGGGAGGAGTAAGAAGAATCTCAGTAGTACTGTTCCTAGAAAGGTTCATCCAAATTGATATGAGTCCTCAAACCAAAGTCACCCCCTGGGACTCCCAGGGGGCCTGTGTTAGTTTCTCTTTTATGCCCTATTATTGGCTGAACTTTTCTTTAATACAAATACAGTGGTAGATCTGTATTACCAAATTAATATAGAGTGGGGACAATAGCTAGGATTATTAGCTACCTCTGCTCCCTGTAGCAGGAGATCTGAGAGACATGTTTTCATGACTGCATGACACAATAACTTTTTAAATTAAGTATTTACTTTGTCACGTAAAAATTTAAATAATTGTCATAAAAATCAAGAATATTCTGTCTTTCTTACATTTATTCCATAGGCTCATATTTTTTTTTAATTTATATAAAGTTGGGTTGAACCCCATAATCTATTCAGCTCTTAAAGTCTTTATTAGGTCCCTGACTGATAAAGACAACAAGAATCACTTGGTTTTCTCTCTTTCCTGATTTGGTTTTATTTCACTTGACAATATTTCTTTGCCAACAGCAATGCCTAGCACTGGGCTGTGTACATATGTCCTCTTAATACATGTTGGCAATGTATCTAAAGGGGAAGTATGTAGGATTGACTTGCTGCTCTTCTGGTTGAGAAGACTTTGTTCAAACACTGGAGGAAAAAAAAATGACTGCTCTTGATTAAAACAAAAAGGACAAAAAAACAGTTTATTCAGGCTGAGAAAATGAAGAGAATACTTTTTTTTTTCTTTTTTCTATCACTAAACAGCTTCTTGCCCTGGGCCTTGGAAACTCTCTGGGTCTGACATGTCCTTGTCCATAAGAAGGAAAAGTGGGAATGTGTATAATCTCTTATGTCCCTCCCAGCTTGAATGGTCTGGGACTCTGGTTAGGACTTGGTTACTCTGAGGGCAAGCTGTTTTTCTCACTGATTGCTTCTATTCTCTGCCTTGGCAATACTGTACTTCTTATGAAGTAGTTCCAGTGAGGAAGAACATCTGGCATACTGCAACGCAGCACTTATTTTTAACCAGTGATAAGCTGCAGATGTTTAAAAAATCTCTGCCTCACACAATACGAGAGAATTCGCTCACCCCCCATTACTGTCCGTGCACCGCTCCTGCCAATAAGACACTGCTTATGAGCGCATGTCTGGAAAATTTAGCGATTTTCTCTTGATGGACAACTGGGACAACACAGAACTGTTAGCCCTGAGAGAAACATCCAGATTGATGGACTAATTTAGTTGGTCTAAATCTGTACTTTTATTATATGTGTATGTGTGTGTGTGGGGGGGCTGGACAAAGCATCTCTTCAAATAATTCAAAGAGACTCTGTCATTTCTCTTTTGGCATTGAACACTTCCTATTGCATTTGTTTACTTGTCTGTCTCCCTAACTAGACGGTTAGCGCCTTGAGGCCAAGAACTGTGTCCTCTTCATCGTGCCATTCACAGCACTCAGCACAGTGCGGTCACCTCACAGAGACTCGCTTATGTTTGCTGAGTAATGACTAAATGGATGGATGAATACATTTAATAAATAAATGGATAAAAACTTTGTTGAATTATAGCTCTACAGAGTTTTCTAAGAGATCCTCCAATATTTACCCGATGCTTAAGCCTGATTTTTCAATGGGGGCCCTCTTGCTATTTTCAAAAGTGCTTCAGTAATCCACAAATATGTGTGGAGCATCTATTCTGTTCCAGGTACTGTTCACGAAGCTAAGGATGCAACAGCAAATCTGAAAACGTGGGTCCTTGCCTTCTGGAGACTTGGTTCTAGCAGGGAACCAGACCATAACCATGTTAAAAAGGAATAAATATAATTCCATGTACTAATATGTGCTATTAAGAAGAATGAGGCAGACTATAGTCGTCATTAATGCTGTTTACAGATGCTTTCAGTCCTCCCTCTGGACCCATGTGAGAATGGCGCCTTCCCACCCTCTTGAGTTATATATGCTTGTGATGATTCACTTTGACCAGTTAAACCTGAGCGGAAATAACAGGCATCGCTTCTGGGTGAAAGCTTTAAGAGCCAGTGCTTGAACTGTCCATGCTCCTGTCTCTGTCTCCCTGCTGTAGTTACTAGTGACGTGTAAATGGTGGATGACCTGCCAGCCTGGTTCCTGCAGGAGGAAATGTTGGAGCAGAGCCCACAGCTGACTTGTGAAGGGGTAAGTAAACCAAGTTCCAATCCCACTGTGTGTGTTGGGGGTCGGGGGATGGCTTTCCACACAACACCAAGCAATTCTCAGATACCACCAGAGTGTCTGAAAATTCAACTTACTTCTGACATGACCTATCCAGAGATTGCATCCGATTCCACAGGCTAAGAGTTCAGTCCTATAAGACTGCCTCCCCTTCCTGCTTCAGATGCCAGTCATAAGCCCAGGCTGTTAACTGTATTCTGACCCACAAGCTATAAACTGAAGGTTCCAACATCCTCCTCCAACTGGATGTCAATCACAAGGGCCAGTTGTGACCTGCACTTCTGACCAACAGGGTATAAATCAGAAATGCCCATGCCCCCCTCGTTGGGTATGATTGATTTGCTGGAGAGACTCACAGAACCCAGAAAACCCATTTATTTACTCAGCAGATTACCAATTTATTTTAAAAATGATGTCACTCAGGAATAGGCAGCTGGAAGAGATGCACAGGGCGAGGTCTGAGGAAAGGGCATGGAGTTTTCCCTGTCCTCTCTGGGAGCGCCACTCTCCCCACCCCACATCTCCACGTGTTCACCAGCCCAGAAGCTCTCTGAACCCTGTTCTCTTAAGTTTTTATAGATGCTTCATTATACAGGTATGACAGATTAAATCATTGGCCATTAGTGACTGATTCAACCTCTAGCCTCTCTCCCCTCCCCGGAGATCAGGAGTGGGATTGAAAGTTCTGAACCTCTAATCACATGGTTGGCAGTTGGCTCTGCTGGCAACCAGCCTCCCTCCTTAGATACAGTCTAAACTCACCTAACATAACAGAAGACACGCTTATCACTCTCAACATTAGGGGAATCTCAAGGGTTTGGGGGAGGTGTGAGCCAGGAACTGTGGACAAAGACAAATATATATGGGAAATACATATATATATATATATATATATATATATATATAATCTGCATGACCCAATATGTATTTCTTATAAGTTACAATATTGCACTATGTGGGGGAGTGAACAAGGACTCAATCTTGGGTGTGATAAGCTACTGTGTTTGGAAGGTGGTTTTCTCCTGCAGCATGATCTGTCTTACTTTTACTGATTCATGGGGTGATAGGAAAGATGGCAGAGGGCTCATGTAGGTGGAATGATTGGGAGAGGAGTAGGAAGGGAAAGGCCTTTCTGAGGAAATAACACTTGAGCAAAATAACATTTGAGCAAAACTGGAGTGATCAGGAGGAGAGAGACTTCTGAAGATCTGGGGGAGAGCCTGCCAGACAGAGAGATGATCATGTGCTAAGTCTGAGAGGAAGAGGCAGACTTGGCTCATTCAAGGAACAGAAGAAGGTCAGCATGCCTGGGGGAGAATAGCACAGGGAAGAAGACGTGGCCAGTGTTCAGATCGGGTAGGGCTTCAGAGGCTGTGCTCAGGACTGTGGATGGGAATCCATTGACCTGATTCGCATTTGTAAAAGCTTGCTGTGATATTAGGTGGTGAAGAGCTTACCCTTTCATAAGCAGGGTGTCCAGCAAGGAGACCATTGTAGTCGTCTAGGGAGGAGGTGGTGGTGGCTTCAACTCCGGTGGTGATGGGACAGTTGGTGAGATGCCATCATTGTCATTATTTAAAGACATCATGTAAATCTGAGACACACTATCCTTTAGAAACCAGTCTTCATTTTGTTGTACAAACATGAGATAATATTGAGGTTTTTATGAGAAAACATCGAAGTCTATTTTCAAAAGCAAATTTCTTTTACATGGATGGGGTCTGCTCTCAGCTCAGATGCATCAACCAAAGAATCTCCATAGTATATATAAAGGAAATATAAAAACTTTTTTTTAAAAGAAGGAGTACCTCGAAATTTTATATTCAGAAGACATTCATCTTATTTTATTTAGCAGGGTACTTAATGCAATATGTAGAAATTTTGTTTGTTTTGTGTTACTTCTTCATAAACATCATGTTTGTGGGAGAAAATGAAAGTATGTTACTTGGAATTGGAACCTGGGTTCTCCACTCCTGGTCCTGCTCCTTACCAGCTCTCTGATCTTGAGACTCAATTTCTTTACCAATACATGGGCATAACATGCCTGTTGGGACCAGTGCTGATGCTGGATCTTGAGATCCTGATGCAGTTAGACATGCTAATTTTTTTAGAAGACCACAAAATATCTAGATATTCTAGGGAAACCAATACTATCTACGGCAGCTTGCCTTATTCATAAAGACAGGTTAGGGTCTTTATTTTTAAATTGTCATGTGTCCTGTGCACAATAGCATGTGAAGTAAGTGAAGCATGTGAAGATAGCTTCTTTTTACACTTGAGGAGACTAGAGCCTTCTTTGGAATCTGATGTCTATTAGAGACTTGGGTAACAAAAGGTCAAGTGCCAAGTAGGTATCAAGTGTTGTTCTAGGTTCAGGGATACAAAAATAAATATGTGGTCACCATTCTCAGATAATAATGAGAATAACTCTTATTATATGCTAACATTTATTGAGTGCTTACCATGCACTAGGAACTATTTCAACCCTTATTATGTCATTTAGTCTTCTTGGTGACATAGAATGTGTGCCATCATTATCTTTACTTCACCAGTGAGGAAATAAGTATAGAGGCTTTAACTTGATCAAGGTCACATACCCAGAAAGGAGGGTATTGGGGCTTGAACCCCAGGTTACCTAGATGCCTTCCAACTCAACCAGCTCCCAGTAAGTACTTGGCATATTGATGGGTGAAGTCCCAAAGCTGTTGGCTTTCTCCCTGGTTCCAAAGCCCAGTTCAAGCTTCCAGGAAGCCTTGTAGTTGCCTTTGAATCTGTCTCTAGAAAATAGAAGTGAATAAAAGGGCTTCTTACACTGGGTTAGTCAAATGTGGCAATTCACCAAAGCATCGCCATGTGACTGCCAGCAAGGGCAGCAAGACAGGCTGGCAGCCAGCCATGAGGGCCAGGTCCTGACTGAAGTTTGGGCAGGAGTTTGTTGTCTGGCTGGGCCACACTCTTCCTCTCTCTGCCAGCCAGAAGCCAGCCCAGCATGAGGTCTATGTGGACACCAGATTGAGAGCACATGACTCTTTATCCCCAGACTTCCAGGGAATGAGAATAATGCACAACAGACTTGGGAATTTCACAAGAGTGTGCACATTGGCTATTTAGGTGTCTGGAGTTAGGATACTGATCAAACTAATTTTGCCACTAATCGAACTGCACTTTTAGACAGGAAATGTGTATGTTTCCATTTCTTCCTCTGCATGTCCATTTCTAGCTCTCAAAATGTCTCCCTCCTTTTAAAACACAGACATGATCATTTGATTAAAAAAGTCTACAGCCCGTCTTGACCTCAGATAAATATTGAAAACTCTTCATATGAAATCCAAGGGTGTTCCGCTTCTGTCCTTGTTATTCCCCCTGCCCACCTTCTTCTCAGATGGCCTGACCATCCCCAAATGTGTCACACACTTTCACATATTTGTGGCTGTGAACACTTTTTTTCCCTTCTGCTCAGAACACATGCCCTCTGACCTCAACTTTCCAAGACTCTCTGTAATTATCCCCAATCTTGGCTTCTACCACGGCCTCCTGGTTTCCTTCCCTTGGCATTCATGTGTGTGCCTCCAAAACAGGGCCCCATCTTTTCAAGTCTCTGTCTAGAGTACTTAACACAATGCCTAGGATAGTAGTTGCAAAATAAGTATTAGAGAATGGTCTTTGTCCTTGCTATTTGTGTGTGTCTTTGTGGGTCTGAGTCTCTCTTTTTGTTTTGATATCTGTCATTTCCACCGCCACTTCCCCATAAACCAAACCTTTTCTTCTGTCTCTATTCCACTGGCTTTGCACTAGTGTTTCTCTTTCTAATCAGCTAGATTAGCACTGAGCCCCTGCCCTTACTTGGTGAATTTTTCTTTATGCTTCTTGCTTGCTAAAATACTTGACTCTCTCATTTGCTAACTCAGGGTCCAGAAGCATAAGAATGCTCTTTTTAACCCTTCTTAGGATTATTTTCTCTGAAACAGCTAGAAAATCAAACCAGAAGAAGGAACTGAATTTTCAATTCTTCTTTGGGCTGTAGACAGTTAATTTATTACCACCCAACCAGCCAATGGCACACAACCACAGTTCATGTTTGGAAGATGGGCCTGTCTGAGATATGTCAGCTGAAATGACTCATGTCAAGAAATGACGGATGCATTCGCCTCATTTTGCAAATACATAGATAAGAAGTAAGGTTTGTGAAAGGCCATGTAGCATTGAGGGAGAATGGATTTTGGACGATGTAGGCATGCAACTCTAGTTAAGAATGTCATAAATCATTCATCAGTGAAAACCATATTATAAATATTCAATGTGCCAAGCACTATATCAGGTACTGTGACAACACTGATGAATATCATTTTTGGCCTTTTATAACACGATGTAATAAGTTCCATCCTAGAAGCTGTCCAGAGGGGTAAGTTTGCACCAGAGGATATCTAGGATCATCCTGTCATGCTCAGTTCAGATTTTCACAAAGTCCCTCTGGGCATTGTCTTCAAGGGAAACTGTCAGGTGGCATAGTTTTTCTTCTCAGACCTTCTACTAATTACTGAAATTGAGGATAAGCCGTCTTGACAGAAAGCTTTTTAAGAACTTCAGCAAGCAGGAAATACTCTGGGATACCCTATTTTTTAAAAAATTCTTTATTTAAATTCAATTATTTAACATATAGTTTCAGGAGTAGAATTAGTGATTCATCATTTGCATCAGTTGCATATAACACCCAGTGCTCATTCCACCGAGTGCCCTCTTAATGCCCATCACCCAGTTATCCCATCCCCCCACCCACCTCCCCACCAGCAACCCTCAGTTTGTTTCTTAGAGTTTAGCTCCAGAGTACCTCAAGCAGTCTATATAGATAGTGCTTAATAGCAATCTATATGTATAATGCTTAATCTCGGATACTCTCGTAAGCACTATCTACATAGACTGCTTGAGGTACTCTGGAGATTAAGAATTTTGGGGTGACTCCAGGGTGCACATTAGTCCTTTCTCCCTTCTCCCAAGTGTTTCTAAGAGATTTGGGTTGTTGCTTTGATGTGCAGCTTCCCAGCATCCCATGCCTCCCTCAGATGCACAAACCTGCAATTCCCTTTTCTGCTCAGTTTTGGTCAAAATATCTTCTATCTTTTCCAGCAATCAGTTCTGGTCCCCATGCCCTGCTTCCTGGGCTGCTTTTCAACATGGCCAAAGGGGATAAAATTTAATTGTTTGTTATTTTGTTCCCCACCACCACCACTTTTTTCTTGTTTCCCCTTTGCTGGAAAGAGACTCTGTGTGTCCACTGAGTTTCTAAGGCTCACCCAGTCCAATCCTTTGTTCACACATGCCTGCTTCACTGTCTTCTCACGCTAAGGGAGACACTGCTAGTGGCCGAATGATTCCAGGGTGCGTTGCTGGAAGCTGATCAGTGGAGACTGAATTATTTCAAGCAAGCACCACATACCACAAGCCCTGCCTTAATGAATAGTTTTTAAACATAGAGGCTTGAATGGTGGGCTATGAAATTTTAAAAATATAGAAAAAGATATGGAGAAACACTAATATATATCTTCATCAGCCAGAATAAACATTCACATTTGGCCCATTGTCTTCCAGTCACTTTTTTTTCTATACATGTTAATACTTTTTAAATTATGCAAGTAATATATATGCAGATTGTATTTACCCTTTTCAGAAACATCTAGAGCATTTTTGTTAAAGCTTGAAGCCCTAGTTGACCCCTGTCTTACACATGGTCTTCTCCCAAACACTGTTCCACCCCAAACCCACATGTACCCCTTGAAGGATAGCATTATTTTGAGTTTGGGAATCCTTTCAGTGTTTTCTATACTATACATACAAAACCATAGAAAATATATAGTATAAATTTTCAATTCACGCATGTGCTTAGTACTGCATGTAACATTCTGTCACTTTCTTTTTAACTTAAAAAAACTATTTGGAAATCTTTTCCTGTTGTTCCATGTAGACATAGTTGACTTCTCTGAACCTCTACTCCATTATATGTACCTACTACTTTTAATCCAGTCCCTATTGTTATACATTCAGGTTGTTTCCAATTTTTCCCCCATATAAACAATGCTGCCAGGATAGCCCTCTGTTCTTCCTGTGCTTATTTCTCTAGAATAGGTATCCCAAGTACAATAACCAGATCATAAGATAAACATATATTTAGATTTTTATTGATTGTGTGTGAGAATGTTCTCTGCTGGGGAATTCAGCAGTGGGCTTGAATAGCCTTAAAATATAGAATTCCTGAAACTACACATTGGACCTGTTAATGTTTACCAAAAACAGACAGTTGGTAGGGACCCCATGAAACAATGAGAGGCTAAATTTCAGAATAACTTGGACATTTTTTATGGAAACTATAAAGGACTCCAACATTTTCAGTTAAGATGTTTAGAACACTTTGACAAGTTGAACTCAGGTCAGGCTTCTGGGGGAGGAACCTAAAATTGGATGTCATTGCCTTGGAAAAACCACCTGGCCCTTAGCTATTGTTGAGTGTGATCGCTTCCGAAGGTTTTTAAAGCAGCTGGTCCTTTTATTCAAATAAGATCTTACCAGGAAGCTCACAGTACCCTGCAAAGTGCAGTGGTGCTGCTCTGCTGGAGTTGGGACAGGCCCCGCCTCCACACATTCCAGCAATCTCCACCAGGGGTCACTGAGGAGCACCAGTGAGGCACTTTTGGAAAACCAGTGGTTAGTCCAATCTCATTATTTTTGTGATGAAGAGCAGTGACCTTAAGCGTTCTAGATGTATCCAAAACTTAGGGCTGGCTTCCCTTTCTCAGCCATGCTTTTCTTTGATTCAGGACATTAAGTGAAAGCAATGATGTCCCCATACTTCTTACTCAAGACAATGCTAAGCAACATTCAGAAATGATCTGTATTGCTTTCAGTCCTCCACCAAAGGTGGGACTCTTTTGCCCCCCATAGTCCCATTTGATTGTGGATCTCAAGCTGACAGAACTCGCTGGGACTTAAGGCAGACACACTGAGGTTCACTTGAAACTCAAGGCTTGAAAAGAGGCAGGTATTCTGATCCTTTCATTATCTCCTTAAAGTAGATGATGAGCCGAGGTGATGTCCAAACATGTGTTTATGACTTCATTGGAGCATGGTGAATGAGGTAGCCCCTTTTTCCCATCATGAAGAAAATAAATACAACTTTTAGAGAGAGAAAAAATTTCTTCCCAAATGTTTCAAATGTTCTAAGCCCATGGTGGTGGGCTTGAAGCCCTAATAGGGTCTAGGAGTAAAAGAAAGAAAAGAAAAGAAAAGAAAAGAAAAGAAAAGAAAAGAAAAGAAAAGAAAAGAAAAGAAAGAAAGAAAGAAAAGAAAAGGAAAGAAAGAAAGAAGAAAGAAAAAGAAAAGAAAAGAAAAGAAAGAAAGAAAGAAAAGAAAAAGAAAAGAAAAAGAAAGAAAAAGAAAGAAAGAAAGAGAAAGAAAGAAAGAAAAGAAAAGAAAAGAAAAGAAAAGAAGAAAGGATTAGCCAACTGTGACTATTGCTAACTGTTCTTAATCAAATCTCCCTAAGTTCCGGATAGCCCTTCACAAAAGATAAGTTATAAGTATTTCAATAAAGGATACAAGCATAGAACAACGCTTGGTCAAATCACAAGATTCCCAGCCTCCAAAATAGCATATTAGTCTGCCATTTTTAATGGAGTATTTCCTTTCCCCCCAGAAGTGATTTGTAGCTATCTACATGCTGATAGAAAAACTAAAGCCAATGGAAAGTCTCTGCAAGGGGAATAGGGCATTCCCTATAAATTAAGAACTACCTGCTTATTTAAATAAAGCTCCCTGAACTCTAAATCCTATATGACAGTGCTTTTTGGCTGGTGTCCTGTGGCCCTGAATGTTTTACAGGTGGCCAAATATGCAGTGGCAGAGGTTTGGGTGGTGGAGTCTGCCAGCCTGAGGTTTTCAGGGCACAACCAGCTTCATCTGTTTACCCAGTGTGCCCTACAAATAGTACCATTTTCTGCAGGTACCATGGTGTGAGAGATGGTGGGAAAGTGCAGGAACCACCAAAGAAATCAGGCTAGGAGCAGTGGGCTGCCCACTCTGCCTTTGCTTTCCCTGCCCCAGCTCTGGCCCCTCCTCTGTGAATTAGCTGCCTATCCTCCAGCTCTCAATTCAGACCCCTCCCTTCCTTCTGTGTTTTCGATTTCACTTAAAAGAGTTACCATCTTATACAGCCAGTTTTCAAAATGTAAACTCATGAACTCATTCCTCTCTCTGATCTGTGGAGGCACAGGGATTGGATTTTTTCATTCAGATGCAACTTCCTCCTCGTTCTTTCTTCTCTCCTCCTCTTCTAGATCAAGTCTCCATCCTGTTTCCTAGATAATTGTACCTATCTCCTGCTCTTACATTTCTTACCTTCTGCCAGTTATGTCTCTCAAAGATAGCACTGCCTCCCATGAAGACCTCCCCCAATGCTATATAACCTACAGAATAGAGTGCAAACTCCCTAGCATGCAAATTAAATAATTTCATGTGCTTGTCTGAACACTACTTTTTTTTTTTGATGTCTCTTTTCCTTCCATAAAATTCTTTAAAAGATTACTGTTCTTTTTTCATCCTTTAGTTCATTTTCTCTGGCTATAAACTCTGCTTATAAGCTCTACCCTTCTTCCCAAAGAATGTGAAAGACTAAATAAAATACTGCCTCCTTTGTTGACTCTTCCACCACCCCTGATTATTTAAAAAAATGCATTCTTTTTTAGGTGCTCTGTACATACAACTTTTGCTTTCAATTAATGTTTATCCTTTTCATTTGTCCTGTATTTTTCTAGACTATGTACACCCTATTCATCCCATTAAATCATAAGTCCTGTGAGTGCAGAGACTGTCTTACATGGTTCTATGTCCCTACAGTAATATTCATGGTACCTTGTAACTGGCAGGTGCTCCATGCATGTTGGGTGAATGGACGCATGCATCATACACTAGAGTTTTTGTGTATAAGCCTATCCACCATTGCACTGTGGAATCCTTGAGGGTAGGAGCATCCCCCAAGATGGCATAGTAGGTAGAACACTGACTCCAGTGGGGCTGCGGTTTTGGAGCCCACCTCTGGCATTTTCTGGCTTTGTACCTTGGGCCATTTCAGGAACTTCTCTGTCTCCACTTATGCAAATGTAAAATGGAGACAATCATTCGTTTATGCATCAAATATGTGTCTACCAGGGGCTGGCAATATGGGACAGGGCTCAGCAAGACAGGTGAAATTCCTGCTCTAATGAAGGAGTAGATAGAATAACGCCAGGTGTTTTATATGTTCTAAAGGAAAATAAAGCAGGGTCAGCAGAGAAGGGATGATGAAGTTCGTTGTTTCAGATACGGTGTTTAGGGAAAGCCCTTCAGAGGCCTGAACGGCATGGGCGTGAACCATGCAGACATGTAGGGGGAAACTATTTACAGCAAAGGGAACAGCAAAGACAAAACACCTGAGTGACATCAGCACTGATATCAGAGGTGCTGAGAATTATCAGAAGTAAATGAGTTACTACAGAGTAAAAATGCTGTTATTATCTGGCATGATTTCAAGCACATAATAGCATTTTCATAAATATTTATTAAATGAACACATGATTGATTAGAAGGAAAGCCAATACGCCAGTATTTGTTGAGTTTCCAATATGAACCACTGTGTTGGGAGTTTTCCAACATCCCCTCCACGATCAGAAGTAGCACGTGCTATGTATGGCTGGCTATTCCAGACCTCAACTACCAGAACTCACAGCTCTGTTGCTTATTAGTTAGTTGTGTTATCTTGAGTGAGTCACTTAATCTCTCTCTGACTCAATTTCCTCCTTGTTTGTAAAATAGCGCTAACAACAAAACCTTCTTCCTGGGGCTGCTGTAGGAATTAAATGAGTTAATGTCTCTGAAGCATTCTTTTTTTTAAATTTTTTTTTTGTAAGATTTTTTATTATTTATTTATTTGACAGAGAGAGACACAGCGAGAGAGGGAACACAAGCAGGGGGAGTGGGAGAGGGAGAAGCAGGCTTCCCGCGGAGCAGGGAGCCCGATGCGGGGCTTGATCCCAGGACCCCGGGATCATGACCGGAGCAGAAGGCAGACGCTTAACGACTGAGCCACCCAGGCGCCCCTCTCTGAAGCATTCTGGACAGTATCTGGCACAATGTTGGCTGTCTCCCGGATGCTTAGCTTACAGATGGGGATACCTGAGAACAAATGGCTTAAAAAACTTTCCCAAGGCCACCCAGACAATGAAGAGTGGGGAAGAGATAAAAAGTCAGGTCTTTCTGACTGCAAAGCCCACATCCTTTCCTAAGAACACTGCGTGGGGAGATGGGGATGAAGGCAGTGGGCTATCACCCAGTATCCCTTGCTTCTTCCTCATCCCCTGGAGAATGACCCAGATCACAGAATCTCAAGAATAACAATGCTCAGCAGCATTTTCCCAGCTGGATTTCTGAATTGGTCCTAATCTTCTTTAATTATGCAACACATGACGTCTCTGAATGGGGACTTCCAGGCTTCTGTGTGTGAAGTCTATGTTTAGGCCCATAAAATATCCAAATGCCGCAGGGCAAATGTTGTTGATTCCCCTCTACCTCCTCCTCAGTAATGTGTGATTTTCACTTAAAGTCTTCTTTTTACTGCCCAGAAGAGGTCCCGCACTTCTTTTCTGGTTGTCAGAGGATTTCGCTTTCACTCAGAACCACACACGCCCACAGAGAGCAGCCCCAGGGTTTCCACACAGGGTCGGTACCACATCCCTCAATTCCGACATATAGTATTTAGCTCTATTTCTGAGGACTTTCACCTTTAGATGGCAGCTTCACTGGGCTGTTTTGTCTCTGCAGATGGCAAGCCACTCTCTCTCCATCTGGAGCTGGTACTGCGGGTATTTTTGGCTTGAAAAGTTCAATGAAGGGGAGGAGGGAGGGGAATTTGGTTTCTGTTGGTCATGATCTTTCTTGCCCTTCTCCTGTGTGTCCTCCCCAACTCTTCCTTTTCCTCTCTGATGTGGTCCTTGCGCATTAGCTCTCCATCTCCATGGGTTTGGGATCTGTCTTATCCCAGAGCCGCAGCTTTCTGATAATTATTCAGAAACAAGAGACCAAAAGAGAGGGAGGGCGGGAGAAAGAGACTTTGTGAGTACAATCATTTGAGAAAACAAATATCTCATGATAACATATTTTGCTTGTTCCAAATTGGTTTGGAGTTGTTTTACTCATCAGAAATGCCAAAAGACAAATGGGGCCTCATAGAGATGAATGTGAAGTTTGCATATTTACAAACAGGCTTGTTGTGTTTGGGCGCTGAAGGCACACACTTCCCGCCTACTCATTACACCATAATTTGTTGTTTTATACAAGTGTTATCAAATGAGCTGCTAATAGATGGGGAAGGATTTAGAAAGGCTTGAATTTTAGAATGAGGAAGATATATAAGGGGTATCAGAGATACTCTAACCTGAGACCCTCATTTTATAGATGAAAAGATAAAGCATGAGTGATGTGATCCAAGTCCCACAAGCTGAGGAGTGGCATAGTGATTGCTAAAACCCAGCCGCTAATTCATTTAATTCTTTTGTGTTGGTGGACTGAAATAAAAATAAATGATATTTAGTTTTTATTTGATGTTATAGGAGTTGCAATGTGATACATAATTTAAGAGATAATAAAGATTTAAGCAGCTATAGACCTAAACTAGATTTAAGGCACAGTCTTATCTACTGGTTTCTAAATTTCACTCTGGGGAGCCTTCAGCATCCTGAGGAGATGCCTCAGACACCACAGGCAGGAGAGGCTGGAGCGGGGTAGCTGGAGCACTAGCAGATTCTCACCCATCCCCTCTTATCCCTGGCCAGCACCCATTATGAAATGACAACAGCTCAGCTTTTATCATTTTACACTTTACTTCTTAGATTTTATTTTATTTATTTTTTTATTATAATGTTATGTTAATCACCATACATTACATCATTAGTTTTTGATGTAGTGTTCCATGATTCATTGTTTGCATGTAACAACCAGTGCTCCATGCAGTACGTGCCCTCTTTAATACCCATCACCAGGCTAAGCCATCCCCTCACCCCCCCCAAAACCCTCAGTTTGTTTCTCAGAGTCCATAGTCTCTCATGGTTCGTCTCCCTCTCTAATTTCCCACCCTTCATGCTTCCCTTCCTGCTATCTTCTTCTTCTTTTTTAAACATATAATGTATTCTTTGTTTCAGAGGTACAGGTCTGTGATTCAACAGTCTTACACAATTCACAGCACTCACCATAGCACATACCCTCCCCAATGTCTATCACCCAGCCACCCCATCCCTCCCAACACCCTCCACTCCAGCAACCCTCAGTTTGTTTCCTGAGATTAAGAATTCCTCATATCAGTGAGGTCATATGATACATGTCTTTCTCTGATTGACATATTTCACTCAGCGTAATACCCTCCAATTCCATCCATGTCATTGCAAATGGCAAGATTTCATTCCTTTTGATGGCTGCATAATATTCCATTGTATATATATACCACCTCTTCTTTACCATTCATCTGTCGATGGACATCTTGGCTCTTTCCATAGTTTGGCTATTGTGGACATTGCTGCTATAAACATCAGGGTGCACGTACCCCTTTGGATCCCTACATTTGTATCTTTGGGGTAAATACCCAGTAGTGCAATTGCTGGGTCGTATGGTAGCTCTATTTTCAACTTTTTGAAGAACCTCTATACTGTTTTCCAGAGTGGCTGCACCAGCTTGCATTCCCACCAACAGTGTAGGAGGGTTCCCCTTTCTCCGCATCCCCGCCAACATCTGTCGTTTCCTGACTTGTTAATTTTAGCCATTCTGACTGGTGTGAGGTGGTATCTCATTGAGGTTTTGATTTGGATTTCCCTGATGCTAAGCGATGTTGAGCACTTTTTCACGTGTCTGTTGGCCATTTGGATGTCTTCTTTGCAGAAATGTCTGTTCATGTCTTCTGCCCATTTCTTGATTGGATCATTTGTTCTTTGGGTATTGAGTTTGATATGTTCTTTATAGATTTTGGATACTAGCCCTTTATCTGATATGTCATTTGCAAATATCTTCTCCCATTGTCGGTTGTCTTTTGGTTTTGTTGACTTTTCCTTTTGCTGTGCAAAAGCTTTTTATCTTGATGAAGTCCCAATAGTTCATTTTTGCCCTTGCCTCCCTTGCCTTTGGCGATGTTTCTAGGAAGAAGTTGCTGCGGCTGAGGTCGAAGAGGTTGCTGCCTGTGTTCTCCTTTAGGATTTTGATGGACTCCTGTCTCACATTGAGGTCTTTCAACCATTTGGAGTCTATTTTTGTGTGTGGTGTAAGGAAATGGTCCAGTTTCATTCTTCTGCGTGTGGCTGTCCAATTTTCCCAACACCATTTGTTGAAGAGACTGTCTTTTTTCCATTGGACATTCTTTCCTGCTTTGTCGAAGATTAGTTGACCATAGAGTTGAGGGTCCATTTCTGGGCTCTCTATTCTGTTCCATTGATCTATGTGTCTGTTTTTGTGCCAGTACCATGCTGTCTTGATGATGACAGCTTTGTAATAGAGCTGGAAGTCCGGAATTGTGATGCCACCAGCTTTGCTTTTCTTTTTCAACACTCCTCTGGCTATTCGGGGTCTTTTCTGGTTCCATACATATTTTAGGATTATTTGCTCCATTTCTTTGAAAAAAGTGGATGGTATTTTGATAGGGATTGCACTGAATGTGTAGATTGCTCTAGGTAGCACTGACATTTTCACAATATTTGTTCTTCCAATCCATGAGCATGGAACGTTTTTCCATTTCTTTGTGTCTTCCTCAATTTCTTTCATGAGTATTCTATAGTTTTGTCTGGTACTTTCCTCTTAGGACTGCCATTGCTACCTCCCAAAGATTTTGAACAGTTGTGTTTTCATTTTCATTGGTTTCCATGAATTTTTTTAATTCTTCTTTAATTTCCTGGTTGACTAATTCATTCTTTAGTAGGATGTTCTTTAACCTCCCTGTATTTGAGTTCTTTCTGACTTTCCTCTTGTGATTGAGTTCTAGTTTCAAAGCATTGCAGTCTCAAAATATGCAGGGAATGATCCCAATCTTTTGGTACCGGTTGAGACCTGATTTGTGACGTAGGATGTGATCTATTCTGGAGAATGTTCCATGGGCACTAGAGGAGAATATGTATTCTGTTGCTTTGGGATGGAATGTTCTGAATCTATCTGTGAAGTCCATTTGGTCCAGTGTGTCATTTAAAGTCTTTATTTCCTTGTTGATCTTTTGCTTAGGTGACCTGTCATTTCAGTGAGGGGGGTGTTAAAGTCCCCCACTATTATTGTATTGTTGTCAATGTGTTTCTTTGCTTCTGTTATTAATTGCTTTATATAATTGGCTGCTCCCATGTTAGGGACATAAATATTTGCAATTGTTAGATCTTCTTGTTGGATAGACCCTTTAAGGAAGATATAGTGTCCTTCCTCATCTCTTTTTTTTTTTTTTTTTTTAAAAATTTTATTTATTTATTTGAGAGAGAGAGAATGAGAAACAGCATGAGAGGGAGGAGGGTCAGAGGGAGAAGCAGACTCCCTGCCGAGCAGGAAGCCCGATGTGGGACTCGATCCCGGGACTCCAAGATCATGACCTGAGCTGAAGGCAGTCGCTTAACCAACTGAGCCACCCAGGCGCCCCCTTCCTCATCTCTTATTACAGTCTTTGGTTTAAAATCTAATTTGTCTGATATAAGGATTGCCACCCCAGCCTTCTTTTGGTGTCCATTAGCATGGTAAATGGTTTTCCATCCCCTCACTTTCAATCTGGGGGTGTCTTTGGGTCTAAAATGAGTCTCTTGCAGACAGCATATCAATGGGTCTTGTTTTTTTATCCAATCTGATAGACTGTGTCTTTTGATTGGGGCATTTAGCCCATTTACATTCAGGGTAACTATTGATAGATATGAATTTAGTGCCATTGTATTGCCTGTAAGGTGACTGTTACTGTATATTTTCTGTGTTCCTTTCTGGTCTATGTTACTTTTAGGTTCTCTCTTTGCTTAGAGGACCCCTTTCAGTATTTCTTGTAGGGCTGGTTTTGTGTTTGCAAATTCCTTTGTTTTTTGTTTGTCCTGGAAGCATTTTATCTCTCCTTCTCTTTTCAATGATAGCCTAGCTGGATATAGTATTCTTGGCTGCATATTTTTCTCATTTAGTGCTCTGAATATATCCTGCCAGTCCTTTCTGGCCTGCCAGGTCTCTGTGGATAGGTCTGTTGCCAGTCTAATGTCTCTACCATTGTAGGCTACAGATCTTTTGTCCCAAGCTGCTTTCAGGATATTCTCTTTGTCTCTGAGACTTGTAAGTTTTACTATTAGATGTCTGGGTGTTGACCTATTTTTATTGATTTTGAGGGGGGTTCGCTGTGCCTCCTGTATTTTGATGCCTGTTTCCTTCCCGAAATTAGGGAAGTTCTCTGCTGTAATTTGCTCCAATATACCTTCTGCCCCCCCTTTCTCTTTCTTCTTCTTCTGGGATCCCAATTATTCTAATATTGTTTTGTCTTAGGGTATCTCTTACCTCTCGAATTCTGCCCTCGTGATCCTGTAGTTGTTTACCTCTCTTTTTTTCAGCTTCTTTATTTTCCATCATTTGGTCTTCTATATCACTAATTTTCTCTTCTGCCCCATTTATCCTAGCAGTGAGAGCCTCCATTTTTGATTGCACCTCATTAATAGCCTTTTTGATTTCAACTTGGTTCGATTTTAGTTCTTTTATTTCTCCAGAAAGGGTTTCTCTAATATCTTTCATGCCTTTTTCAAGCCCAGCTAGTATCTTTAAAATTGTCTTTCTGAACTCTTGTTCTGACATCATACTAATGTCTGTATTGATTAGGTCCCTGGCAGTTGGTACCGCCTCTTGTTCTTATTTTTAAGGTTAATTTTTACATCTTGTCATTTTGTCTAGAGGGAAATAGATGAATGAGAGAACAAAATGCTAATGGGGTAACAACAACCCCAGAAAAATATACACTAAAACAAATCAGAAGAGACCTGAAACTGGAGCAAAAGAAAGGGAAAGAAAGAAAAAAGAAAAAGAAAAAGATAAAGATAAAAACAAAGAAACAACAAACAAAAAACCAGAATATGATCAAATATGATCAGGCTGGTGCATAGATCAGTGCCACACACTAGATTTTGGGCGTATTTTGGTCTGTTAGAAGAAAGTCCCTTCCAAGGTTTTAAAGAAAGAAAAACTTATATACGTACAAAAAGAAGGGTAAATACAATGAAGGGATGGAATATTACTGTAAAGATGAAAATTATAAAAGATTTTTTAAAAGGAATTGATAAGAAGTTGGCTGAAAAAAGAAAGAAGAGGATTTTTTAAAAAAAGGGAGAGAATGTAATCAGGCAGGAGACTAGAACAAAGCCATACACTAGAGATTTAGGGTATATTCTGGTCTGTTAGAAGAAACTGTATCCCAAAATTTTAAAGAGAGAACAACTTATATATATACCAAAAATAAGGTTAACTACTATGAAGGGATAGAATATGACTCTAAAAATGAAAAATAAAAAAGATTTTTTAAGAAGGGATTGATAAGATGTTGGTTGAAAAAGGGAAAAAGAAAAATTCAAAAAAAAAGGAAAAGAAAAAAGAAAATTAGAAAAATTAACTTTGAAAGACTAAAGAATCAGGGGGGGAAAAGCTGTGAATTTTATGAGCTGTATTCCCCTAGTGCTGGAGTTCTGCCATTCTCATTGATCAGTAAACTTGGTCTTGGCTGGCTGTTCTTGCTGATCTCCTGGGGGAGGGGCCTGTTGCCGTGGTTCTCAAATGTCTTTGCCGGAGGTGGAATTGCCCAGCCCTTGCCCGGGGCTGGGCTAAGTAATCTGCTCGGGTTTGCTCTCGGGAGCTTTTGTTCCCTGCAAGCTTTCCATACAACTTTGGAGGACTAGAGTGAAAATGGTGGCCTCCCAATCTCTGCCCCAGAGGAGCCGAGAACTCGGGGCCCCGCTCCTCAGCGAGCCCTGGAGAAAAGCAGTCAATCACTCACATCTCCCAGTCTTTGGCCCCGCTCCATGCTCACCCGGCTTGTGACTGAGCGTTTCTATCTCTGGCACCCGATCCCGTGAGGAGTCTCGAAACCCAGCAGATCCCTGGGGTGCACACTGTGCCACTCCTCCCAGGGGAGGAAGGGGAGTCTCTCCGGATCTGCCACTTGTTTCGTCCCTGCTGGAAGAGCAGTGGCCCAACTGTGCTGTGGATCATGGTTTATGGCAACCCCGAGCTGAGAGCCCATGCCTCAGCTCCATCTCTGCAGACAGCTTCCCCTCTCCGATACCTGGGAGCTCTGCTGCACTCAGGCACCCCGGTCTTTCTGTGACCCCGAGGGTCATGAGACCGCACTGTCCCAGCGAGGGTTCCATCCCCCCAATTAGCCACTGGAGTGATGTCCCTCAGCAGAGCAGACTTCTAAAAGTTCCAATTTTGTGCTCCGCGGCTCTATCACTTGCCAGTAGCAGCTGACGAAGGCCCCCTACCCCGCCATCTATCTTCCTGAATATCACCTCGGATTCACTTCTCCGCAGGTCCTACCTTCCAGAAAGTGGTCGCTTTTCTGTTCAGAGAGTTGCTGCTATTCTTTTCTTTGATCTATGTTCAGTTTGTAGGTGTTCAGAATGGTTTGATCCCTATCCAGCTGAATTCCTGTGACCAGATGAAATTTAGGTCTCCTACTCCTTCACCATCTTGCTCCTCCCCTTCTAGATTTTATTTTTTAAAATGCATTTGGCTACTAAAGGAATTTAAGAAGAGCTGATGGGATAAAGAAGATATACACACGTAATGGAATATTTCTCAGCCATCAGATATGAAATCTTAACATTTGCAATTATGTGGATGGAACTAGAAGGTATTATGCTAAGCTAAATAAGTCAGTCAGAGAAAGACAATTATCATAAGATCTCGCTCATATGTGGAAAGCATAGGGGAAGTGAGGGAAAAATAAAATAAGACAAAATAATAGAGTGAGACAAACCATAAGAGACTCTTAACTATAGGAAACAAACTGAGGGTTGCTGGAGGGGAGTGGATGGGGGTTGGGGTAACTGGGTGATGGGCATTAAGGAGGGCACTTGATGGAATGAGCACTGGGTGTTATATATAACTGATGAATCACTGAACTCTACCTCTGAAACTTATAATACACTACAGGTTAATTAATTGAATTTAAATAAAAAAATAGATACTAATTAAAAAAAGAGACTAGCAAGGGAAAAAAAAAAAAAAAAAAAGAGCTGATTGGGTTCTACCAGCCCATTTGCAGAGAAGCAGAAAAGCAGAGAAATAATTTTCTCAAAGTCATTAATTAAGTTAATGGTGAGGCACGAACAAGACCACAGGTCTCTGAACTCCTCGTCCAGTGGATTTTCCCTTAATCAGAATGCCACAGAGGAGTCATTTGATGAGAACTTAAGGATAGGGAAATGTTACATGTCAGATCTTGCCCCCTCTGGCCTGGTGCCAGTTGCAAGGTAAATGAGGAACACCAACCAAATGAAAGAAACCAAGTTTTAACTGGCTCATACAGGGACAGATTTAATAATTAATGAAAGACTATACAGATAGATGTTCCTCAGCTTACCAGGAGGAGAACACAAAACAAGTCCTGAAGGAGAAAAGAAGACTCAGATTCAACCTAGAAGGTATCAGATAATGAGGGAGCCAGGAATGGGGTATCTGGCACAATGGAGCAGATGGATTACAGAGTTAGAAGGTACAGGTAGAAGAAGTCAGGTGATAGTCAGGTGATGGCACAGGGGCCAATAAATATCTCCTGAAAGCCAGGAGAGGGTAGAAGGAAGGGGAATTGACTGGTATAGGCCAAAGGGCTGGGTGCCTGAGTGGTCAGCTTTGGGCCGATTTCTTTAAGCTTGTGTGCATACAGCAACCTATGTCCCAGGAATCTTCTGAACAATTACCACAGCTAGGGGCTGGTCAGTTCACAAATTTCTGAGGGCATTGTCTTGGACCTTTGAATTGTCACTTCTATGTGGACAGCCTGTTATTCTTAACTTTGGCACGTACTTAGATTTTCCAATTCTGTCCAGTTCTGTCCAGTTGACACCATATTTGCAGAATCTTTGCCTTTTTAAATTGAACTTCAAGATACCACTGCCTAGATCATCCTCAGAGCAAGAGGTACCCCATCCCAGTGCAGAACCAACATGAATCAGGAGAGTAAGTGTGGTTCTTCAGCTCGAAGTAAGGGGTTTAGGACGAACACTTGTCTTTCTAAAAGAACCCAAAGAAAATGAAAACATGAATTTAAAAGATACAAGCTTCCCTGTGTTTACTGCAGCATTATTTACAATAGCCAAGATATGGAAGCAGCCCAACTGTCCATTTATAGATGAATGGATAAAGAAGATGTAGTATATACACACACACACACACACGCATGCACGCACACGCACACACTGGAATATTACTCATTCATAAAAAAGAATGAGGTCATAACTATTTGCAACTACATGGTTGGATATAGATAGTAAAATGCTAAGTGAAATAAGTCAGAGAAAGACAAATACCATATGATTTTACTCCTATGTAGAATTTAAGAAACAAAGCTAATGAACAAAAATCAAACACAAAACGACTCTTAAATACAGAGAACAGACTGATGGTCCCAGAGGGGAGGTGGGTGGGGGTTGGGTGAAACAGGTGGTGGGGATTAAGAGTACACTTATCATGATGAGCACTGAGTCATGTATAGTGCTATTGAATCATATTGTACACCTGAAACCAATATAACACTGTACGTTAATTATACTTCAATAAAAAAAAAAAAGAAAGAGAATAAGGGCCTTAGCAAAAGTGCAATGCTTTTTGATCTAACCAGAGACATTGTTAAAAAGTCAACCACTGTTTCTATTCTTCACTCCATTCTTTGTTAGAATTATACATCTGCACCCTGTGCCATGTGACCTTGCAGTATCTGTGACTTGAGTGGATAAAACCATGGTCTTTGGGCTTGGCCAAATAACTTGTTTTGAAATTTAATGGACTTAGGAACCAAGCCTTCAATGCATTTGTATTAAATACATTGTGTTGAACACTTTGGCCTATTTTGTTTCTGCTATTTGTGAAAAGAACAAGCTCTGAGTAGGCACTTGCTTAAGTAGAATGGAGAATGAAGCAGACTTGAACCCAAACTGAACCCAGGTAAGCCTAAATGGAGTCAGCAGAATACCAGCCAACCCACAGATTTGTCTGCAAGATAAATCAGTGTCTGTTGTTGTAAGCCACTGAGATTTTATATTTCTTTGTTATACCTCATTATTGCTGATTAGAATGAGTGCCATTCAATAGAAAGTACTGTATCATAGGAGACAGCACAATGGTTAAGAGCTTAGCTCTGGAGTCAAGGTGTTGAGGTTTGAATCCTGACTCTTATTTATGAGCAATATAACCTTGAGAAAATTAATTAACTACTCTGTGTTTCTTTCCCTGTAAAAGGTGGGTCATGAGCATTCCTATTCAATCAATCCTCATTATTCCTAGATTCTGTATTTGCAAATTCACCTACTCACTAAAGTTTATTCATAGGCTCCAAATGCATACTCGTGGTGTATTCACCATCATTCATGGGCATGTGCAGAGAGGTGAAAAATTTGTCCCCTGATGCGCATGTTCCCAGCTGATGTTGAACAAGGCGATGCTCTATCTTCTTGTTTCAGCTCTCATACTGTAAACAAACGTCCTTTAAATGGTCTAGTCAGTGCCACATTTTTTGCATTTTTGCGCTTTTTGTTAGTGAATTCATTTTAAAATGCCCTCCAGTGTGGTGCTGAAGCACTATTGTTCCTGAGCTCAAGATTGCTGTGATGGGCCTTCTGCAGGAATTAAGCGCATTGGACAAACCTTAGTCATGAATTCTAGTGCTGTTGATGGTGAGTTCAATGTTGATGAGTTAACCACATACATTAAATAAGGTATCTTTCAATAGAGACACACATAAAACAAGGTTAGGTGTTGATCTATAGGCTCCCAGGAACCTAATCTAATTTCTTTTTTTTTCTTAAGATTCTATATATTTATTTGACAGAGAGAGAGAGGGAACACAAGCAAGGGCAGCAGGAAAGGGAGGTGCAGGCTCCCCGCTGAACAGGGAGCCGGATGCGGGACTCAATCCCAGGACCCTGGGATCGTGACCTGAGCGGAAGACAGACGCTTAACCAACTGAGCCATCCAGGCGCCCCCCACCCCCAATCTTAATTTCTAAACCTAATCCTAATCCTGTACTTCCCCTAAAATCAGCAGCTGAGTGTTCACTAATGCAGAGAGTAACAGCTGCTGTGAATAATAAGAACTGACTTTCTAGAACATAACTACTGTGAATAACAGGAATCAACTGTACTTACCCTATAAGGTTCTTGTGAAGAATAAATAAGATAATTTAGGTTATGTAAGGTACTTAAGGCAGATGCCTAGAGCATAGGAAATGCTTATAAATATTATCTATTATTTAGTCATCCTCAAGAGTCCATATGGTAATCATAAGAAACTAAAATTATGTAAGGTGAAAATATAATGATGGGAGTACTGTTATTAACAAGTTTACAGATAGAACTTTCATTGATTCTGCAACAGGGAGGAATTAAGACTGAAGGTGACTGACAGGTAGGGTCAGTACAGGGAGGGGAAGAACATGTCATCCAAAGATTTTTATCAGGGATCCAAAGAGACCAAGAGATATTTGGAAAGGTCTTTAGACCTGTGGCCATTATCATAGACCAACTGAAACCTAAAAGGATTTGATCCAGTAGCTTATTTCTTATACACTCTGCCACATTGGTGGAGGGATTTTAATCAGCAGGTTTTTCCGGGAGGCCACAGTGACTGGAGAGAGCCAGAGGTTTTTGTTTCTGGCATTTTCTGCACAACTGGAGATAGAATTGTTGTCATAGTCTGCTCCTTGCACTTCCTCAGAGATGGAGGGTAATAATCACAATTAAAAGATGACTATACAACCTTGTAAATTTTCAGAAGCAGAGGCTTGTGGTTTTCTGGTGAGTCTGATTCTTTACAACCTAAAAAAAAAAACTCTGAGCATAATTGAAGCATAATTTTCATGATGTTTCTTGTGTGTAGGGTTCACTGAGACTCTCGAATCTGCAGCTTTAGGGTTTTAATGCTGGTTTGTCCCCTAATACACATGTTCCCAGCTGACATTGAATGGTTTGTCAAAGTTTTTAGCATTGAAAGTCCCTATATCTTATAAGAACCTTTAATCCCAGGCAAAAGGGAACAGTTGGTCACCTACTAACACATTGCTCCAAAACTTAGTGGCTACCAATAACAATTTATCATTCTCTCTCACATTTCTGTGGGTTTTCTACAATTTGTTGGGTGGATCTTGCCTGGGGGCTCTTGTTCAGCTGGGATTGACAGTGGCTGCTGCTTATCTGCACAGTGTGGCTGTTACCCACCACTCAAGTTTGTGAAGTTCAGTGAGGTAATAGAAAAGGCTGAACACAGTGCCTGATACATGCAAAGCAGAAAACAATTTGAGCGGGTGGTCATGGTAGAGTGAGGCCATAGCTAACTAGAACTGGCTCAGGGAAGTTCAGGAGCTGTCCTACTGATCTCCCTGGTTGTCTGTCCATGAAGTAGCAGAGCCTGGGTGTGAAAATCAGCAGTACTAATGCCATTCTGCCTCAGGAGTCAAATCGGAATGTTAGACTTCTTGAACCTTAAATTCCTCTCCAACTCAACATTCTATGTCTCTCATAGGCCTTGTGTGAGAGAAGAAGATCCAAGATCTTTCCCCCAGCTCCTCTGTTTTCAGCTAAAAGGTCACATCTTCAGGGAAATGTTCCAGATAGCCCTGTTCCTCCTCTGGGCCAGAAGAGATGACTATAATGTCACGCATTGTGACTATATGTCTCACTTTATGACAATCACTGTTGCAATTATTTGGTTTAGGTCTATTTTGCCCTCTGGACTGTGAGTTCACTGTTGAGCACCCAGTGTCCAACACAATGTTCACTGTGTAAGCAGTGCCACTTAAATATCGGTTAAAATAGTAAATTCTGTCTAACTCTATATACCGATTTTAAATTTTCTTCAAAATGTGAGAGAATTGATTTTGATGATGGTGAATGTCAACATTATATTCCAGATTGATGTTATTTGATTTTCTATCTTCCATTATAAGCAAGATAGATAGGAAAGCATAAATTGGACAATTTCCACTCTATTTTTGGAATACAGACTCAAGAGGGAGGTAATACAAATTCTTATGATATTTGAACATGTCAAGGAAAAATTGTATATTAAAACCTATTTCAAATTGAACATTAGAAGTGGCCATTCCTAACAAAGACTTCTTGTTTCTGTTGTTTTGAAATTTAAACAAAATTCTTATTTTAAAACTCTAATGTGCTTGTTCTATAAAGTGTGTGACATATCTTTGGGTGACCTTTTTCTGAGAGACGCCTTGAACTCTGTTTGGAATATACCCAGTTATCTCAGACTCTGTTTATAACACCAAAATGTCAAGAAAATAGGAAGAAAAATAGTTAAGAAACAGTTTTCATGCCCAAAACAAAAACACCCCCTCCCAACTCTTTTTTTTCTTTTATTACATTATGTTAATCACCATACATTACATCATTAGTTTTTGATGTAGAGTTCCATGATTCATTGTTTGTGCATAACACCCAGCGCTCCATGCAGAACGTGCCCTCTTTAATACCCATCACCAGGCTAACCCATCCCCCCACCCCCCTCCCCTCTAGAACCCTCAATTTGTTTCTCAGAGTCCATAGTCTCTCATGGTTCATCTCCCCCTCCAATTTCCCCCCCTTCATTTTTCCCTTCCTGCTATCTTCTTCTTCTTCTTCTTTTTTTAACATATAATGTATTATTTGTTTCAGAGGTACAGGTCTGTGATTCAACAGTCTTACACAATTCACAGTGCTCACCATAGCACATACCCTCCCCAATGTCTATCACCCAGCTACCCCATCCCTCCCACCCCCCACCACTCCATCAACCCTCAGTTTGTTTCCTGAGATTAAGAATTCCTCATATCAGTGAGATCATATGATACATGTCTTAAACTGAACCAGGAAGAAATAGAAAACCTGAACAGACCTATAACCACTAAGGAAATTGAAGCAGTCATCAAAAATCTCCCAACAAACAAAAGACCAGGGCCAGAGGGCTTCCAAGGAGAATTCTACCAAACATTTAAAGAAGAATTAATACCTATTCTCCTGAAACTGTTCCAAAAAATAGCAATGGAAGGAAAACTTCCAAACTTGTTTTATGAGCCACCATTACCTTGATCCCCAAACCAGACAAAGACCCCATCAAAAAGGAGAATTACAGACCAATATCCTTGATGAACATGGATGCAAAAATTCTCACCAAAATACTAACCAATAGGATCCAACAGTACATTAAAAGGATTATTCACCACGACCAAGTGGGATTTATCCCTGGGCTGCAAGGTTGGGTCAACATCCGCAAATCAATCAATGTGATGCAATACATCAATAAAAGAAAGAACAAGAACCATATGATCTTCTCAATAGATGCAGAAAAAGCATTTGACAAAGTACAGCATCCTTTCTTGATCAAAACTCTTCAGAGTATAGGGATAGAGGGTACATACCTCAATATCATAAAAGCCATCTATGAAAAACCTACAGCGAATATCATTCTCAGTGGGAAAAACTGAGAGCTTTCCCCCTAAGGTCAGGAATGTGGCAGGGATGCCCGCTATCACCACTGCTATTCAACATAGTATTAGAAGTCCTAGCCACAGCAATCAGACAACAAAAAGAAATAAAATGCATCCGAATTAGCAAAGAAGAAGTCAAACTCTCACTCTTTGCAGATGATATGATACTTTGTGTGGAAAACCCAAAAGACTCCCCCCCAAACTGCTAGAACTCATACAGGAATCCAACTCTTGATATGTTGCCATCTAAAAAAATCTACTGTCTTTTTACCTCCCTGAGAACCAAGAATCCAATTAAACTAAGCAATTTCAAAGGACTTAATTAAAGAACATTGTTTTAATTGAGTAACAAAATAGGCTGATCAACCTGACTAGGTTAGCAAATTGACTTGGGAGGACAGCCATGCACCAGTTTCTATTTTCCATGGGTTCTGTAACTATTAACAAGCCCTGCTTTTTGTCTTTCTGAGCCTAACGAAGTCATAGTTTATCAAAATAGAGAATCCTGTGCTCAAGTTATATTGACTTTTTGAATGAAATCTTAGTGCTCTGGGGCCCTCAGGTGTCATGTAGAACCCCTCTCCTATGGGACAGATGGGCCAGTGAGACCAAGCATGGGCAGATCTGTAGGGTCTTCCTCCAGATAACTTCAAATGCTTGACAGCACAGCTGGAACCAAAAGCCAGGTGGGCCAGTTCTCAGTTCAGTACTTTTTTAGTTTGTTTGTGTTTTGGTTTTTGAGGATGTGGAGAGAGGAAGGGAGGGTGGAGGGCTAGAAAGATGCATTCATTTTCAGGGTTTTTCCTTTGCGACCTTATTTACATGCTTGAAAACATCTCCATCTTTCATTTGTAATATTTATGCCCACTTTTTAATTTAATACTATAATAAAAGCACTTTCCATGTTGCTTATGAAATCTCTCCCTCTTTAAGATTTTATTTATTTATTTGAGAGAGAGAATGGGAGTGGGGAGGGTCAGAGGGAGAAGCAGACTCCCCGCTGAGCAGGGAGCCCAATGCGGGACTCAATCCTGGGACTCCAGGATCATGACTTGAGCAGAAAGCAGTTGCTCAACCAACTGAGCCACCCAGGCGCCCCTCTCTTTCTCTCTTTTTAAGTAAGCTCTACACCTATCGTGGGGCTTGAACTCAGGACCCTGAGATCAAGAATCCCATGCTCTATTGACTGAGGCAGCCAGGTGCTCCTGCTTATGAAATCTTCATACACATCGCTTTTAGTGGTTACATACTCTTCTGTTGAATGCGTGTGTCATCATTTATTAGATTGAGCCATACAACACTACCATTTTTGTAGCTTAAATATGATCAGCATTAGTGAGTTCGTGTCTTTGAACCTGTAACTCTCCATTCCATGTTACAGGATCTGTTTAGATTTATAAATTAGCTTTAGGGGATATCTTGAGGGAAATTTACATTTGATTCACTCAGTTTTGCCACAAGCATCACCCGTGTGCTAGAGTGTTACCAGCCACCTTCTCCTGGGGAGCAGAGAACCTTGTCACTTGTCTCCAGGAGGGCTGGTAGGAATCAGTAATACTCCCTTATGCCCTGGCCAGGTCTTGGAAGAATGAAAAAGGATGGTTTCAAAGAGCCCAACACCTCACCCAGAGTTGGTGGGTGAGCACATCTGTGGGACCTTGACAAGGCCAGAAGAATGAGCTCCTCTAATTTGTTTACTGCTGTACCTGTGCTCTGCAGAACTGTTTTTGTCCTAAGTTGTATCTTTTAGTTCTATTAAAGAACCTATAACTTTTGTCCTTGTCTATTAATATTTGTCCATCAATACAACACCAACACCCTATGACAACTGGACAGTATTTTAGCCCACGAAGCTATTTCTACTTGGCATCAGTTCCTTAAGAGGGATTTCCTTCTTTCTTTCTTTCTTTTGTCTTTCTTTCTTTCTTTCTTTTTCTTTCTTTCTCTTTCTTTCTTTCTTCCTTTCTTTTTCTTTCTTTCTTTCTTCCTTTCTTTCTCTTTCTTTCTTTCTTCTTTCTTTCTTTCTTTCTTTCTTTCTTTCTTTCTTTCTTTCTTTCTTTCTTTCTTTCTT
>NC_058406.1:177758272-177766994 GCF_002201575.2 Neomonachus schauinslandi | reverse complement strand
CTTTCTTTCTTTCTTTCTTTCTTTCTTTCTTTCTTTCTTTCTTTCTTCTTCTTTCTTTCTTTCCTTCCTTCCTCCCATCCTCCCTCCCTCTTTGTCTCCCTCCCTTCTTTAAGTAGGCTCCTCTCCCAACTCATGACCCTGAGATCAAGACTTAAGCTGAGATCAAGAGTCCTAATACTTAACTGATTGAGCCACCCAGACACCCCCTTAAGAGAGATTTCTGAATGGAATTCCTGTACGAACAGATGACAACATTTTGAAGGCTCTTTCTATGTTTTGCAAATTGATTTCCAGAAGGGTTATACCCACCAATAATTGATCAAAAAATTCATTTGGCTGCATTATCACCAGCCTTAGGTGACATCATTAAAATATACAAATCTGCATTGGTTCTCTTGGCGACCCAGTTTGATGCCTTCACTGCATCCAGCTCTTTAAGCAGAAATGATAGTTGATCCCTTTATCTTCATCCTCAGTTTCTGTTGAGGGCTAAAATTTGGAGACAAACACTTGCAAGGAATCATGGAAAGAACAGCTTGCCTTTTATACTGCTGCCTTTGGATCTTCAGATGGCCAGCCTTTTTTCTTTTCTTTTTTTTTTTACTTTGAAGTTGATATTGTAAGGCAAAATAACAGCTTGATTTGCTACGATTCCATTTGAATTCAGAAATGCTTGAGAGATTAAAATTTTTCCTAGCCTGTAAACTGGGCAGAGCTCTGATAGTTTTGGGGCTGGAGAAAAAGTAGGATGTCTTTAAATGAGTGTGAGTCATCAGTGGGACTCCTAGCTAATATTTATCTAACTAGAATTGCTCCGACACATGCATTTTTCTGGAGCAAATGAACTATGGGATGGAATGAAGCCATGGACAGAATTCACAAAGCTGAACCAGCTGCATTGTTTGAGAATTAAGCAACATCACAAAGCAATGGGAAGGCTGGGGATTTGGAATGAGGTTGCTTGTGGCTGTAGTGGTCTCTGTCAGTTACTAGCTCTGTGGTTTACAAAAACCTCTTCTCTTTACTGAGACCTAGTGTTCTCATCACTGAGCATGGTGTGGCTGAGAACATTCCTGAGATCATGAGTGTAGAGTACCCAGCACACTGGAGGAACTCTATTAATGCTAGTGAGGGCACACACACTGTAGGGCTTCTGAGAACAAGCCTTAAGTGCAGAGATCTGATTCCAAATATTGTCTCCAGGGAATTAATTTTTAAAACTCTCTGGAATTCACTTGCATTTGGTAAAATGATGAGACCTCACACTTAAAAGATGCAGTGAAAGATCAAAGAAGATAATTATGTGTCGTGTTTAACCTTATGCCTGACATAGGGTAAGTGTTAACTGATTGGTGGTTGATTTATATTGTTGGATTATAATATTTTCCCTCAGTCTGCTTTTGTCAAGCACTTAGAATGCTGTCACAGATTCCTTTTTCAATCCAGATATTAATATGTACCCCAGTGTGCTTTCCAAACCCTAGCTGCTTGTCAAAAAATGAATGCTGGGTGTCACTTTGATCTACTGTTCTTTTCAGAGTACCTTCATGGTGGCAGGTTGTTTTTCTGGATGTATCACAAGAATACTTAGTAATAGATGCTAATCCTTAAGACTCTCTTTCCATTAATGATGTCTAACTGCTTGTATTTTAAAGGTACAATTTCTTTTAGGTGTCTTAAGCATTCTTAATTAAATCCCCCTTTTCACCAGCTGAGTGTTTGACCTTGAAAATGAAAGGTTAACCCAAAAAAGACTATATGTATATATGTATGCCTGTGTGTGTATAAGACAGATAGGTGTAAAGAAAGATGATAGATGAATGGATAGATAGATAGACAGATAGACAGATAAACAGAAAGACATGGAGGCCCACATTTAATTACTAGAACAAAAAATTATGCTATCAAACTTCAATCCTTTTAAGTTTATCTTTGTTGTTGTTGTTGTTGTTTTTTTACAGTTAGGTCTCTATGCAAAAGCACAAGCCTCCCTTGTGTCTAGTCTAGCCTCTAAAAAATGTGGACATGTCTTAATAGCTAACATCCAGATCATGTCATCCAATTTCTATAGGTTAGCAAAAACCAATAACAGTTTTAAATGTCTGTCACTTAAATTAGAGATAGATATCTTTAACTAAAAACACACTTGTTAGAACAGGAATTCTATTAAATGTCTCTCAAAACCAGGGATTTGCCTAAGGTCAGCCTTGTCCTTGTTATTCGGCCCAAATCTCCTCTTCAACATCAGATTCAGCCTTTCAAAGCTGTATGACTGATTTTCTACTTTATTTCTTCCATCCCTGATATAATTGTATTAAAAAACTTGCTGCACAAAAAAGCATTAGAAAGAAAAATATAAATAAGGGGTAATCAGCTGAGCTCTGCTTGATTCCCAGGATGAGCACTGGGCTCCTGTATGGTCTTCATCATACCCATCATGGCTGGAACCACAGTAGCTGTGGCCCTGAGGTCTTCTGGCTCTGACCAAGGGCACTCCAGATCCTCCTACCCCTCTAGTCTTGGGTGAGATGCCATACCACAGAGCATGAGCTATGATATTCAGAGCAGTTTCCATGAAGTGTCAGGTGATGAAATGCAGAAAATGCGTGAAGTCATTGTCTCATTCAGTGAAATTTGACCACTTGGAGAGAGAAGATGGGAGACAACAAACATGTCAGCTCTTCTGTCTCTCCCACTGAGAGCCTAACTAGATACTCCCTACATGACCCAGCAGCTGGCTATGTATTTTTCTGGACTTATAGATGGCTCTGTAATTCACCAAGCAGCAACTCTACCCTGCTTTACTCCCTTTTCTCCTACTCTTGTTTAGTTGGAACGACATCTCCTAATAAGCCATCAACATTTGAGCTTTGATTCAGGCTATTTTCTAGGGAAACTGGGATAAGATGGTTGTTTCCAAGAGTTGTCCTGAAAAGCAGACCTAAAGGTTGAGATTCAGTACTAAGATTGACTCTCTAGAAGCAATAGGAAACCCATTGTTGCAGGTAGGTGCAGTATTGATAACCTCTGGCGGTAATGCCATCACAATTATCAAAATGCTCATCTGTAGATAATATGATGAAGCGTAGGATGAGATTAAGTCATTACAGAATCAAGTAGATTCTGTATTAATCTATATAAAGGAACGGGTAAATGAAGAATTGTACAACGTGGTGTCTCCTTTTGCTTGCATTGGAGCAAGCAGAAAAGGACAAGTTTAGTAAATTACTGACATATGGTTGCCAAGAAAATCAGAAGGCCTTCATGGCAGTGTTTTTTTTTGTTGTTTTTTGTTTTTTTTTTAAGATTTATGTATTTGAGAGAGAGAGAGATGGGGAGAGAGAGTGAGCAGGGGGAGAGAGGGCTATTAATACCTTTGAGATAGGATCTCTTCTATGGGCCATGGAATTGAACCCTTAGATATCTTTTTTTTTTTTTAGATTTTATTTATTTATTTGACAGAGACAGAGACAGCGAGAGCGGGAACACAAGCAGGGGGAGTGGGAGAGGGAGAAGCAGGCTCTCTGCGGAGCAGGGAGCCCGATGTGGGGCTCGATCCCAGGACTCTGGGATCATGACCTGAGCCGAAGCCAACTGCTTAACGACTGAACCACCCAGGCACCCCAGAACCCTTAGATATCTTAAAGATGATAGGATCCTGGACTAGTAGAGGCCAGGTTTTAAGACTTAACCATCATAAACAAAGTAGATATAATGGGAGTCAAGGTTAGAGCAACAATACGGTGTGTTGACCAAATCTATGGCTATGGCTAATATATTATGCTATTCTGGGAGGGCAGTAGATGGAGACCTAATATGGTATTGCTTGATTTCTAAAATCAGAAAGAAGAAATTAGATCTGGTGAGCAAAAGGCTGACATCAACCACCAGAATGGAAAATCACAGAACCACATCACAAAATCAAAATCACATCCAGGTCCCAGACCTAGCTCAGTTCATGGTCCTAGAGCCCACTGATCAAGGGAGAGCCAGTCCTCTTGAAAAAGGATCTTGTCATGCCACCAAACACATGCATAGTGGGCTCTGTCTCAGTTCTTCCCCAGGGAAATCTGTGCTGTTTCCCAGAGTAACTAGGTAGTGGGGAAGTGAACAACCAGAGTTCTTGAAGATAGTTAGATTCAAGGTCTAAAGTGCTACTGATATCAGCAAAACTAAGGGGCCATTTTAGTGCTCAGCTAGAGTAGGACTTATATAAACTACATGGTAAATTTTCTCAGCTGCTGTCTTTCTCAAAATGGATGCAATAGGTCCACACGTTCATACTATAAATATGTTCACTTGTCATCCTGTGCTTGCTTAACTGCTCCCAAAATGAATAATTGAGAGTTTATGTTAACAGTCTTGACAAATGAGGAAATCAAGGCACCGAGAGATTTTAAATAATTTGCCCAAACTTATACAACTAGTAAGTGAAAATACAGGGATTCACAGAATCTGACCCTAAAGCCTGCTCTTCATCAGGTCCAATTTCTTCATTCCCAGCCAGATATGAAGTGTGCCTTTAAGGATTACTACAACTGATTAACATAACATATTTATTTCAGATGGTGACCTCAGTCATCCTCAACAAATCCTTTCCTGGCATCATAGCATCTTCCGTTCAAGAATTCCTCCAAGTTTTTATGTGGAGGGACACTTACACCAGGAAGCTCTACCCCCAGTGCGGCGCTAGGCAGATAAACAGTCCTTCTACGGAAAATAATTTTATAACAAGAGCAGCTTTTGAGCTGAGTGTTCCACATTTCATAAATACACAGGATGGAATGGTTTTGATGCTCTCCTAGAGAGAAAAGATGATGGGGAAAAAAAAACCAAAAAACAAAAACCCCTGTATTTCTTAGAAGATAAGGCAGAGCTAGCTCTTGTCACTTTAGAATGGATAAAAGGAAGACAACGTCAGGCTATACCTTTTTTTTTTTTTTTTTTTAAGTTGCCAACTCCCTTATAAAAACAAGTGCTGTGCAGGCCTCATTTTAACAGAACTGCAACTGATCCACTTGGATCCCACTGGAAGACAGGAGGTAACTAAAAATATAAGTTGAGTCCAGCTGATTCATTTATCTCATTAACCTTTATAATACTTAAAAAGGTCCACAATTAAAGATTTTATAAACACAACCAAGGATATTTACATAACAATAAATACTCCTGGGGCAAAAGCATTCTTAGAATTTTTGACATGGGGGCGCCTGGGTGGCTCAGTTGGTTAAGCGACTGCCATCAGCTCAGGTCATGATCCTGGAGTCCTGGGAATAGAGTCTGGCATCAGGCTCCCTGCTCAGCAGGGAGTCTGCTTCTCCCTCTCACCCTACCCCCTCTTGTGCTCTCTCTCTCTGTCTCAAATAAAACAAAATCTTTAAAAATAAAAAGAATTTTTGACATGAACATATGTGAACTCTACACAATAGAAAAATTGGAAATATGGCCATGTGATTCTGGTGTTAATTAACAATGCATCCTCGCTGTACTATAACAGTTAGGAGGAGCTAATGTTAGTGTCTGCAACCTACGCTTTGCTAAATCCACAGAGTTAAGTTCTCCACTAGTTCAAAGGCTGTAATTATGTATATTCATATTTCTATGATTTATTCTATACACATTTTATAGAATGGTATTTGAATATGTTTTTACCCCATTTTTAAATGAAGGTGTAATTTTCATGCAGTAATTTCCTTTTTCTGGTGTTAGCCAAGTTTTTGAAAAATACATGCAGTCTTATAAGTCTAACCCAAATCAAGATATAAAGATATAGAACATGTCCATCACCTCCAAAAAACATCTCCATGCACCCCTCTGTAGTCAATGCCACCACACTGGCCCAGGGGTTCTACAAATGGAACATCAGTATATGGACTTTGAGTTGAGTTTCTTTCACTTAGCATAATGCATTTAAGTGTCATTCTTTCCTTCCACTTGGCAGGTAGTATTCCACTGCATGGATGTACTGCAGTTTTTCATCCATTCATCAGTGGAAGGCCATTTGAGTGTTTCCAATTTGGGGCTATTAATAACAAAGCCATTATTAATAGTGACATAAAAGTTTTTGTATGAATAAAAGTTGTCTTTCTTGTTTAAATATCCCAGAGTGGGATGGAGCTGTGTAGTCTGTGGCTATTGGACTTTGTAAGAAACTGCCAAGCTTTCCCCAACGGGACAAACCATGTTGCACCCTTGTAGTGTGGCTGGAGTAAAGTGATGGGGAGAGAGGAACAGGAAAAAATGCTCAGAGAGGTCACAGGGCTTGATACGTGCAGGGCCTTGTAGGCCATTGGAATTTAGTCTGAATGGAACAGAAACCATTGTAGAGTTTGGCACATAGGGAGGATAGGAATTAACTCACATCTCAAGAGGATGGTTATAGCAGGTGCACTGAGACTGGACAGTAGAAAGATCATGTGGAAGCAGAGAGACCAATTAGCAGACTGGCAATATTGAACACATAAGAACAGAGAGGCTTGGGCGCCTGGGTGGCTCAGTGGGTTAAGCGTCTGCCTTCGGCTCAGGTCATGATACCAGGGTCCTGGGATCGAGCCCCGCATCGGGCTCCCTGTCCCGCAGGGAAGCCTGCTTCTCCCTCTCCCACTCCCCCTGCTTGTGTTCCCTCTCTCGCTGTCTGTCTCTGCCAAATAAATAAATAAAATCTTAAAAAAAAAAAAAAGAACAGAGAGGCTTATGTCAGTGTATTTACACTGGAAAATAACGAGAAGAGCTAGGGTTCTATCACTATTTAGAAGAAAGAGAAAAAGGATTTCCTGGTGCATTGGATTTGGGTTATTCATAAAAGAAAGGAGTGAAAAAAGGATGCCATAAAGTCCTTCAGGATGAAGGGAAAAGGCAATAAAAAAAAAGTTGTCACGCACAAAGAATGAAGAGTGCCAGAAATGTTAAATATGGGGCAAGTAAGACATCAGTCATATAAAATGTAATTTAAATGTGGAAGTAAAAAATGACAATGTATTATGAGTTTGTATAATATGTGGAAGTAAATAGCACAAGGACAGGAGGATAGATGTAAGCACCCAGTGTAGGTTCTTACGTGAGGCATGAAGTAGTGGGATATTATGTGAAGCTGGACTGCAATGACATAAAGAAGCATTTATAGACTTCAGAGCAGTAGTGCACAAAGGGTAGTCATCTTTAATCTCATAAGGGGTACGTATGAGAAACCTATAACTGACATGCCTAATGGTTGTCCCCAGCACCAGAGAAAAAGGCAGGGGTGACTGCTCTCAACACTGTTGCTTAAAATTTCCCATCCTAAGTAAATTAGGAAATGAACTTACTCTTCAGCCTGAAACAACCAAAAACCAGACAGAATAGATAAAACTAGGTATGTACATATGTATATGGATGTCTGTATATGTATATGATATATAGTGAGTAGATCTGTATATTAACACATGCATACATAGAGAATTCACAGAACAGAGTAACTAAGAAGAAAGAACAGCACAAAGAGAGAACTCTGGAGATTTGTAGAGTCCTCCCCATTTTCAATAGACTAGCGATGTGTGCATGCATGTGAAGAAACTATGCAAGGTCAAAGAAAGAACTACCTGGAAGAATTGGAGAGATGTGTCCAATACCCACGTGGGGCTGGAATAGTGCCTTTTCCCACCATTAGGACTGGAAAAGATTGGGAATCTCAGGACATTGGATAGAGTATATAAAAGGGTCTTACATTCATGCTGAGAGTAAGTAGTAGATTGAGCATTGCTCTGATACCATTTAGCACATTTCAAAGTCTCGAAAGGATTAAATATTTGAAGTAATTTAAATGCAGACCAAAACAAAACCCAATTAAAATATACCTGGCCCTAAAAAGGTAAAATTCACAATGTCTGGCATCCAATAAAAATTATGAGTCATGGAAAGAAGCCCCAAAAAGATGACCTGTATCAGGAGAAAAATAAATCCTTTGCAACTAACCTAGAACTGATGCAAATATCAAAATAAACAAACAAGGACATCAAAACAGTTATTATTACTATATGCCACTTGCAGAAAAAGTTAACTAGAGTCAGTCATAAAAGATAGAAAAAAAAAAACCCCAAATTGAACTTACAGAGATGAAAATATCAATGTTTGAAATGAAAAATACAATGGATGTGGCCTAATATTGCAGAAGAATGTATTAGTGAAATTGAAGAACATAGCAATAAAAGACTATTCAAAATGAAACACAGAGAGAAAAGAGAGTTTTAATTAAAGACTTAGTGAGTTGTAGGACACATTCATGAGGCTTTATATGTGTGTAATTTATAACTAAAAGTAAATCTACAATATCTCAAAATAAAATAATTTAAAAAGCATGCCATATTATTTTTTTTTTCTTTTTTTTTTTTTTAATTTTTTTTTATTCTTATGTTAATCCCCATACATTACATCATTAGTTTTAGATGAAGTGTTCCATGATTCATTGTTTGTGCATAACACCCAGTGCTCCATGCAGAACGTGCCCTCCTCAGTACCCACCACCAGGCTAACCCATCCTCCCCACCCCCCTCCCCTCTAGAACCCTGTTTGTTTTTCAGAGTCCATCGTCTCTCATGGTTCGTCTACCCCTCCGATTTCCCCCGCTTCATTCTTCCCCTCCCGCTACCTTCTTCTTCTTCTTCTTTTTTTTTTTTTCTTAACATATATTGCATTATTTGTTTCAGAGGTACAGATCTGAGATTCAACAGTCTTGCACAATTCACAG
>NC_058406.1:177664251-177753272 GCF_002201575.2 Neomonachus schauinslandi | reverse complement strand
ACATTCAGGGTAACTATTGAAAGATAGGAATTTAGTGCCATTGTATTGCCTGTAAGGTGACTGTTACCGTATATTGTCTGTGTTCCTTTCTGGTCTATGTTGCTTTTGGGGTCTCTCTTTGCTTAGAGGACTCCTTTCAAGATTTCCTGTAGGGCTGGTTTTGTGTTTGCAAATTCCTTTAGTTTTTGTTTGTCCTGGAAGCTTTTTATCTCTCCTTCAATTTTCAATGACAGCCTAGCTGGATATAGTATTCTTGGCTGCATATTTTTCTCGTTTAGTGCTCTGAATATATCCTGCCAGTCCTTTCTGGCCTGCCAGGTCTCTGTGGATAGGTCTGTTGCCAATCTAATGTTTCTACCCTTGTAGATTACATATCTCTTCTCCCGAGCTGCTTTCAGGATTTTCTCTTTGTCTATGAGACTCGTAAGTTTTACTATTAGATGTCGGGGTGTTGACCTATTTTTATTGATTTTGAGAGGGGTTCTCTGTGCTTCCTGGATTTTCAAAAGCATGCCATATTATTAAGCAAAATTTAATCCTTATCAGTCTTAGTAAAGTAATTCAGTTTTCATTAAAAAATAAGAAGGCTAGAATGGGGGAAATATTTACAATATATACTTACAGAATGGGGAAAATACTTTCAATATATAAATTGGACAGAGGAATTTTGTCCAGGATACATAATACTTCTTGCAGCTGTATAAAAATGAAAGAATCACATTTAAAAATTAGGCAGAAGATATGAACAGACACTTCAAAAGAAGATGCATGAATGGTCTATAAACAAATGAAAAGATAGTCAAATCAATAGTAACAGGGAAATGCAAACTAAAACTACAATAAGAACACTACACACTTGCTGTCATGGGTAAAATTCAAAAGCTCATCATTCCAGTGTTGGGGAGGTTTAGGGGGACTGGCCTGTACGTCTGCAAATGACTGTCACAAAGAGGTGTCATAAACCATTGCTGATGGTGGGGACTAAAAGTGGGATGGCTGGGTAAGAAGGAGGAAGAATGACCTGCAAGTGTCATTTGGGCTCAAAGAGGACTTTAGGCCAAAAAGTGCAAGGGAGAAAAATCATATACTTAATAGCGTTGGAGGCTAAAGCATTTTCAAGGGAGAGACCGATTTCTGTAGAGCACCAAGGCAAAGGTAACATTCAGAAAATGGAATCTGGGGAATTTTTATGATGACTGACCATAAGTTCCAGTGGATTCATGGTGGGGTGTGCTTCTGGGATTGAGAAGACATAAAAGATGGATCTACAAAGGGGATGGACACAGTTGTACAGAGCTGAGGAGTCCAGGTGTGGATGATGTCCTGGAAGTCTTGTCTTCATGTGGGGTTGATAAAGAGGTACAAAGTGCACAGTGAGATTCCTCTGATCGTCTCCAGATGAATAGCGATGGTGGAGACGTGAATGGCAGGGAAGAGAGAGGTAGAGAAGTTTGCTTCCATCTCGCAGAGGTACCAGGGTCCCTGGTATGCCTGCCACCTCTAAATTTCTTTTATGTGAGAGAGAAACTCTTGTTTAAACATTTGTTATTTTGGGCTTTTCTAGGATGTGTAACTGAACCAAATTGCACTTGATACGGTTTGTTTCTGTGACGCACTCTGAGGTTAGAACCAGAATTGAATCTATTAGGCTGTCATGCCATCCATGTTGAGCTCTGACTGGGAGAAGAATGAGCAGAAGACAGTTCATAGATCTAGAACAAATTTACCTCAGCTTAGACTCAAGAGCTGAGAATTCCTTTTACGGAGAGACTTGGAAAATTTTCAAAGCAAGTGGTAAATCGGAGCCTTCAGAAAATGACCCAGTTATAGCAAGACACTGGAGCAATTATTTTGTTTTCCATATGGTTTAGCAAAATGGATAGACATTCATTCTCTTGTATCTCTAATGGCGTCACCCTGCTTCCACCACCAGTGTTTGTTAGTCAATAGGTGATTAAGTTGAAGCTTCTGTTCCTCAGGACTTCCTCCCTGAGCTGTTACGTTCAGCTAAAGTTGCTCCTGAGGAGTAACACACACACAAACAACATCACAGGAGGAAAGCTACCCAGCAGTGCTGGGCAATTGACAGATGAAGCCAACGATCTCGGTATCTCAGCACATCTGCCACCTCTCAGCAGGAGTCACCCGTCAATTCACGACTGAAAGGGGCGGAGCACCCTCGGAGTCCCGCTCCATGTCTTTGCTTCCAGATGCCTCGCTAAAGATGGCAATCATTATCATGCCTGAGTGGCCCGGCTTCCCACATTTCAGGCAGGGCTGAATGCTTGATGGATGCTTTAATCTTGGCCCTGGTGAAGGGCAGCATACATTTCAATTATGATGTGGCTGGAAATCTCCCCTGAACAATGCCACAGAGGCAGTGAGGACAGATGACTCGGGGTTAGGTGGCTTGGCTCGTGTCCTAGTTTATTCACCTCTGGATTTTATGAGTCTGGAGAAGTCATGTAGCTGCTACAAGTCTCTGTTTTCAATGTGATGAAGGACCCAGACTCACTTAATGGGTACCTACTAAGAGCTAAAGGCTGTGCTAGGAAGAGGTCCAAGAAAGACAGAGTTCCTGCTTCAAAGGAGCTCATAGGTTAGTGAAGGTATTGGATATTTGTTGGATAGTCTTCCTTATAGAATTTTAAGGAAATTTAATCCAAGGTGTATATAAAAAGACTTATGAGCTTAAAAGACTTACTAAATGTAAGCTGATGCTACAGCTCTTGAAGATGCTGATCTGACAAATCACATTTAGTGGGACACTTACATTTATTGGGACACTTACATTTATTAGGGATGTTCTAAGACTTGCCATGGTAGAGATTTCTAGTATTCACTCCTATTCGGTTCTCCATTCCTCCCTGTCCAATGGGAGGATTACACTTACCTACCCACTTGAACTTAGGCCAGGCCATGTGCCTGGCTTTGACTGATGAGGTGTGATCAGAGGTGAGATTATTTTAGGCCAAAGTACATAATTGCTGGTGTGACATCTTCAGCAGTCTTGTCCTCTGCCTTGACAATCAAAGCTGCCTTCATTTCCAAGTGGTGCAGCCACAGGCCATTGTGGTCTCTGCAGGCTTGAACTGTCCTGGAGATATGCCTAGATCTGTAGGGGGTTTTTCACAGGGAAGAAATACATTCCTATTGGTTTGAACCATTGAAATTTGGATGTTGTTTATCATCTCATCCTAGACTAGATTAGGTCTTGGTTGGATGAAAGGACTGCATATAATTTGTCCTACTTGTAACTAAGATGCAATTTTAGAATGGTATAAGTGGACTATTTTTATCTACATGAGAAGCATGATATTTTGTCTGCAACCTATGATCAGTGCCACATCTCAGGTTCTGAAGGGCTGCCTTTTCCCTTGGTCCTTGAGTTAGCCAAGTGTAAAGGGTCACATTTCTAGAATTAGGTCGTCAAAGGTTTAAATCCTGGCTTTGCCATCTGTTCACTCTGTGACCTTGCACAACTGACCAATTGACCTAATTCTCTGAATCCTTATTTCCTCAACTAAAAAATGGGGATATTCACAGCTCTTACCAGTCAGGGTTGAGGTGGGGATTAAATGAGATGATGCCTGCAAAAAGTTTAGCAAACAATTAAAAACTGATGTTTACTATTGTTGATCTTTTTATTATTATTTCCCATTCAATGAATGCAAGTTCTAAATGAATATAAATCCCTCCTTTTCTTGTAGTTGCCTGTGTGCCTGGCTTTTCCATTTCTATGGACACTGTAAATTCCCAGAAGAAAGAGGCTTTAGCCAGGACCTATCAGGTAATTCCTGACAGGCACTGATATTTGCTTTCATGTGCTGCTACAGGTGAAGGAAACCAAACTATTCATGAGACAAGGACCTTTGTCATTATGGTTATTATTTAAAATCTGCACAGGGTTGCTACTGTGACTTCTGTAGTTACCTTCTTAGAGCTGGACAGAAAGCCACAGAGTCAGAGAGTCTAATGCTACCTAAGATGAGCAAGCAGAGAAAAAACTGAATTAAGAGTTGAAGCTGATAAATGAGCAGGTGCATATGCAATGTAAGCATCACCGCCCTGATTCTTGCTCAGAACATTTTCATCTACTCTCTGGTCACTGAAATAACTTCCCAATCTCCCTCTCTTTTCTCCAGTCTTTTCAATCTAGGACATTCTAAATCTACAATGCAAAACTGATCATGTTATTCCTCTCCTTAAAGCTCTACAATGATGCCCCCATTGCCCCCAGGATAGAGTCAAATTTTCTTAATACAGTAAGGCCCTCCATGATCTGTTGTACTACTTTCTGTCTTCTCTCACCTCTTCCCTCAGGAAGCCCCGTTGAATTACTTCCAAGGACTTTAGTTTACCTTGGCTTTCTTTATATATATATATATATATATATATATATAAATAGACAGATATAGATATAGATATAGATAGATATAGATATAGATATAGATATTTTATTATGTTATGTTAGTCACCATACAGTACATCGTTAGTTTTTGATGTAGCATGTTACCTTGGCTTTCTTATCTCAACTCCCCTGTCCACAACTCTGCTCTTCTTTGCTCTAGGTTTCTTCTCTCTCTGTCTCTCCTCAAGTTTGCTTGGCTAACTGACTTATCATTAGCTTAAATGTCACTTACATTAATGCTTCTTAAAATTGAAGGTGCATACTGATGACCTAGGGATACTGTTACAGTAGACTTTCTGAGGCAGAAGGTCTGAGTAAGGCCAATATTCTGCATTTCTAACATGCTTTCAGGTGATGCTGACATTGCTGGTTGGTCCGTGAAGCACACTTTGAGTAGCAGGAGTGTGTGACTTCCACTAAATATGGACTATGTGGTGTTCCCTTGCGCTTTATAGAAATCTGGCCAGATATCCCTTTCATATCATATTGCACTATAATTGCATGTTTACATTTATAAATCCCCCTCAACTTCAAGCTAGGGCAATGTCTAGATTTGTCATGCTGTTTTACCTTTGTATCCCAAGTGCCTGGTACATGCCTGCCACAGGGTGATATACCAATAAATATTTGCTGAATGAGTGATTGACAAGGGATGTTCAAGAAGCTTCCCTCACCTCAAAAAAAATAATTGTTAATTCTGTCTATTTGAGGACCATCATTGTGCCTTCCTGTGGGTAGACAAGAAGATGTACTTCCAAGATCTCTCTTCAAGAAAGGACTTGGGTGCCTGGGTGGCTCAGTTGGTTAAGCGACTGCCTTTGGCTCAGGTCATGATCCTGGAGTCCTGGGATCAAGTCCCGCATTGGGCTCCCTGCTCAGCAGGGAGTCTGCTCCTCCCTCTGACCCTACCCCCTCTTGTGCTCTCTCTCTCTCAAATAAATAAATAAATAAATAAATAAAGGACTTGCTGCCTTGTGAAGAATGCATCTAGAGACTGATCAAGACAGGGTAAATTTGGCTTGATGTGGGACAACTCTGATAGGCAAAATTTGCTCTAGAGTACCGTGCCTGGTTGGCTGAGGTTTTGCTGGATCTGCATTGAAGTGTGCCTTCTCCCTCTGCTAAATCCTGCTTCCTCCATCTTCCTTTGACAGGTTCTGATTCTTACTAAACATTTTGCCATCCAAATTCTATGTTCAGTGTCTTCCTTTGGTGAATACATCCTTCTCCACTTCTTCATCTTCTTATCCTCACCATCGCTTGTCACAGTGTCTGACACATTATAGCTAAAAATCTTTCAGTTAAATTTAGTAAAAAATGAGTTCCTATCATGTGCTAGGTATTGTTCTAAATGCTTGGAATACATCGGTCAGCAAAAGAGACAATAGTCCGACCTCAAGATTTTACATTTTTGAGATACTAGACAATGAGCAAGAAAATCTCTACATTATTTCTATATTTAGTATGTTATAGGGAGGTAAAAATTATGAGAAAATAAGGAGCAGTGTAGGGTCACGGGGATTGGGGATGTTGGCGATGAAAAAATGTAGGGGATTGCAATTTTATAGATTAAAACAGCATAGTTCGGTGTCCACATTCAGAAGGTAACAGCTGCTCAGGGCTTGAAGGAAGTGATTTAATGGAACATTTATTCTGCTTTATGGAATTACTCACCAATCAAACCCTCACAGTTATTAAATTCTATTGTATTTATATATCCTATATTTGCATATGCACGGAATACTCAAAGAACATTTGGAAAGGTACCCAACAAATACATAATGTTGAAGGCCTCTGAAAAGAAGCAGATGGCTAAAAAAAAAAAAAATGGGAAGAATTGTGAGGTCTTTATATATTTCTTATGGAAATAAATACAATTAACATTAAAATTCAAAGAATCCCAATGGAATTTCCTGAATGCAGAGCACACATGCTCATAACAGGTTCCCAGAATCTTATTCAATATAAATTTATGGATTTGAATTTAGGATGATCATGGGCAGTGATCAGACTTTTTTCTTTTCTCATAAATATCACCATATTCTGACTAAGTCTTGGCCCTGATTTTTCTGCACCAAAGCCTTTCTTGCTCTTCCAGAATCTGAGCACAGTACTCAACTTCCCCCTTTTCTCTGTGCCCCAGTCAGGTAATGAGAAAATCATCCAAAGCAACTCCTTATGACCTTTTAAAGTGTTTGTGTCTTCAGCAAATTGAATGGAGATAATAAAATCTATCTTGCAAATCTGTTGTGTGTATGCAGTGAGTTAATTCATGTCGAAGTACTTCATAAACTACAGAGAGTTGTAGAGATCAAGACTTTACAATGAAGTTGTAGGGACCATCATCTCCTCCTTGAGGAAGTAAAGAAGGAAGAGGGGAGAAAGAGAGGAAGCCATCCTGGGTCTCTATCCTGGTGGCTCTGTCATGAAGCTTCTCCAACTCCTGCCCACTTCTATGGGGCACGATGCAGGGCCCCAGGACTCAGTGCTGCGGCTGAGGCAGGGAACTTTCCTTGAAGAATATAGAACCACTTGTTTATTCACAGGAAAAAGGGAGCCCTGACTGGGAAGAAGAATCCAGGCTCTCGATAAGGCAATTGTCTTCCTGTAATATTCCTTTCTTCATTCTCATTCTTGCTTCAACCAGCCTTCTGAAATGTTTCTCTTTATTGGGCAATAGGCTAGGGACATATTGTGGTCTCCTTGGTGAGGTGGGAAGGTGGTCCTCAAAACTCAATCCAATTCCATTAAAGTCTTCAAACCTATTCGATACTCATGTCCGTTTACCTCAGGAATTTTGTGTGTGCAGAATGGCAGGAAAGAAATAGTTTCAGTTGTGTGAAGGACTCTTATGTGGAAGGAAAATCAGCTTGTTGTGTGTAGCCCTCAAGGGCAGGAAAAGAATCGATGGGTAAAAGTTTAGTGAGATGAGTTCAGATCAATATTGGAGTACTGTGGGCTACAAAGCTCTAAGACTACAAAGATTAAAGAAACATATTCTCTATTCTCAAGGGAATTCCTTGAGAGTAGGGGAAATGAACATTAGGCAAATACATACAAAATAATATGGCGATGGCAATACTACAGTGTTATATAAAGTTCCTGTGCACATCTCAGTAAGAATAATTACAAATAAATACAAAATGCCACTTATTCTACCTTCAGAATTTTAGGGGCATTCTGGATTTCCAGAATCCCAATCGTTTTACCATGTCCATCATTACCACTCTGGTCTAGGACACCACAATACCATCTCCAGGATTATCAGGGTAGCTTGCTGATTCCCAAAGTCTTGCCCAGGTGATCTGTTTTCTACATAGCAGCCAAAGGGATCCTGCTAAAACATAAGGTAGGAATTTCATAGCCAGCGATGGTGGAGGACCTGATTCAGATTAAGGCCACTTGCTGGATAAAATATATGAAATAACTGCTTTTTTAATATTTAAATATACATAGAAAGTGCATTTTCTTTTACCTTATTAATAGTTTTGATTAGTTATATGTTGAAATAATAGTATTTTATCTTATTTTAAAAATTTTTATTCCAGAATAGTTAACACACAGAGTTATATTAGTTTCAGGTGTATAGCATAATGATTCAACAGTTCTATACATCATTCAGTATTCATCGAGATAAGTGTACTCTTAATCCCCTTCACCTATTTCACCCATACCCCCACCCACCTCCCCTCTGGTAACCACCAGTGTGTTCTCTGTATTTAACAGTTTGTTTGTTTGTCTTGTTTCTTAAACTCCACATATGAATGAAATCATATGGTATTTATCTTTCTCTATCTGACTTATTTCACTTAGCATTTTACCCTCTACATCCATCCATGTTGTTGCAAATGGTTAAGATCTCATTCTTTTTTATGGCTGAATGGTATTCCATTGTGTGTGTATGTGTCACATCTTTTTTATCCATCCATCTATTGATGGACACTTGGGTTGCTTCCATATCTTGGCTATTGTAAATAATGCTGCAATAAACATAGGGGTGCATGTATCTTTTCAAATTAGTGTTTTTATTTCTTTGGGTACATACTCAGGAGTGGAATTATTGGATTACATGAAATTTCTTCTTTTATTTCTTTTTTAAATTTTAATTCCAGTATGTTAACATGCAGTGTTATATTAGTTTCCTGTGTACAATATAATGTTTCAACAATGCTATACACTATTCCGTGCTCCATACTATTTTCCACAGTGGCTGCACCAATTTACATTCCCATAAACAGTGCACGAGGGTTCCCTATTCTCCACATTCTTGCCAACACTAGCGGCTGGAAATTTAAAGGGAAATCCTTGGAGAGAAAGAACAGAAGGAATAAGAACCAAAATCAGACTATAAACTCATGCTAAGTCCTTGGATGTCAAGTATGATTGTATGGAGAATATCCCCAGGAAACCCAAAACCCAGAAAAAAAACAAGGAAACATGTAATCTAGAAAAAGAGAGCTACATGAGGTCTGACCTGTGGGTATGCTGGGTTTTGTTTTCATTGAGTGCATCCACCAACTCTAAACAGCTCAGGTGACAAGAAACTGAAGCTTCACAGGTTTGAAGTCTCAGAGGACAAAGCCCTAAATTAGCAGAATGGCTGAAAATTCTGAGGGGTTCCTGGCAAGCAAGAAACCACCAAAGAGGTGAGCGCCATCGCTATCCAACCTTTGGATGAATGCCAAGTTCCACATTACTCCCATATTTTCAGCATTTGTCTTGCTGTTTCCTACCTTAGGTACTTTGCTCAAGCCATTTATTCCTTCACAAAAACATATCTTCTATACTTATCTTTCAAAATCTTATCCTTTAAAAAAATTTCCTCTAGATTGTGAGCTACATGAAGGTAGGACTCTATCTATTATGTTCACTGCTGATGCTCTAATGCCTCTCAGGAGCCTTCCACACATCGATGATGATGATGATGATAGTGTAGGGCACAATACACATTTGTTGAATAAATGATGTATTGAGACTATTCATGATAACCCTAAGTCTTGTAGTGGGATTGTGGTGGAGGTTCTTTATAAACCTCAGCACCAGGGATCCATAATTCAGGGACAGAGTGTAGGTAAGATGATATAAGAGCACTGATTTTAAATAAAGAGTACATTGGACAAGGTGTGTCTGAAGCCATGTGGATGGGATGAGGATGGTCTTGTGGAACTGGGAACCTTGAGTAAGTCTTCAGTGAGGAACAGGGCTTAAGAAAATGATGCATCAGGAGATAGAGCCTGAGGCCCATTCTCAGGAGTGGGAGTGAGGTGTGGAGCTCTGCACAGCAGTGATCGTAGGTGTAATATTAGAAAACCTGGTGGGCCACCATCACTGGTCATGTGTTCTCCCAGTCATTTGTTATTAATCCTACAGAATATATGAATGATGCACTTTGTATTTTTTAAAATAAAGTGGGTTCAAGATTAATTCAGTAATAAAGCTATGCTCACTCATCTGCTTTCTAATATATTTTCTTGAATGGGTCAGAAAAAGTTGGGGTTAATGTTTCTGCATAGTTTGGGTCTACGTGTACTCCAGAGTGTTTGCACAGGAGAATGCCTTCTGTCAATGGTTTGTAACAGAGTATAGGTGGAGAGGTCCTGCTCTGAATTATAGGCAAGTGTTTGAGGAAGATGGAAGATCTGAGCCTGGGGTGCCTTGAGGCAACAATGGAGTTGGATTTTCTCTGGAAAGCTTTCACTTGTTGCTGCAATAACCAGAATGCTTTCCCATTGAATTCAACTGTCTCAGAGCAGGTGGTAATTTCTAGGGAGGCAAAGGTGAACTAGAAATCACTGTCCCCAAATTTCCTGTCCCCAAGAAATCTGAAGTATTTCAGAAGACTTAAAATTCTTTCAGAATTTTTAAAATTTGGCTTGACTTTCATGCCCCCTCCTCAAAAAGTGATTCCCTGAAGGACTTTGTCAAAGTATGTCCTCCTCCACTATTCATATTAATACAAGGAAAGAAAGATACTTATATTTCTCTGGACACGCTCTCTGTTTGTAAACTCTGTGAGAGCAGGAGCCACTTCTTTTTATTCACAAGATGTACTCTGGGTTCAATACAGTTCCCAGCATACGGAGACACTCTAAATATTTTTTTTAACAAATGAATAAAAGGATTAATGGTTAAAAAAATGAGCAAATGAATAAATATCTCTTTTAAAGCTCTGGAAATGTTCTGTTTGGAGAGGGGAGGTTATTTTCAAAAGCTGCTCTGGGAAAAAATTTAAAAAAATTAAAAAAAAAGCTGCTCTGGGGGCCCATGAGAAGTATTGAGAAGTCTTTTCTGATTAGCATGCATTTGTCCAGCATCACCAGCTGTGATTAATTCACCCTTGTTTGCCAGGGATTGACTTCAGAGCTCAAGTAATACACAGCTACAGTGGCTTTAATGACAGCATCGCCTGGACACGCTGAACGCCCAGCAGGCAGCTCTCAAACACAGCAAGGGGCAAACTCCAGATGTCAATCTTTCAAAGCCCAGAAGCACTTCACACCTGTCTCACCATAAACTGTCCATTATTTAGACTGAAACCATCATCAGTGTCCTACAAATGCCCAAGGAGACACTAGTAACTGGCATTCCAATTCTAGGGTATTGATGTGTGCAGCAAGGGGTTCGGGAATTGTGGTGATGTGTGGTTAGTGACCATGGGGCCAAGATCAACTGACCGACGTGTGGCTTTGGAAGGTCACTTAGCTGCCTTGAGCCTAAGTTGCTCATCTACCCAGTGGCGATACAGATGATTTTCCAACAAACCATGGAGGATAAAATGACACGAGGGCACATGCCAGCTGCTGGTGTTAAGATGTGCATGCCCATGCAAATGCATATACACAGACACACTTTATGTCCACTTATTTTCTGAAATAATATTTAAGTATTCTTCTATTTTTAATTAAAATATTAGAAATTATTTGAGGCAAACAAGAAGATATGAAATGATTTAAGAAGATATACAAGGACGTATAGAGAATAATAAAGTGGACATCCATGAATCTACCATCCATGTTGAGGAGTAGCATCTTTTCATTAGAGGAGAGCCTCTTACACTTATCACACTACCTGCACCCTTCTCTTTCCCTCAACAGAGGTAATAACTATCCTGAATTTGGTGTTAATGTCTCTTAGATTTCTTCATGATTTACTATTGCTGTGCCTACTGTTTAAACTATATAAATCATATCATACTAAATGCATTCTGTAATTCACTTTTCTGGATGCTGATTTTATGTGAGTTTCTTCCATATGGATATGTAGAACTTGGCTCACTCATTTTCACTCCTACATCATGGTCTTTTAAGTGAATCTATAACAACTTATATACAGTCTTCTACTGGTGGACATTTAGAATATTTTGAGGCTTTCTTTTTCCCTCTTGAATACATATATAAATTTTCTAGATTTTGCCAAAGTGTTCCTCAAATGAGTTGTAGCAATTTATATACCCACAAGGCAAGCTGTGAATAAGAGCTCCTTTAGTTCCTCATCTTTGCCAAATCTTGGTATGGTCATGGAGGCACTGTTTTGCTGAACTGTTTGGTATGGAATACTCACCCACCATAGTTTTAATCTTCATTTTCCTGGTTACCAGTGTAGCTGTGAAGTAAAACTTTCTTTTTACATACACCGACAAACCACTTGGGATTTTTTTTCTATAGGTTGCCAATTTTTATTTGAATCAGTTAGAAATGCTTTCAGTAAAAGTAACAAAAACCTAAATGAGTTTGTTGGTTTCGTTTTTTTCCCCCCATCTAAGGAGAATATGGAGAAGGGTAGGTCAGGACTGATGGAAAATACTTATGATGTGTGTTCCATGCTGCTTCTAGTGGTGAGTCCTTCCAAATGCAGCATGATAAGCTTGCCATTCTATGGTCACAAGATGGCTGTCCCTTCTCCAGTATAGCATCATGGTCTCAGGCAATCAGAGAAGCTCTTGTTTCAGGAAAAAAAAAAAAAAAAAACCTTTCTCAGAAACACTCAGATTATATTTTAATGGCAAAAACGATATCTTGAAACAAAGGAACTGAATATTAAGCTGAGAAAATTGGCCCCAAGTACAAATCAAAGTACTCTCAGTAAGAAAGGTTGGGAGAAAGCCCATTAATTATGCAATCAGCAGTGTCTGCCACAAAAGTATTTGTCCTGTATGTTCTTTTTTTTTTTTTTTCCTTCTTCTTCTTGGATTGTAGAAGTTCTTATCTTATGGATACAAATTCTTTGTTGGTGTTAGTGTTACAAATATCTTATCCCTTAATCAATAATATATGATCATTTTGATAGATATGAAAAAACATTTGATAAAATTAAACATAAATTCATAATAAATCTCTTAAATTAGGAATTTAAAAAATGTTCTCTACATGATAAGAAAGTTATTAAAATGGGGCCTGGATGGCTCATTTTGTTAATCATCTGCCTTTGGCTCAGGTCATGATCTCAGGGTCCTGGGATCAAGACTCATGTCAGGCTCCCTACTCAGCGGGTAATCTGCTTCTCCCTCTCCCTCTACTTCTCCCCCTTTCCCCCTCTCATGCTCTCTCTCTCTAAAATAAATAAATAAAGCCTTTTTTAAAAAGTAATTATTAAAAGCCCCCAGTAAGTGTTATTCTGAGTAGGAAAACATTAGAAAAAATTGAGTCAGAAATAAGACAAAGATGTCAATGGACATATATTCAACATCATATTGCAGGTTTTAGATAGAGTACTATGGACAAGAATAATAAAAAATAGAAAGTAAAAAATAAGACCATCATTACTGGGCATGATACTTTTATTCATATAGAGAATTCAAAATGGTCTGTTTATAGACAAATTTTAAAAAATCATAAGGGTTGGTAGTGCAGCTTGATATAAGATATACATGAAGTCTCAAATTACTAGGAACAAAATGAAAAGCAGTCACTATTTAGAGAAATCCCACAGAATATTAGGTACTTAAGAATAAATCTGATAAAACACATGCAAAATCTCTATAGGAAATCTTATAAAACTTGATGATACATTGAAGAAGACCTAAATAATTCAAGATACACATATTATGCCTATAAATAAAAAGAAAGCATAACATCATAAAAGCAGATTTTCCCCAAATTGAACTAAAATTCAATGTAATTTTTATCAAAATCTCAATGGCAAACTTCACAAGTTAACTCTAAAATGTCTATGGGGGAGCACAGGATTAAGAAGAATGAGATATTTCTGAGAAAGAAGAGCAGGGAGAGGGAAATTTATTTGTCAGATGTTAGAATTTATTATCAAATTTTAGCAATTATTGCCATGTGGACTTGGTACTTGGATAAACAAATGGACCAATAGAACATGATGGAGGGGCCAAAAGCAGATCCATGTGCGTAGAATGTGAGTACATATGAGAGGTATCATGTGATGTCATTGGGTACAGAGAGAGTGTTCAACAAATGAAATTCGAAAAATGGTCACCATTTGGAGAAAAAATATTGACAATGGTGATTTAGCTACCTCATATTCTACATCAAAAGCAGCTCTACATGGATCAGAAATTAAACTGCAATAGCTAAACTTAAATATTCTTGGAAAATCCAGGTCCTTCTCTTTCTGACCCTGAGATAAGCAAGAGTTTTTAACATAAGACTCTAAAAAGCACTAACTTTAAAAGGAAAGAGTAGATCTAAGTATAATTAAATTGTCATTAAGAAAAGGATATGAGGGGCGCCTGGGTGGCTCAGTTGGTTAAGCGACTGCCTTCGGCTCAGGTCATGATCCTGGAGTCCCAGGATCGAGTCCCGCATCGGGCTCCCTGCTCGGCAGGGAGTCTGCTTCTCCCTCTGACCCTCCTCCCTCTCATGCTCTCTGTCTCTCATTCTCTCTCTCAAATAAATAAATAAAATCTTTAAAAAAAAAAAAAAGAAAAGGATATGAAAAGTGGAACAGAAAGGTATAAACAGGGAGGAGATAGATATAAGACACACAACTAGTGAAGGACTCTTACAGAATAAAAACTACAATAACGGAAACAAATTACCCAATACAAAAAATCGGCATAAAATATAAGCAGGAATTTCAAAGAGGAGGAATTAATGCTCAATAAATATCTAAGAAGGCATTTGGCCTCTTTTAATGATCATGAAAATGTATTCAATAGATATGCTTTATATTCATTTGATTGGAAAAAATATTTAAAAGTCTGATAAAACTGAATTTTGAAGAATATATGCATTTTCATGACTGGTGGAAGAGTGAATTGGAAGATAGTTTGACACTTTTGTCAAACTGGACATTTGCAAATCCTACAAACCATCTACTCCATTCCCGGGAATAAATCTCAGAAAACTATTACATACTTGTTTATATCAGCAACAATATACGCAAGAGTTTATAGCAGCAATGTTCCAATAGCAAAAAACTCAAAACAGTCTAAATACAAGTCATTAGTAGAGAGGAGGAATAAATTTTATGAATAATACTCATACAATGGAATAGCATATAGCAGTCTAAAGTAAGTATGGTGGCATACATCGACATGATTGTATCTTAGCAATATAATCTTCACTGAGAAAAAAAAGTCCCCAGTACTACATATACCATGGCACTCTTTTTATGAAATTTGTCTAAATATATATTCTTTTGGAATACATATGGATGAGATTAAGCCATATAAAAAAGTAATTGAATGATTTTATATATTTATACATAGTCAACCGCTCTCTCCCACCCACTCTCTGGGGCTGCCAATTTTCTCTTTGCTTTGTTTATAATAGGATATTTTATGGACATAAATTTTAATTTCTAATATAGACAAATGTGTCAATCCCTTTCTTATTCATGCCTTTTATGTCTTGTTTGAAAAATCTCTAGACCTATTTATTTTGCATAATTGAACTTTTATAACCATCGATTAGCATCTTATCTCCTGAGATAAAAATGGATATTTTATCTCCTGACTTACAAATGGAGGATCATGTCCTGCATGGGGCTCCCTGCTCAGCGGGGAGCCTGCTTCTCCCTCTCCCTCTGCCTGCCGCTCCCCCTGCTTGTGCTCTCTTGCTCTCTCTCTGTCAAATAAATAAATAAATAAATCTTCAAGAAAATGTGAATATATATATATATATATATATAATGGTATATTATTCAGCCTTAAAAAGAGGGAAATACTACCACATGTGACAGCGTGGATGAACCCGGAGGAGGTTATGTCAAGTGCAGTAAGCCAGTCACAGATGAATGATTATTGCCTGATTCCACTTGTATGAGGTAGTTAAAATAATTAAACTCATAGAAACAGAGAGTGTAATGGCTGTATTTTTATATGGAATTCTTACCACAACCTTAGGGACTAGATGTTATATGCTCACTTCCATAAAGAACATAATTACTCTGAGCCTCCCCTCAGGTTATAGATTTTTGCATTATGCCCAGGGCCACCTTGGACACCTCTCTGGTCCAGGCAGATATGTGAGGTTTGGGTAGGCAGGACAGAGAGAGGGGACAAGACATGGCCTCAGGAGTAAATGTCAGCTGTGACAGCTGCCACAAGGCAATGCATAATGTAAGAGCCCTCTGACTCCAGAGGACACCTGAAGCCTCAGAGAATAAAAGAGTCTTGCACTTTTTGGACTGAGAGCAGGAAAATGAATTGGTCCTCAACATAACTGAGCTAACAATTTCTCAGTCCTCACCTGTCTTCTTAGATATTAATAAGCTGAGGTATGTGCTTAAGGAGGAGATTGTTTCAGGGCATTCTGTGTCAACATTTTGCATCTGGGACTCAACCTGCTAATCCAAGGCATTTGGCATCTTGGTGGGCAGTTAACCAGTTTTCATCTCCCGAGCACACATATATAGCCTATGACGTGCGACACCAATTTAGAAAGTGAGTCCATTGGTATATGTTGGCAGTCTCTTTGGAGATTCTTTAAGGAAACATGTTTGTTGAATAACAGCTTTGGTCTACTTTTGCACCTTGGGTTCTGACAGGTTGAAAAATGAACTCCTCTGGTCTAATTTGTTGCTAGGAATTAGGGATCCATTGTGAATTGGAGCTCAAAGTCTTTATTCAGCATCAAGGAGGTGCCAGGCACTGTGCTGGGTGCTCTCAGAGACACGAAGACAAGTCAGAAAGAGTCCCTGCCATCTGAATGGTGTAGAGCATATTCTTTTCCTGTGCCCCCTCCTATTAGAAAAGACTCCCCTCTTGCAGTACCTTCCACACAATATTTTATGATAAGAGTTTGCTTCCGATAGGCTTGTAGCTGCTTCAAACAAGGAAGTGGGTAAGAACTCAGAGCAATACCATTGCTAGAGATTAAATATTTTTTTCTCCATTTGTTGAAACCTAATTTCCAGTGAAGTGGGGCCACTGGGAGGTGATCAGGTCATGAGGGTGGAGCCCTTATGAATGCATGGTGCCCTAATAGAAGGGAGTTCCCTTGCCTTTTCTACCACATGAGGACACAGGGAGAAGACAAGATGGCCAACCAGGAAGTGGACACTCACCAGACACTAAATCTGCCAGTGATGTCTTGATCGACAACTTCCAGCCTCCAGACCTGAGATATAAATTTTTGTTCTTTATAAGCCACCAAGTATATGGTGTTTTGTTAAAGCAGCCTGAACAGACTAAGACAAGAATGAAGGGAATTTTAGCTATAGCATAAGAAAGTAAGGAATGATCTGGAAAGTGGTAATGAGAAGCAGAAAGAGTGATGTATTTGACAACGTTACAAAAGTACTCTGCACAAATGAATGTATCTCAGGCCTAATGCTGATATGGGGGAGAGGGAAGGCACCACCAGCACATGCACAGATGGTCTTGGTGGCCAGATTTCTGCTCCTCCATCTTGGGTCTGACTGGCACACGTATGTCCTCACCCTATCAGATGGCAGGAGATAGAGGGCAAGCCACAGTTAATGCAGAGAACTTTCATGAGTTTACATTTATCTTTCTGGAATCCCTCAGCATGTTAGGGTTTTTGAATTTTATTCAGACCTCTGCTCAAATGTTATCTTTATAACAAGGACTTTCCTGACCAATATCTCCCCATTGATCTCTGTCCCTTTCATTCTTTTTATTATTCACCTTGGCACATATTCCCACCTGACAAATAAGTCTTGAAGTTGTTCTTCTGACTCATACAGACCACTGTCTTCTTGGTCCACGTTTGGGATATTTCCTACGAGTCTCTAAGAGGACATCTCTTCTGCAGTGGGATTATAAACTGTCCAGTAATCCTTACTCCCTAGTACACAGTAGAAATATAACAGGCCATTTTCAGAGGCCAGCTCAAAACCCACTTGGAGCTTCTGGCATTACCCACGCAGCAACTACTTTAACTAAAAGCCTCCACAAAACAGCCAAGCAAACCTTTCTTGACAGCTTAATTTTCAAGAAATATTTATATTTTTATTTTTTTCTTTGTAATCTGATCCAATTAAGCATATGGAGATGGGAGCTTACAAAATCTATGGCCAAGATAACATTTAATTTTGCAGTAAAGACCTGAATACTAGCAAAAATTCACTGAAACATGTAAATGAGATCCCCAAAGGCTGGTGCCTATAATAAACCAATTAACAGGTTTTGAAACTTGTCAACCTGCAGTCTTCAGGTGAAGTGAAGAAACACATCTTGAAAGCTATAGAAATGGACAAATTGGCAAGGCGATGTCAGACTTTCCTGCTCAAGCTGAGAATTCTTTGTAGTCTAAAAAAATGAAACAGGCACAATACAGACAAAATCAATTGTATGATTTTGGATTCAGCACCTGCTTTTTATAGTGTTGAAAGATTTATTAAAAAAAGAAAAGAAACATGGGATGCCTGGGTGGCTCAGTCAGTTAAGTGTCTGCCTTCAGCTCAAGTCATGATCCCAGGGTCCTGGGATCGAGCCCCGCATCAGGCTCCCTGCTCACAAAGTCTTGACAAGTACCAAAAAATAATCTCTTTTGGGCGACATTCTCTAACTATAATGAAATACATTGCCAGAAAAAAAAAAAAAACAGAGAGCTACATTTAGAAACAGACTTAAAACAAAAAGAAACACTTGAAAATAATTTCTAGGTACCAAAAAAAAAAATTCTACTAGAAAACACAAATGTTTACAAGTAATTAGGAACAAGTGAAATGAAATAATTAAATATCAAAATTTATGGAATTAGCTAACATATAGAGAAAAGGTATAATATAAATGCATATACCGGAAAATAAAAAGATTGAATATTAGCAAGCTAAGCATTGGACAAAGAAGATAAAATGAGAACCAACAGAGTAAGAAAATAAGGCCGTGTTGGGGGCTCTCTGTGCGTCTTGGATCTGGATTTCTCTTTCCTTCCCCAGATTCAGGAAGTTTTCAGCTATTATTTCTTCAGACAAATCTTCTGCCCCCAACTGGGTGGTAGGCATGAAGGAGGGCACGTGATGAAATGAGCACTGGGTGTTGTATGCAACTGATGAATCACTGAACTCTACCTCTGAAACTAATAATACACTATATGTTAATTAATTGAACTTAAATTTAAAAAAAAAGGAACCCCCCCCAAAAAAAAGAAAAGAAAAGAAGGCCAAAGAAACTACAAGAAAGGAAATAATAAAACTTTGAACAGAAACTAATTTCTTTGTCTATAAGGAAAACAATAGAAGAGGTGATCAACTAAACCAAAAGCTAGACTTTTCAAAGAATCATGAACATAGACATTCTGGCAAGATTGGAGTAGGAAAAAGGAAAGAAAAGAAACAATATGAGAAATCAAAATAGGGGAAATGAACAATAGCTAGTAGGAGACTTCAGGGAACAATCTGAAAAATCCCTTTTCGACTCTTCCTCCCCAATAGGCAAGACTGTTCCAATGAACTGCCGCCTCCTATGCCCTGAATTTGTCTTGGGAAGACAGCAAGCAGCTTATCCAGAAGCCACACCTAGCTCCGCTGTTTTTTAGACAACCAGGCCAAAACAACAGGTGTTTAATTGGTGCCAAGCAATCAATTTTGTTGCGTTTAAAAACTACCTGGATGCTGGAACCCACAGTTTAGAATACCCCTTTCTGGTCCTTCTCCAGCCATAAGCCAGCCCACTGAAGGCATGTATCTTCTGTGCCAAGGAGTTTTCTCACCTAGATTCTTATCACAAAGACCCTCCACGAACACCCTAGCCAACACTTCCCACGCCTGACACCCTCTTTCTCTCGCTTAATTATTTTCCTATTTCTTAACCCATATTTGCATATTATGATTAATATATTTGTTTATTTCACTCCCAGATTTTAAACTCTACGAGTACATGATTATTCTCCTTTATACAGTTTGTATCATAATACTTATGCATTATATTATATAATATGTGAATTATGTAATATTTCACTCAATTCTCCCCCAAAATTTATAAAGAATGTACTGTTTTTACCTCTGTTTTACAAATGAGGGAAATGAGGCACAAAAGAGTCAAGAAATTTACTCTCAAGCTCACATAGCCAGGCAAAATTAGAGTTTTAACCACAATTGTGGTTAAAAGATCAGAGCAGAAATCAATAAAATAGAAACCAAAAGAACAGTAGAACAGATCAACAAAACTAGGAGCTGGTTCTTTGAAAGAATTAACAAGATTGATCAACCCCTGGCCAGACTTATCAAAAAGAAAAGAGAAATGACCCAAATAAATAAATCATGAATGAAAGAGGAGAGATCACAACCAACATCAATGAAATACAAACAATTATAAGAACACATTATGAGCAACTCTATGGCAGCAAATTAGATAATCTGGAAGAAATGGATGCTTTCCTAGAGATGTATCAACTACCAAAAGTGAACCAGGAAGAAATAGAAAACCTGAACAGACCTATAACCACTAAGGAAATTGAAGCAGTCATCAAAAATCTCCCAATAAACAAAAGCCCAGAGCTAAAGGGCTTCCAGGGGAATTCTACCAAACATTTAAAGAAGAATTAATACCTATTCTTCTGAAACTGTTCCAAAAAATAGAAATGGAAGGAAAACTTCCAGACTCGTTTTATGAGGCCACCATTACCTTGATCCCCAAACCAGACAAAGACCCCATCAAAAAGGAGAATTACAGACCAATATCCTTGATGAACATGGATGCAAAAATTCTCACCAAAATACTAGCCAATAGGATCCAACAGTACATCAAAAGGATTATTCACCATGACCAAGTGGGATTTATCCCTGGGCTGCAAGGTTGGTTCAACATCCGCAAATCAATCAATGTGATGCAATACATTAATAAAAGAAAGAACAAGAACCATATGATCCTCTCAGTAGATGCAGAAAAAGCATTTGACAATGTACAGCATCCTTTCTTGATCAAAACTCTTCAGAGTATAGGGATAGAGGGTACCTACTTCAATATCATAAAAGCCATCTATGAAAAACCCACAGTGAATATCATTCTCAATGGGGAAAAACTGAGAGCTTTCCCCCTAAGTTCAGGAACACAGCAGGGATGTCCACTATCACCACTGCTATTCAACATAGTATTAGAAGTCCTAGCCACAGGAATCAGACAACAAAAAGAAATCAAAGGAATCCAAATCGGCAAGGAAGAAGTCAAACTCTCACTCTTTGCAGATGATATGAAACTTTATGTGGAAAACCCAAAAGACTCTACCCCAAAACTGCTAGAACTCATACAGGAATTCAGTAAAGTGGCAGGAGATAAAATCAAGGCACAGAAATCAGTGGCATTCCTATACACCAACAACAAGACAGAAGAAAGAGAAATTAAGGAGTCGATCCCATTTACAATTGCACCCAAAACCATAAGATACCTAGGAATAAATCTAACCAAAGAGGCAAAGAATCTGTACTCAGAAAACTATAAAATACTCATGAAAGAAATTGAGGAAGACACAAAGAAATGGAAAAACGTTCCATGCTCATGGGTTGGAAGAACAAATATTGTGAAGATGTCAATGCCACCTAGAGCAATCTACACATTCAATGCAATCCCCATCAAAGTACCATCCACTTTTTTCAAAGATTTGGAACAAATAATCCTAAAATTTGTATGGAACCAGAAAAGACCTCAAATAGCCAGAGGAATGTTGAAAAAGAAAAGCAAAGCTGGCGGCATCACAATTCTGGACTTCCAGCTCTATTACAAAGCTGTCATCATCAAGACAGTATGGTACTGGCACAAAAACAGACACATAGATCAATGGAACAGAATAGAGAGCCCAGAAATGGACCCTCAACTCTATGGTCAACTAATCTCCGACAAAGCAGGAAAGAATGTCCAGGGGAAAAAAGACAGTCTCTTCAACAAATGGTGTTGGGAAAATTGGACAGTCACATGCAGAAGAATGAAGCTGGACCATTTCCTTACACCACACACAAAAATAGACTCCAAATGGTTGAAAGACCTCAATGTGAGACAGGAGTCCATCAACATCCTAAAGGAGAACACAGGCAGCAACCTCTTTGACCTCAGCCGCAGCAACTTCTTCCTAGAAACATCGCCAAAGGCAAGGGAAGCAAGGGCAAAAATGAACTATTGGGACCTCATCAAGATTAGAAGCTTTTGCACAGCAAAAGAAACAGTCAAAACCAAAAGACAACTGACAGAATGGGAGAAGATATTTGCAAATGACATATCAGATAAAGGGCTAGTATCCAAAATCTATAAAGAGCTTATCAAACTCAACACCCAAAGAACAAATGATCCAATCAAGAAATGGTGCAGAAGACATGAACAGACATTTTTCCAAAGAAGACATCCAAATGGCCAACAGACACATGAAAAAGTGCTCAACATCGCTTGGCATCAGGGAAATCCAAATCAAAACCTCAATAAGATATCATCTCACACCAGTCAGAATGGCTAAAATTAACAAGTCAGGAAAGGACAGATGTTGGCAGGGATGCAGAGAAAGGGGAACCCTCCTACACTGTTGGTGGGAATGCAAGCTGGTGCAGCCATTCTGGAAAACAGTATAGAGGTTCTTCAAAAAGTTGAAAATAGAGCTACCATACGACCCAGCAATTGCACTACTGGGTATTTACCCCAAAGATACAAATGTAGGGATCTGAAGGGGTATGTGCACCCCAATGTTTATAGCAGCAATGTCCACAATAGCCAAACTGTGGAAAGAGCCAAGATGTCCATCAACAAATGAATAGATAAAGAAGAGGTGGTATATATATATATACAATGGACTATTATGCAGTCATTAAAAGGAATGAAATCTTGCCATTTGCAATGACGTGGATGGAACTGGAGGGTATTATGCTGAGTGAAATAAGTCAATCAGAGAAAGCCATGTATCATTGATGTCACTGATGTGAGGAATTCTTAATCTCAGGAAACAAACTGAGGGTTGCTGGAGTGGTGGGGGGTGGGAGGGATGGGGTGGCTGGGTGATAGACATTGGGGAGGGTATGTGCTATGGTGAGCACTGTGAATTGTGCAAGCCTGTTGAATCTCAGATCTGTACCTCTGTAGCAAATAATACATTATATGTTTTAAAAAAAAGAAGAAGAAGAAGAATATAGCAGGAGTGGAAGAATGAAGGGGGGGAAATCGGAGGGGGAGACAAACCATGAGAGACGATGGACTCTGAAAAACAAACTGAGGGTTCTAGAGAGGAGGGCGGTGGGAGGATGGGTTAGCCTCTTGATGGGTATTAAAGAGGGCACGTTCTCCATAGAGCACTCGGTGTTATATGCAAACAGTGAATCATGGAACACTACATCAAAAACTAATGATGTAATGTATGGTGATTAACATAACAATAAAAAATAAATTAAAAAAATAAAAGAACTTCTAGGGAAGTTCCCGTCTGTGGTTTCTTGAGCTGATGACTGTTAACATTAGTGAAGTTAATAAATCTTGTGCTTTTAAAAGCTCATTGCCTTATTTCTGCTCCCCATCTGCTGACACCATTGCCTGGAGGAAAAGGTGAAAGGAAGTTCATGTTTCTGATGCCAGGTTTGAGCCAGAGCTTTCCAGGCCACCAGTAGGGGAAATGGCTTTCTCTGCATCTCCTTTCTCAGAGGATGCCATCTGCACAAGACAGGAAGTTAGCACCGGCAGTCAGGAGGAAAGAACACCATGCACCTTTCAAAAAGGAACTTTGCTCTCTCCCTTGTTCATTTATTCAGAATTATTTACTTAGCAATTACTATGTGGCAGGCATATTCCAGGCACTATAGATACAGTGATGAATACATCAGGGCCCCGCTTTTTTGAAGCTTCCAGTGAATGGGTGAGAGCACAGATTAACCTATAATTACAAGGCAGTGTGAGAAGTTATCATCTCAGAAAGGAAGCTGACCTTGGGAGTGCATAATCCTGATAGTTCTGGCTGTGGTGGTGATAGTGAAATGGAAATATAGCTCCAGGCAAAAGGGAAGATTATGTATGAAGTTGTTGGATGATCAAGCATGCATGGACTATTCCAAGAATGGCAAACATCACAGCCTGATGGATGCATTCAGTATTATTCTGTTACGGGAACAAGGGAGTCGATCTAGGAATACAGAGATTAAAAAGGAAGAGAGAGAATTTTTTATGAGTCTCTAATATAGTGTGGTCTAGCGGCAGGACAAGTGGATCTCCTGAAAAGTTGCTGCACTTCTGCTACAGGGTCAGAAGTTTTTACCAGCAGAGAGCCCTCCCTTTCTGCACTGTCAGAGCCACCATTCTGGTGTATCCATTCCACCAACTCTCAGGCTTTCAGAGGCTGATGCATCCCAGATTGGTGGGCTCCTGTCAGCCCAAGCTCCAATCTTCCATTCTAACCATGGTGAGAGGTGTTTTGTGGTTCTTCATCACTCCCTTTTAGAGTTTACCCTTCCTGGTAAACTCTAAACCATGAGTCATTGTCTTTTTATTTGTTTTTCTTATCAGCTAGAATCTGGGATCTCTACTTACATGTTCCATCCCATCCCATCTCTACTGGACCCTGAAGATTGACCAGGGCAAGGTGCAGAAGTAGGAGCCACTGTGTCATTGAGCTCTTCATTATGAAGTGGCCATCCTGTTGATGACCTTCAAACCCACTCCTTCCTCCTACCAGCCTTCTCAGCAGACAAGAATCACCCAGCAGAAAGAGTGCGTGGGTATTAAAGCCAAACATGGAATTTTACAGGGGCTTGGTAAGGAAATTCTCTTGTACTTGTTTGAACAAACCTCTTCAATCACAGAATCTGGATCTGTTTTGCTACTTTAAATTCAAATGCAATGCAAAAATCACTTTTACAACATCCCTGATGAGTTGTCATGCCTCGTTTGAACACCATTGCAAACTATGAGCTCACTACTTTAGAAACTAGCTTGTTTTTCAGCAAGTTAGTGCCAATTAGTAAAAACTACTTTCTTATATTCAAATAAAATCTGCTTTCTTTTTTTCTCTTTGGTTTATTTTTTATTCAAATTTAGTTAATTAACATATAGTGTATTATTAGTTTCAGAGGTAGAGTTCAGTGATTCATCAGTTGCATATAACACCCACTGCTCATTACATCATGTGCCCTCCTTAATGCCCACCTCCCAGTTACCCCATCTCCCTACCCCCTCCCCTCCAGCAACCCTCAGTTTGTTTCCTATGATTAAGAGTCTCTTATGGTTTGTCTCCCTCTCTGATTTCCTCTTGTTTTATTTTTCCCTCCCTTCCCCTATGCTCCTATGTTTTGTTTCTTAAATTCCACATATGAGTGAAATCATATAATTGATTTGATATCATTTGATAACTTGAATTTGAAATCATTTGATAACTGATTGACTTATTTCACTTAGTATAATAACTTCTAGTTTCATCCACTAAAATCTGCTTTCTGATAACTCTTATCCTCTCTTAATTCTTAAGCAAAACAGAAAATTTCTGTCCCCTGTCCACATGATATCACTTTATATATTTGAAATTAGCCATGAAGAAAATAGTAGACTTGGAGAGGTTAAGAGACATGCATTAGTCTACCCAAAATATCCAAACGTTCAGAATAGCCAATGCCCTTATTTTTAAAGAGACAGATTCCAAGAATTTTACATCATAGATCTATAATTATGTCCTGAAAATATTCTGAATTGCACAGGAATCTCTCTTTCCACATTAAATGACCTCAGAACATTACTTTTTTTAAAAAAGATTTTGTTTGAATTAATATATCTGTTTCTTTCCTCCTGTGGAATATCTGTGTTTGCTTATTTCGGTCTGCTTCTCTGGGGCAACTCCTCACTTAGGTCACAGTCTTTAATCTATAGTGACCTATTTGCAAAATAAGTAAAATAGGAAAGTAGGAATGAATAGGATTTGAGTGATGCTGGTTGGCGGAAATGGGAAGGAGGCAGCTGACAATAGGCTGCACATTTTAACTTTTAAAAGCCTCTTTTCCATTCCAAACATCCTATTAATTATGTTCTGTCATCACCCACATAGCCTTTCGTTCATTTAATTGCAATTATGTTCTGAGTGTTTAAGGTGATGTATCCAATGAGGTGGGCAGCGGCAAATGCTTTGAGAGTCACAGAGGCACTCTTTTAGTAATTAGGTCAAGTAGTTGTCCCTCCTAAATGGTTCTGAGTGCCTTTTAGCAGTTCCTTAAATCCCCTCTTCTTGTTTGTGGCCTGTAAAATCTTACCAGCTCCCTCCATGCAGTGTGAAATTTCAAAATACCTCATTGAATCTGACTCTGTGCCAGTTTCTATTTTAATGCATGAAGAATATCCTCTAGTTCAAGCATTTGGTTTCACTTGTTGGGGGCAATGAACTCCTGTGAGAATATCATAAAGTAGTCAACTCTTTCCCCAGAAAAATTGCTTTTTGTGTTGCTATATACAGATTCATAGATCTCTGAGGCCCAACCGTGAAATTCTTAACTCCCACTGACAGAAATTTACACTGATTTGAAAGAATCCCATTCTCTTCCCATCAGCAATCTAACTCCAGAGTAGAGTTGGTTTCACTGACACCTGGTTTCCCTAAATGGGTTAAGACCTCCTTTCTAGCTCTGGCCAGGTGCTTACCCCCAAGGATATCATTCCAGTTGCTACTTGACGTCCAGCTCCAGTGCCCTGATTCCTGAAACCCTCAAGGCTACTTGGCCCAGCTGAATATCTCCTATATGTGTGTGCATGCCAGACACCCTAGAAAGATCTGTCTACCATAAATACATTAACAGCAACACCCAACCCCTTAGTAATGTTCTCCAAAATAACAAATTATTCAGCTATGATGACAATGGCAACATCCTTTATTGAACCCAGATCTGATTCCAAAGACCACTGAGCTTTTCTCTGTACACTATTAAATATATTACCCCAACTTTGTTTTTTTTGTTTTAGTTTTTGTTTCATTTTGTTTTGTTTTGGTTTGGTTTTTTGTTTTTTTGGATAAGGAATGATTCTCTAAGTCCTCAGTCTTAGTCATGTAGTAAGTGCTCAATAAATAGTCTCTTGGCATAAAGGCTCAGAGTTTGCTCCCCAAGGTCTCTGGGAGTCTGGTCCCAAGAAAAGCCTGGAGTGCACACACTTCTACTAGAGCTCTGCAGCCTGTGAAATCCTGGGGGAAAAAATGCACAGAGCTAAATTTTGCTCTTGAAGGAGGCAATCTTGAGCTCTAAGGGTTTAGTTACTTATGCCAAAACAAAAGAGCCAATTTAATAGGATAATTGCCCATGAAAGGGAATTAAATAGAATCAAAAGAAAAATTGAAGCCACAATATTCTTTCACCTGCTGGAGGAGCAAGGCTAATTGTTTTTTATCTGCAGTTTCTTTCTGGATGTCTCATCCCAGCTAATTTTTCAAGTTATTTGAATTACACAGTAGATACTCATTTTAAGTACTTAGGGAGTAAGTTTTCTCTAATTCTGGCTTTTAGAGTTGACTGTTTAACTTGAATGCCGTGCTTTGGGTTGAAAAAGTCCATGTCGGAAGGTAAAGGATGGGGAAAAAAAGAACATGAATGGTTGTAGAGAGATCAGCCATTGCATGATAACCCAGTTTGATGGTGCTGCCAACACCCATTTTTGTCATCATGTCTTTTTTTTTTTTAAGGGAAATTGGATTTATTTTTTTTAAAGATTTTATTTATTCATTAGAGACAGAGAGAGAGAGAGAGGCAGAGGGAGAAGCAGGCTCCCAAGGAGCAGGGAGCCTGATGCGGGACTCGATCCCAGGACCCCGGGATCATGACCTGAGCCGAAGGCTGACGCTTAACCATCTGAGCCACCCAGGCACCCCGGGAAATTGGATTTAGAACAAGAATGGTGTTGTGTCATACTCAGCAGTAGTCACAGCACGCTTAAAATACCGTGATTAGTGATGAACAGCTGACATTGTGAGGAGCTCTGGGAAGTTGGAATGGCTCCCCCAAACAAGTGAATGACAAACTGAACTGTTTCAACAGATAGAGTGATAACCCCCTGTGTTAACATGGTTGTGGGGGAGCAGGCCCTCTCCCTCTTCTGCACTGGTGACATGAACGTACATGGCCACAATGTCTCTGAGGACACCTTGGTGACATACACGGGGCCTTAAGAACCATATGTGCTCTGTGGCAAAACTCTCACACTGCTAGGAGTGCATTCCAAGAAAAGAGTTGTCCAAGAGCAGCAAAGATGTCAGTGCTGGAATTTTTTTTTAACTTAAGCTTCTGGAAATGACATACATTTTTTAACATGGAGATTAGCTAAATAAATTATAATGTTCACAAGGATGTACTCTGTAGCCATAAATGAAATTTTGGAGCACTATTTATTGACATGTCTCCTCCATATGGTTATTGAGTTGGTTCATGAAAGAAATGAAATTAAGCAGATTTTCTGGAAATTTGTCTTCCAAAACCTTTGCACAAACACCTTTTTCTAAATTGTGCTTGGGCCAAGATGTTACTTAACTCTCTTTAAGAGTTAAGAGACACCATGTTCTAGGAAACTTCTCTTAGGATTTTGCCAATTGATCTTCAAATTATTCTAAGATAATCTGAGGCCCAAAGGACCCCAGACATTTGAGGGAATAGGTCTTAGTAAACCTACATGTTTATTCTAGGAGACCACAGGTCTTTTGAGGGGAGGTTGCCTCTGAAATGTTTGCTACACAGGCCTGAAACTCACAAGAGAATTTGGGGATACAGAAATAAGTGATAAAATGAAGCCATGAATGTGGGCAAGATTGCATACAAGGCATGCAGGGTGAGGAAGTCAGAAGACCTGGGGCAGAAGCCCAAGGATGCTCTATATACAAGGGGTGGATATTGGAAGAACAGTCAGCAAAGCCAACTAAATTGAACCAGCTGGTGATTTACAAATAAGGGAAAGGGCTGGAGCTATGGAGAGGTGGACATTTCCAAGTCAGGAGAGAGGAGCAGAGAGGCCAGGTAGACCGAGGACTGAAACACATTGATTATCCCTAACCACCAGAGACTACGGGTGACCTAGCTGAGAGCCTTTCAGGGGAAAATGAAGGGGAGGCCAGATTGAAGTGAGTTCAGAAGCATGAGGTTAGAAAGAGGGGCCAGGGAATGAAGACAGTTTTTCCAGTGTGGTCATGCAGGGAAGTGGATAAAGAATTAGTTAAAGGGGAATGAGAAGTTTCTGGAGGCTGGGTTCCCACTTTCCCTCCTTTTCCATCATTTGTTTAACAAAGGAAGCGGATTTTAAGATGTTTAAATGCTATTGGAAGGAGCCAGCTTCTAACAGAGGAGGGGATCATGGAGTGCATCCCCAGCCATGGTGGCGGGAGGTATGGGCCAGAGCACACAGGAGGAAGGATGCCCTTCCATGGGAGACAAGACTTGCTTCCCACCAAATGCAGATGAAGGATGGGAAAAGAGTGGGGCGCCTGGGTGGCTCAGTCGTTAAGCATCTGCCTTCAGCTCAGGTCATGGTCCCAGGGTCCTGGGATGGAGCCACACATCGGGCTCTCTGCTCGGCAGGAAGCCTGCTTCTCCCTCTCCCATTCCCCCTGCTTGTGTTCCCTCTCTCACTGTGTCTCTTTCTGTCAAATAAATAAAATCTTCTAAAAAAAAAAAAAAGGATGGGAAAAGAGTGTGTTGCCACAGGAGTGCAGAAGGGATGGGGCATGGACAACAGTTGAGACTACTGGACTAGGGAAGCAGACGGGCTGGTGGGTACTGCCCACGGCACAGGGGAGACTGCACACCATGAATGCCTAGAGGCATCATCAGCCTGTGAGGCTGTATCATGTCCTCTGACATCATCCAGTAGCCCAGGTGGAGAGCAAGAACACAGTGGCATTCTCTGTCCTGCGAGGTTAAATAACTAGGCCAATAGCGCACAGTGAGTTCCTTCATTCAACAAGTATTTATTGCACATCTGTTATAAGTCAGGCAATGTATTTTAAGCACCTGTGGACAAATAGACACCCTCCCCCCACCCCCTACCCCACCCCCCAGAGAAAGTCTACACTTACAGAGTTTCCATTTTAGCAGACTCTGTTTTAGAATCAGACTCATACCTGTATAAATTAAAAACATTTCAATTTCCTAGTGATGAATCTCTCTTCCTGCCTTTGGGGAAAAAAAAATAAAGCCTTAAACTTTTAAAGTAAACACATAAAATGTCAGTGGAATTAAAGTTTATACCATAACTTACAGCATACATGCCACACAGCAGAGAATATAGCCTTAGACTCTACGGGGAAAAATTTTTTTTAATAATGAATAAAACTTTTGACACTAGTGTTTCTCCTCCTAGACTCTGTGTTCTTTTAATTAAGGGGATGTTTATGACTCAAATTTATTTATGTTTCCAATGCCTAGCACAGTATCTGGCATATATTATTTTGCCCAATAAAAGTTTGTTGAATTAATGAATGAATTAGTTTAAACATGACAGTTCGATAAATGGAAACTGTGATCTATAATAAGAAGCTGGGTGTCACATCGATGGAAAATATAATGTCTCAGGATTATCTTTCATCATGTTCAGCACCACACATATATAGAACTCATTAACAATGCCAGATGCATCCATCATTACCACTCAGTATAAAAAAAAAAGAAAGAAAGAAAAACAACATAAAAACTCTACATGGTGGCCATAAAACATGGAAAATTGAGAAGAGAAATTATAACCCTAACAGTGTTAATTTCAACAATTTTTGCTCACACCGCAAGTTTTTGGGGTGTTCTACCGGCCTTCAAACTCTTGAAGCTTCAATAAATTTTGAGTGGAAGATTCACTTAGCTGTGAAATACAGTTGTGACCTTGATGTAGGCCGGGTAATTTGGGGTGATAAAACTTCGGTTCACAGAAGAAACAAGGTTGTTTGTGGTGGTTGTTTTCCTGAAAATAAAAAACAAAAATTGGTGAGATAGAAGAAGCCTCATTTTCACAATTTTTGTGTCTTGCAACCTGCGCAAATCACTGAAATTCACTAATGCTCTGTTTGATTATATATAACATGAGCATTCTATTGATAATGAACATGATAGTTGTTTAATTAATGTGTTTGGCCAGAAGTTCTTCAAAGAATATAGTTTTTAGAGACAGGAGACCTGATTCAAATGCTGGCTCTGCCCCTGGGGCATGCACTTGCATGTGCATGTGTATGGAGGCAGGAGGTACGAGCATGTGCGTGTGTGTGTGTGTGTGTGTAACCTATTTAGCTTCTCTTTGTTTCAGTTTTCTTAAGATAATACCTGCTAGGCATGGTCATTCACAACTCCCTTTTGTGATTCCTCCTTAAAGACCATTTTTCAAGAAAGAAGTCTTCTTGCATAAGCTACGATGTTCTGGATCATGTGGCCTTACCCTTTAGACCCACAGAAGATTAACCCAGTGGGAGAAAGTAACTCTATTAACTGCCTGCCCAAAGTGAGGTAATAGTGATTAGCTAATCCAATCAGATCTTCCCTGGCAGATATTTTAATTTCTATATGGGATTTACTAGATAGTAAACACTTTGCAAACAGTAACTCATTTAATACATACAACAAGTTTATGAGGTAAGCACTATTATTACTCTACAGATAAGGAAACAGGTATTAACTTTCCCAAGGGGTAGGAATTGACAAAGCCAGGATTTGATCCTAGGTATTCTGGTTCCAAGTCTGTGCTTTTTACTAGACCACACTAGACAAAAATGTGACTTATAGAAAAAAGACAATTTGCATCAGGTGAAGAATTAAAAATGTTTATCTAATTCATTTATTCATTCAGAATATTTACTGAGAGCCAATTGTGTTGTGTTCCCGGCACTCTGCTTAGTGCTGGGGAGATGGTGCTGGTCAACAGGGGAAACAGACGTGGTTCCTGGCCTCATAGAGACAGGAACCTATGGGGGGAGGGAAGATGGACAATAATACACCATCACAAAAATAAATGTAGATGATGAGCCTTCAAAATGAAAATGTGTTTGCATGCATGCTTCTTCTCTCTTCTAGTCCAGGCTGCAAAAGCAACCCCTAAGGATAGGGATAGTTCCTTCTACACGGGGGAGCCTCGGTAAATAGCCCTTGAATGAAATTCATACAGAAATTAAATCATGTTCAAAAAAAAAAAACTCTTGGTTTTGAGAAAGAGGAAAATATATTGAAACATAGGTAAATACAGATTAGATAATATTGGAAGAACACTTATGAACATTACAAAAGATAAGCCTCTGTTGCCTGTAATACTAATTTTCGTGAAAGTCTTGTTTCCTCACAATGTAATATAAATGAAGTGGTATGCTTGTTTTTCTCCTCCATTTTAGATGTCTCTATGATAAACAATAAAAAAGTAAGTAAGTGGTACTATGTGGGACCAAATAATGAAAATATATGAATGTAAATGGATAAAGAGTCAAAGCATTGTGAATGTAAATGGATAAACAGTCAAAGCACTGCGACTTGTCCCATAAATAAAACAAGCATAATGGCCCCAGTATCTCCATGTATAAAGACTAAACTACTAAGCCTGTTTTTAGGGATCTCCACCGTCCCCATCTGACCATATCTCTACTCCACACTCCCTGTGCTCCACACACCTTCTGCTCTGGATTCTCTTCTTAGCGTTGGACCCTCTCTCATAATGATCCATTATCTTGGCTTTGTTGCCATCCTTGTTTTATATCTTACCATCCATGAAGGCCAAAAAAGCTCTGCTTCTTCTTGGATTGCTTGTATCTTAGAGGTCCATTAATTCTCCCTGATTCATTACTTCTGTTTTATGTTGGTTTTTTTAAATATGCTCTACCTGTGATACCTCGTTACACCCGTCTATGTATCCAGCATATATTTGCCATGTAGAATGATAACCTTGTAAATGCTGGTGATGCTCTTTGGTCCATATTGTGGAGTAAACCTCTGCAAGACTCCAAATTTAAGTTATATGTTTATTGTTAATTGTGTGGCAGTTGAATGTACCGGTCCTGGCCATATTAGAAGAAGATTTCATTTTCTATCTCTATCACAAAACAGTTGGGCCTTGGGACTAAATTATGCTCAGAGTACTGCAGATGAAAAATTTTGTTTTCCCTGTGCTCTTTCCTGGCAGTTGGAAGTAAAGGATTCTAGTGAGCAGAGCCACAGGAAGGAAAGAATCTGGGTCCCTTAATTATTGCTCTCCTGGGGGATAGCCATCAAAAGAGCAACCAGATTGTATAGGACCATGAAGGAAGGAGAAACACAACTTGATGGTGGTAAGCCACTAAGAGTTTAGGGCATTGGCTAGTATGAAGTTTTCTGACTAATTCAAAGTGAAAGAGGAGGGTCAGATCACTGTCATCATCATAATTATTTTATAATTATAAAGTTAAATAAATGTAACATTATTTTAAGTGCTTATTAAATACTTATCACTTAATTCCTGAATTTATTACATCCTAGCTTTTATGCTAAGCACATTTGTGTGTTAATTAATTTGATTCTCCAAAGTATATAAACAAGGTGAGTTTTATATATAAAGACATTCAGGCTGGTTGGAGGGGTGAAATAAGGGTTCTGCCCCAGATCTGTCCACACTCCACCTCTGCAATCTACTTGCCCAGCTGTTAAGTACCCACCTGCTGGAATAAGGTCAGATATAACTACCTGAACAACCACCATGTTCCACTAACCATGCTAGAGACTGCGAGTGCGAAGATGGTGTATTGGTCAGGGTAGTCAGGACCAGACAAGGTCACGAATGACCCCACACAGTATTTCTGAGTTGTGAGTAAGAGTTTTTGAAAAGACAGGGAGGTCTCCCGTCCAGATACAGACAAGCCTTTCTGAAACGTGTCACTGAATGGGGATGCCATTACAGAGGAAAAACGTGCAACCAGACACTGCTCTTTTCAATGAATCCGTTTTCCATTACTTGAAATTAGGTTTGAGTTGTTAACATCTTCAGTGATATGCATACAAAGTTCAAAGAAAAAAAAACTGGTTCAAATCCAAAACATTAGTCTTTTATTTTCTCCCATAAATAGCATGTTGCCAACTGAAATCAGGCATTAACTAAGCTATGACTCAGTAATGTGCAGAGTAGAACTCAAGTACTATGAGTAAAAGCAGCAATTATTCTACATGAGGTAACCAATTTGTCAAAAGAGACATAAACGCATTCAATTTTTCCTTGTCGACTATAAATATTTAGCAATGCTGAACACAACCCATTGGGACTGGTGAGTAACAACTATATGATTTATTTATCAAAATATACTTGCCTCTCAGCCCTGAGCTATTGGAGCATTTATAAAAAGTGAGCTTGGGCAGGTGCCTTCCTCCTGGTCATCATCCATGAAACAAGGACAGTTAGACTAGGTGGTGTGGACATCTCTGCCACCCCAACCTGTGGTATTTCTATCCGTGGAACAGCAGACAGTACTCCGGGAATCATCAGAGGGTTGGGACCAAGCTCTACTCCAGTCTTCACCAGCTGTGAATTAAAGGAAGTATTTTTATTTTCTAAGCTTAGGTTTTTTTTCACTTGTAAAATGATGATAATAATGCCTACCACTTTGAGCATATGTGATCATCAAAATAAATATTTGAAAAATGATTTGGGAAGTGGGAAGTGAGATATATATATATATATAGATATAAATAGATATAGCTATAGATAGATATAGATATATACATATATGTCATATGTCAATGTCAAAATATATGTCATATGTCAATGTTAAAATACTAGCCAATGTCATATGTCAATGTCAAATATATTTTGGGATTCGGATCCCAATATTATATTTGGGATAAATGGGATAATGCATGTGTCCAGCTCCCAGTAGGTCAATGACAAATAGTCATTGAGGGTCCTCCACATGCCATGCTAATCTTTACAGATACAAGGATGACAACAAGAGGTTCCTCTGCCTCATCGTAGTGAGGGGGTTGAATAGGTAGGGCTCTAATTAAACAGAAAGCCTTTGCTAAGCACTTGTTCTGTGCAGGCTCTGGGCTAATCTCTTTCTCTGATTCATTTACTTACCAAACATTTGCTGGGAGCCCATTGGTACCAGCACTGTGATGTCACTTGCGTTATCTTCTCATACCATCCTGCTGCATTCATTTCATCACGAAATCAGGAGACAGGTGATTTTGCAATGCTTCTTTCACCCAGAAGGAGATTGAACCCCAGAAAGGCTCAGTAGCTCCTGCCAACCTCAGAAAGCTAACAATTGGTAAAGTTGGGTTAGGATCTTCAGCCTTTCTGAATTTAAAATCTGTATCTTTAACTGGCCTGGGAAGAAGGCAATCAGGGAGGCTCCAAGGGGTGGAGGAGAGAGATGTCATCTTGTGAAAGAGATCTTCAGGTAGATAGGAGATGTGGGGAGCCCTTTCTCAGACTGAGGGTTCAGCAAATGTGAGCCTCGGAAGCAGGAAACAGCATGTCACCTTTGGGGAATCTGAAATGTCGTTAAATAAGTAGACCTTTACTATGTGCTGTGCTGCTATTATTTTATTCCAAGCTGTCACATAGTCAGTCGGGTTCGTATGCTCCTTTCCTTCTTTGCCTTTTCCCCAGCCATTCTAATTACTTTGTCTTTCTCCTCCTCCCAAATTATTTTTTTAAAATTGAGATTCAAAGGAAAAATGAGTCCGCCATTCTCAGAGCTGGTTGAAGGATTTTTCAGAGAATCTGGACAGCAGCCTGCATTGGTTTCAGCTCAGAAAACACATGCTACCAAAAATAAACTCATCTCTGTCTACAGCTCTGCAGCTGGAGGAAATGGAGCAGATGCCGTGAGGCCAAGAGCAGCCACAGAGCACCTTGAAACAGTAGAGAAAGGGGCCGGCCCCAGCAGCCTCACAAGGGCAAGTTTGCTGTGTGTGTGCGTGTGTGTGTGTGTGTGTGCGCTTCAAACTATCCGCAAGGAAAGCTGATCAGAAGGTTTATGCTGGAAGGAACACCCAATCTGATTTGCCCCATCTCCTGTACATGCTATAGACAGAAATTAGAAGGGGGGTACAGTACCATAGTTAAGGGTAAGGGCTCTGGAGCCAGGCTATCTGGGACTTTACCCCACTTCTGCCACTTCCTGGGATTTGGAGCAACTTATCTTAATATTCAATACTACAGCTTTGCCATCTTCAGAATGACAATAAATGTGCCTGTCTCCTAGGGTTACTGTTAGGAATAAATGGGATAATGCGTGTGTCCAGCTCCCAGTAGGTCCTCCACACATGACAACTCTTTGTTCATTGTTTTGGTGTTATTGTTACTTTATGGAGCACCTTCTATTTTTTTATTTCCAATCTCGGAAGCGACCCGGTGATGTACCCAGCATTATTCCTTCTTTATTATTGAGGAAAGGGAGGCCCACAGTGATGATGACTTGTCCAAGTTCACACAGCAGGTAAGAGAAATAGAATTTGAACCCAAGCTCATCAGACTCTAAAGTTCATGTTCTTCCTGCAGATTCTGGTGACGTCTCAGAGAATAAAAATATACTCAAAGTGGGACACCTAGGTGGCACAGTCAGTTAAGCGTCTGACTCTTGATTTCGGCTCAGGTCATGATCTCAGGATTGTGAGGCAGAGCCCTGAGTTGGGCTCCACGCTCAGCACAGGGTCTGCTTAAGATTTTCTCTCCCTCCGCCTCTGCTCCTCCCACTCGTGCTTCTTCTCTGAGGCCTGGAAGTCTGGGCAAAAGGGGTCCCAGAGTATCAATGGTGGTGTAATGGAGAGGGTGCCCTGAAGAGTTAGTCCTGGCTTTGAATACAAACACTCTGCTACTTACTGCAGGGGCCTCGGGAATTCATTTTATTTCACTGAGCCTCAGTTTCTTCATTTTCAAAAAGGGGCTTTATAGGAGTTTAAAAGTGACTTCACAGGACTTCCATTGAGATTTCTCAGCTCCATCTTTAATTCCCGAAGGAAGTGTTTGGCACCTGACTGAATCAACTCTTGCTGAGGATGTTCATCCTACCAGGCAGCTCTCCTTACAGCCTAGATCATGTTGGGGATTTCATGTTCACCCTTTTGGTTGTGGGTTTATGTTTTTCTCCCATGCTTGGGTGAATCCCCAACCCCATAAAGGCAGAACTCTTAACTCTAATACCCCACGCACGGCTCAGAGGCACACAGAATGAGTGAGGGCCACAAAAATGTTAATGTTCTTATTTCTTCACATTCTGTCTCCAAGTGCAGTGTTTGACCAACTGCTGCTTAGTGACCTCCCCGGTACCTCAAAAGCTCAAGTGGTAAATTTGTGAACCAGAATGGGAAGACAGAAGGAAACTGGTTTTCAAGGCCAACTTAATCATTATTTTGTAGCACTCAAAATAAGTGATTGAAAGTTAAAATGTGGCTACTTGCCTTTTCTAGCTCTTGGTTATTTTCCACTAAAGGTGAGGAAGGACAGAGGCCAATGATTCCATTTCTTCTAAAAGATCACTGAAATTAGATGTCACATGGAAACTAGCTAAGCTCTATGCTTCTGCCTCGTGTGTAAATGCTCCTATCCCCTGGCTTAAAGGAAATCATCTCTGGAGGACATCACCCTCATCGGCTGTAGGACAGAGCTCATGGAATGAGCCCCCCAGCCTCCTGGTGAGTGAAATCAGTGGGTGGTGTGAGAGCTTCTAAGGGGAGGACAATGAATTCCTGCTTTCCTCTCTTAGCCACTAATGAGCCACAGAACATCAGACAGCCTGGCTGCCTCTCCTGACCTTCCTCTCCTCTGTAAAGCAAGAGATTTAATTGAGGTGAAGTCTGAGGACTTTTCCAGAAGTAAAAATTCACAATTGCATCTTGGTCAGAAAGTCAAAGGTGTGAAAGTTTGAAAGAGCCCTACTAGTCATTTGGTGCATGCATTGCTCTCCTCTGCAACAGGGTGGGCAAAGAATTCCTGTTCTGCTCTGACATTGTTTCAAAAGCTACAGTTCCATCCTTTCTATTTCATACCCTCAAGCACATTGCTGAAGGAAAGGTGACAATTCAATCACAGCTGCTCCATCAGTTAAAATGCAATCTTCGGAGGTGCTCTAAAACACAGAATGACATACAGAGTTTACATAGTGTAGAGTTGGAAAGTGTTTTTCCCATGGTCTACCTTCCCTTTCCAAGGCAGAGGAGCATACCTTTTAATGTTCTTTTTTTAAAAACTTTTTAAATTAAAAATTAAATATGTTTGACATATAACACACTTGCAACTAGTGGATAACTAAGTGCAGCATAGCATGCCCTAGAGTTTTGGGGATCAGAGAGACCCAAGCTCAACCCCTAACTCTGCCATTTATGATTAATGTGACTGGAAGGCCCCAAACTTCTTTTGTCATCTGTGCAGTGAGAAATAATTACACTGTAAATTTTTTATCATCACTATTATTAATTGTATTTGTCAACACTTGAAAGTTGGGATAAAGACAGGGAGGCTGGTTTTGATCTCTTCTTGCTATTCAAGATTCACAGCATGTATATGTTTTGTTTAAATTGTTTCTTGAGTAAAATATAACCATGTGATAGTCAACAGGACTCAGAGAGAAGAGAGTTTTGATGTATTAAATTGGTCACCTTAGATAGCATTAAGTATTAATTGCTGAGGCAAAATAAATTGTCTCAAATCCCCTGTGTGAATTTATGAGGAAACAAGCCAAAGAAAGATATCACTCCTCTGCATCTCCTAATAGAACCAACATGAGGGGCAAGACTGACTAATGAGAAGCAGAACCAGAAAGGGTCTGCTTGGATGGGGAGTATTGCCAGTGGAAAGAAAAAGAACTGGTTCCTGGTCTCAGACAAGGCAAGTCTTAAGCCTCAGTCCTACTCCTTCTGGTTAGTGGAGATAGCATCTCACACAGAGGTGCTGTGGCCAGAAGGAGCCTTTGCCCTGGGGTCCATTCTGGGGAGCTGTGCAGACATGCCCACATCTCTAAGCCAATCTGCTGGGGCTGCTATAACAAAGGGCCACACACTAGGTGGCTAAACAATGGAAATTTGGTTTCTTTCAGTTGCAAAGGCTGGAAGTCCAAGATCAAGGTGTTGGGAGGGTTGGTCTCCTCTGATAGCACTCTGCTTGGCTGCTGCATGGCTGTGTTCTCCCTGTTTTCACATAATCTTCCTTCTGTGTCTGTGTCCAAACTTCCGCTCCTTAAAAGGATGCCATCATACTGGATCAAGGCCCACCCTACCGACCTCGTTTTAACTTAATTACTTCTTTAAAGATCCTATTTCCAAATACAGTCCCATCCTGAGGTACTGGAGCTTAGAGCTTCAACATACAAATTTTGGGGGGAACAACTTCCAGCCCTCACTCCATGGCTAGGAGAATGGGACCGTGTGATTTGCACCATTTATATCTTTTCCTTTTGATTCCCATACACAATCATTGGACTTTCCTAAGTGCCCTGTGTTGATGAGTCTCTGAGTCAGTCAAATGAGGTGGATACACTTGAAAGAGTTGAAACAGGTTCTGAATTACAAAAGTCAGCCCCTGAAAATATCAGTATGTGACTCATTTTATTTGACACTGCCTGAGTCTCAGGCATCCCTTTTGTGCTAAAATCACAGTTAAAAGGAAAGGACTTCACTCTTGTGAAGTCTAAGGTAGGAAGCCAAAAAAGAGCAAACACAAAGCAAGCTGCTCTAACTGGGGTCAGTGATTTGAAGGAGGATGGGCGACACAGGAGTGTCTGGTAATTCTGAACAGAGAGTTTTGGAAAGAGGAGGGTCTTTGAGAAAATGACCAACGTGCTTCCTTTGGAGGACTTTACTGTGCTAGCTTGGTTGGAATCTAAAGTGGAAGGAGGCCAGGGTGGAAGAACAGGTAAGAGCCCCACGGGGAGGACCTCAGATGGTAGCCAAGGAGTTTGGATTTTAGCTTGGAGGCACCGAGTTGACTTTGAAGAGTGTGAAGCTGGAAAGTAGCCCTTGAAACTCCTGCTGCCTCACGGGCACAGATGCAGGGGCTACTGGAGCCTGTAAGGAACTTCAGCAGTGGTACTGGTGGCCCAGTACCTTTGACCAAACTCCAACGATCCATAAGTCTTTGTCCACACTAATCACACACACAGCATGCCTACACACAGGCATTAGTTATAGGGCATTGCTTAGAATACGCTATAATATATCATTACCTATTTTCATAAACTTATGCTAGCTACTTCTGCCAGGTCCTGGGTATCATTCCAGTTTTGTCCCCTCTCTCATACCCAAGACATTTCATGCAAGAAGCATCAGACCTATTTATAAAACACTGTCTTCTACATTTCATCCACTCATTTGTTCATTTGTTTATGTGACAAGCATTTTTTTGAGGAGCTATTATATGCCAAGCACTCTTGAGGGAGATACAGAAACAAGCAAAGCATGGTCCTTAACAATGGCTTCCTTCTAGCATTACAGTCTCAGACGACCTACGTAATATTCTCAGTAAGACAATACCCTCACCACCTTTGTCTTTTCTAGGTTATAACAGACTGCAGATTAGAAGGGAACAACCTGCTGGAGGTGAAGACTGAATGATGATCAACAACAGGGAAAAGACAGACAAATCTTCCACCAGAAAAGTATAGCTCATCTTATCTATAATGTCTGGAAATACCTTTATACTACAGCTAATATAATTTATTGATATGCATAAAGATGACTGATGCTTTGCAAAAAGGCTCAATCTTTTCTCATTCCTTTCCCCACTTAATTTATAACCAAGTTCTATCAATTGCCTCTCCCTATTATTTCCTGTGTTCACACCTGGTTCTCCATTTCCCCTGATATCATCTTGGATTACATCCATATCATCTTTTGCCTGGATTATTATACTAAGTTCCTACCAGTCATACCTCTTTTCAACAGCTCTGACTCCAATCTATCCCTCTTGAAGCTGCCAAGCTGGTCTCTTCAAGATGCAATTCTCACTAGCACTTTTTTTTGAACCTAAAACTCTTTAGGGACTCTCTATTGACAACGGTGTGTTTTTCAAACTGCCATACACAGTCCTTCATGATTGCCCCTGCAGCCAGTCTCATCTCCAAAAAGAGCACCATTGAGTCCTCTAAGTCATATGGAGCAACCTGTAGTTCAGGCCTCCACACACTAGCTCACTCTTCCCACCCCTCCAGATTCTTTCCTTCCACCATACACCCAGCCAAACCATACTCCATTTTCACAGTTTCACGCAGTTGTTACTTTTAATTGCCTTTTCTGACTACTCTGGTGCAAATATATGGATTTTATATTGTCCCCCACCCTAGTACTACAAGCAGATTTCACCAGAACTACTGTCTGTAGTGTTCATTTCTGACATGTCTGTTCTGTGCAACCCTGGGCGTTAGGCATGTTAGGGCCAGAGCCCTGTCTTGTTTATCTTCATGTCCCTAAACTTCGAGCAGTGCCTGGTGCATAATATTTGTCCAATAAACTTGTGTCAGTGAGAGAAAATACAGAATAAATAGATGAACAGATGAATAATGAATATATCCTCAGTTTCCTTCAGACAGGGACATGGGGTAATGGATTAGAAACGTTTCAATCTCAGATTGTTACAACCTCTTTAAAACATTTTGGGTGTTTTGACAGAGAATTGTCAATATTTAGTAGGACTCGTTGATTCAGAGTATCTCCAATTAGAGCTGTTAGGGTCCTGTACTACTGTGGGCTCTTTATACATCTACTGCCCCAGATAGATAGGTGGTTGACTTCTTGAAATAATGGCCATGTCTTCTTCATCACTGTATCACTCACCATTATTTGTAAAAATAAATATGCTGGGGGGCTCAGTCGGTTAAGCATCCAAGTCTTGGTTCGGCTCAGGTCATGATCTCAGGGTCATGGGATTGAGCCCCGAATTGGGCTCCACACTTAGCATGGAGCCTGCTTAAGATTCTCTCTCCTTCTCCCTCTGCCTCTCCCCACCTGCTTATATGCACTCTCTCTTTCTCTCAAAATAAATAAATAAATAGATAAAAATATACTTTATAAATACTGTTTTGCACTCCTGGGTATTTACCCGAAAGACACAGATGTAGTGAAAAGAAGGGCCATATGCACCCCAATGTTCATTAGCAGCAATGTCTGAGATAGCCAAACTGTGGAAAGAGCCGAGATGCCCTTCAATGGATGAATGGATAAAGAAGATGAGGTCCTTATATACAATGGAATATTACTCAGCCATCAGAAAGGATGAATACCCAACTTTTACATCCACATGGATGGGACTGGAGGAGATTATGCTAAGTGAAATAAGCCAAGCAGAGAAAGTCAATTATCATATGGTTTCACTTATTTGTGGAACATAAGGAATAGCATGGAGGACATTAGGAGAAGGAAGGGAAAAATGAAGGGAGGGGAATTGGAGGGAGAGATGAACCATGAGAGACTATGGACTCTAAGAAACAAACAGGGTTTTAGAGGGGAGGGGGTGGGGGGATGGGTTAGCCCGGTGGTGGGTATTAAGGAGAGCACGTACTGCATGGAACACTGGTGTTATACGAAAACAATGGATCGTGGATCACTACAACAAAAACTAATAATGTATTGTATGGTGACTAACATAACATAATAAAATTTTAAAAAAATAAAATAAAATAAATAAATAAATAAATAAATAAAAATAAGCAGAAAAGAAGGGACCCATCAAGGGAGGACTTTAGACTAACCACAGACTTCTCAAAAAGATTAATAAATGAATAAATAAGTAAATATTGCTTTTGAAAATTGTGGCTCAATACAAATAGAATTCAATTCATCATTTTAACCATTCTTAAGTGTACAACGCAGTGGCATTAAGTAAATTCACATGGGCACACAGCCATCGCTGCCAACCATCTCAAGAACTTTTCAGCATCTCAAACAAAAACTCTGCCCCCATTAAGCACTAATTCTTCTTTACCCCTTTTCCCAGTCTCTGGGAACCTGGTAGGTAGAATAGTGGTCAGTATTCTACTTTGTGTCTCTATGAATTTGACTATTCTAGCTATCTCATTTAAGTGGAATCATGCAATATTTGTCCTTTTGTGGCTGGCTTATTTCACTTAGCACCATGTTTTTAAGGTTCATCCACATTATGGCATGTGTGAGAATCTCATTCATTTTTAAGGCTGAGTAATATTGCTTTGTATGAATACACCATATTTTGTAAATTCATTCATCCATTGATGGACATTTAGATTGTTTCCACCTTTTGGCTATTGTGAAAAATGTTGCTATGAACATTGGGGTACAAATATTTGAGTCTCTGCTTTCAATTCTTTTGAGTATATACCCAAAAGTGGAATTGCTAGATAATATGGTAATTCCATATTTAAATTTTTGAGGAACCTCCATACTGTCTTCCACAGTGGCTACATCATCTAACATTCTCACCAGCAGTGCACAAGGGTTCCAATTTCTCCATATTCTTGCCCATATTATTTTCTGTGTTTTGTTTTAATAACAGTCATCCTAATGCATATGGCTTTATAGATACTTGGAAGTGAATGGAAAAGAAAGCATGCAGAGCCTGGGTGGCTCTATCAGTTAAGCATCCAACTCTTAATTTTGGCTCAGGTCATGATTTTAGGGTTGGGAGATCAAGTCTCACATTGGGCTCCGCACTGGGCATGGAGCCTGCTTGAGATTCTCTCTCTCTCCCCCTCTCCCCACCCCCACACACTCGTGCACACTCTCTCTCTTTAAAAAAAAAAAATGGAATCATGATGTACTGGGGCCTTAGGTAATGAAGACCAAGCAAGCAGTTTGGTAAAATAAATGTAACTGTAGGACAGTGGTGGCTTGTAAAAAGCACAGACTTTCAGGTTAAATATCTGGTTCTTCCATTTAACAACTAAGCAAACCAGGGTGAAACCAGAATTCTGTTTCCCCATCCATAAAACAGATCTAATGATATCAAGTGTACAATGTTATTTTGACAAACAAAAAATGTCAATAAATGTGCTCCTGAAAGCATTATTCCGTAACACCTATTAATAGTGTGATTGTTCCAGTTTCAACCAGTCAGGTACCAAAAAGCTTATGAAGCACTGTCCTTGGACACCTCTCCCCCCATGCCAGCACTCAGACAAGAACACTCTGTATTTTCATTTCCAGAGGAATGAGGGAGGACACTGTGGGGAGTCAGGGGTCTGTGATCTACAGCCTGAATCCTCTTGTTTTAAGCAGATGACCTTGCACAAGCTACCTAGCCTATGTGTGCTTTTGTTTCCTTCACCTGAAAAACAGGAAACATGCACCTCCAAGCACAGTGCTGAGGAATAAATGAGATAATGTCTGGCCAAAAGTATCAAAGACCTACAATACATAAAAGCCATATTTAACTCTAAATCTCTGTTCTCTACAGGGTGAACATGGGTAACTGTTCAATCAGAGAAGTTAATCCCAGCTTTCATGCAAACATCCACTGTGTTCCCTCTTTCCCCACCTGCCATGGAGGATGAATGAGATAATGTATGTGTGTAATTCCCTTGAAAGTGCTTTGGAAAGTACAAAGCACTATAAAATGTAGGTTGTCATTACAATTCTTATTAAGGATCTGATTCAATGCTATTAAAATTCGACAGCAGGCAGGAGGAGAAAGGCAGGCAGATTTCCAAACAGATAATAACTTTTATCAGCATCAGACTGTGTCCAAAGCATGTGTGTCCTTCTGATCAGCAATGAAAATAGCTGCAGTTAATTTGATGGCCAAGCCAAGCCATGAATTAATGGGAAATCATTCTCTCAGGGATATTTCCCCCCATGAATAGAAAAAAAAAATGACTGAAATAATTAAACAGATACGTTGGTCATGCTGACTTGGATACTGGTATCAGAGCAGACTTCATTTGTGAGTATTACCATGGTAATCTCCTCATACATGGGAGATGTTGGGGGTCAACAGAAACACCCAGGCAATCATTGTGCAGGTGGGGAAATTGAAGATCAGAGGTGAAGCAACACATTCTAGGCTACCCAGCTTGTAAGAAGGGAAATCAGACCTAGAATTCAAGTTTCCTGAATGTGGCACCGAAAAGAATAATAAACCTAAATTCAGGGCACCTGGGTGGCTCGGTCAGTTGAGCGTCTTTGGCTCAGATCATGATCTCAGGGTCCTGGAATCGAGTTCCACATTGGGCTACCTGCTCAGCGGGCAGTTTGCTTCTCCCTCTCACTCTCCCTCTGTACCCTCACCTCCCTCTCAAATAAATAAATAAAATCTTTAAAAAATACACCCTAAATTCAAAAGACAATGATTTGAGTCCAGACTCTGCTACTCTGAAGAGTATGACCTCAGTAGAAGGTTGTTATTTCTAGGTTTCATTTAAGCTTTATCATTTTATACACAAAGGACAAGTATTCCAGTCCCTCTATTGCACATTTGACCTAAAATTGCTTCCTCAAAAATCTTAATTGGTTAGCACGTGTGGGTTATTTCTTCATTAGCTGGTCTTATCTGGGGTCCAAATGTGACATTGAACAGTGCCTCTTAAACTGGAATATGCCTGAGAAGCTGGTAGAAATTCCAGTTCTGATTCAGAGAGTTGGAGTGGTTCCTGAGGTTGTATTTCTAATTTGTCCTGTGATGCTGCTGCTGATGGCCCATGGACTGCCCTTCAGGGTTCAAGGACAGAGGGAATGCAGAGACCATCTCCCACATAGGCCCATGGGATATTTCATTATCTGAATGATGTCCACCAGCACCATGGAAATATGCTGAGCTTTGCTTCAAATTCACATCAAGAAATCAAAGATGGACGAAGATTGATGTAAGTTAAAACTGTCCTCATTGCAAGATCTTTCTCAATGCTTTCCCAGCTTAGCCATCTTCCTATTGCCATAACAACTGCCATTACATGATAAATATCAGGGTCCTTATGAAGACAAGTAACCTGAACGAATCTGTGACTTAAACTTTGTTTCTAATTAGAAGTAATTATTTTCAGGCATTGATCTCATCATTTTTCAGGGAACTGTATCTCCTCATTAGCAGTGGACAATTTCCTAACTAGCCAGGGATGTTCTGATCTCTTAATGGCAAGAAAAGTATTTAGATCCATCTACGTCTTCCTTAGAGCTCACCCCAGCTGCATTTCCGAATCTCCCTGGATCTCAAACTGAAAGAAGAGGGATGCCACTGAGTTTATAATGAGGACAGTAACCATGCACTAAGTGCTTACAGTGCACAATGCAGTGTTTTAGGTATTTTGCTCTGTGATTTCATTCATTCTTTATGACACTGAAAAAGATATTATATTAGTTGCTATAGTTAGTTATATATACAGTTAACCAAATTGCACATCTAATAAGTGGGACGTCAAGATTTAAATTTGAATAATCTGAATCCAAAGTCTACACCACTAACATCCACCTCATTCAAATAAAGTTCAAATTCCTATGGTGAAGATTTGCCATGACACTGCTCCACAGAACCTTCCAGTCATAAACACAGCCTCCCCTCCCTTATCCTTCACCTGACCTGTCAACATCCTACTCATGTCTTCACTCTCAGCTCAAGTAGGATTTCCAGTAAATTCTCTTTGGAATCCTCAGGTTGGTAGAAATGCTTCTCTGTTTGCTCCAATGAAACCATGCAAGTCTGAACATTTTCTCATTCAGGACCATTTTAAGATTACCCCCACCGACTCCTAGCTTACAACCATCACACTAGAATTTGAATACTATGTGTTTTCTTATCTTGTCAAAATGTAATTATTTTCCTTAAATGTTTCACTTTCCCTCTCTAGCACTTAAAACATCTTTCAGAAAGTGTTTGTGCACTTCTGTCTCTCCACTGATTTGTCTTGGGAAAGAAGTACACTTTACACAATCATTCATCATTTGATTACCCATTCAATAAACCAACAAACCTCCATTCATTCAACACATTCTTTCATGACACTTCTTATATCTTCTGGTCGCAACTTCTTGCTCTGGTTGTTTCTATGGCAACCAATTCTGCACAGGTGTATCCTGATCCCCTCTCTCAGCGAGGTGGGACATCTGACATGTGCCTACTTGGCCATTCCCGCACATGCCCACACTAAAATATTCTACAGAGACAACCCCTCCCGAGGTTATGGGGCTGAAAATACTGAACAGATATTCCCCTTTCCCGTGCCTTGGGGGACAAATCTGAGGTGTGTTCTACATGGTTTCTCAGAGGTCCTCAGTGGGACTGAACCCAGGATGCCCAGAGCACTAACCAGCTTCCATAACTCACAGTGACATTGGATTTCTCACCTTTGCTTTTACTCTTTCTGGCCTCTGCACTCTCATTCCCTAAAATCAATGCCTAAATGCAAGCCTTGTGTCTGGTTCCATTTTTATGAGAATTGAAGCTAGGACAACAGGTAGAACAATGCATTTCACAATCCTTTTCAATGGACATGTGACATGACAAAAGTAAGGAAAGTATTCATAGGCCAATCCATGGAGAAAATACATATTCAAAATGGTGAGCAAGCAGGTCAGGAGGCACCTGCTGACTTGTGATGGCCCAAAGAGGTGGCTTTACAGAAAGACACAGGGACAGGAGATAAAATCAATTCAATAAAAGACATGGATTTGAGTGCCCTGCCTCCTCCAAATAAAACCAGAAACCCTGAAATATGGCATCCTGAGAAAAAAGACCAAAAAATAAACATCCAGATAAAAGAGATAATAAGAAAATTTAATTGTGTTTGCCTTAGCTCTTACAAGGGGGAAATAAGTCAGTCTCCCTTGAGGATTTATATGCTATTGATCATGATATTTGAGGGTTAGAATTACATTTCTTTGGAATTCAGAATATATTTTAAAGGGGTCCTAAACTTGTAGGACCCAGATCTTTCCATAAATTTGGGTCATCCCTAAAATGTGCTTTCTCTTAATTTGCTTTAATCCCTTCCATTTTGTGCTGTGATTCATCCAACCTTTCTTCAATTTACTTAAAACACACTCACCTTACATTTTAAAAGTTTCATTATGGAATTTTGGTATGCTTTTTAGACTGTAAGAGACATGAAAGTCTTTTTTTTTTTTAAAGATTTATTTATTTTTATTTATTTAAGAGAGAGTGTGTGTGAGCATAGGGAGAGGCAGAGGGAAAGGGAGAGAGAGAATTCACAAGCAGACTCTCCAGCTGAACGCAGAGCCTGATGCAAGACTTGATCCCATGACCTTGAGATCATGACCTGAGCCAAAACCAAGAGTCAGCCACTTAACCAACTGAGCCACCCAGGTGCCCCTGAGACATGAAAGTCTTTTGAGTGGTGTGATTCAAATAGTGGAAATTTCTTGGAATGGAATATCTTGCAGATTACTGTGTTTACTCCTGAAAAATTCTTCTGATGTTTTATGGTGATTGATTACAATAGAACAATGCTCCATAGGTTGGAAAAACATTGAATGAATAAAAAGTAATGTACTTGAAATTACTGTAGGACTAGATTCTTACTAGCCCCAAATACAATCTGCATTGATTTTCCTTTAAAACGTGTGGCTTAGAAAGGAAGGTAATAACCATCTGAGTTCAAACAGAGATTGAAATATTTTAGCCTGTTTTGAAATTGGCTGAGAAAGGACTTCTCCACAAATACTCTCACAAATGGAGTGTGTCCTTTGGCAGAACTGGGGAATAAAGCAACAACTTTCCTATTTTCATTGGATTGGTGAGCATGACTCACATTTTGATACAAGAGTTGGAGGTTCCGGTCCTATAGCAAGATGTTAGTGGGAAACAGAATTCCATTCTTGCCTGCCTGTTATACTTCAGTGAATCTGTCTGCACAGCCCCATGCCAACAGGTGGCTTAAGATGCCTTCTGGGTGAGAGCCAATGTATGCCTTCTGCAAAATATGTCTGAGCAGCAAGAAGACTGGGATCATATTCTTGTCTTTTTTTCCCCTACCATTATTGAAATACTATTTATGTATAACATTGTGTAAGCTTAGAGTGTACTATGTGTTATATATTGCAAAATGATCATCACCATAGCCTTAGCTAACACTTCTGTCCTGTTACATAATTAATTTTTTTTTTTTTGGTGAAAATAAGATCTACTCTTTTAGCAACGTTCAAGTATATAATACTGTTTGCTTGTTTGTTTGTTTGAGAAAGAGTGCATGCACACATGTAAGTGGGGGAGGTGCAGAGAGAGAGACAGAGAGATAGAATCTTAAGCAGGCTCCACTCTCAGTGCAGAGCCAGACACAGGGTTCCATCTCACGACCCTGAGATCATGACCTGAGCCAAAATCAAGAGTCAGACACTTAACTCACTGAGTCACCTCGGTGTCCCTCTAATACTGTATTATTAGCTATAATCACCATGCTGTACATTGGATCTCTGGAACTAATCTGAAAGTTTGTGCCCTTTGACCAATATCTCTTCATTTCCTCCTCCTCCTAGCCCCTGGTAACCACCACTCTACTTTGGTTCTCTGAGTTAGCCTTTTTGGATTCTACATATGATATCTTTTATTCTTGATTCAGCTATTTCAGTTCTCAACCTGGCTTCATTCCTGGGCTCACAACTTCAAACTCCTTTCCAGGATTGATGCTGTTTCCCTTTGAAAGAGGGAATGAGTGTGCACAAAGAACTCTCCACCTTAATGCTGCCTCTTATAGCTTATACATCAGAAGATCTCTTTTAAAAATGATATTAATTTGTTGCCACTTATTCAGATTTGTTTTATGGCCTGATATGTGGTTCATTTTTATGCAGGTTTCATTTGTGCTTCAGAAGAATGTGCATTTTCCGTTTATGGGCATAGGGTACTGTATTTGTCCATTAGATTGAGTTTTTTGATGCATTGTTCATATTATCTATATGCTTATTAAGGTTGTGTCTGTTCCCCTAGCAATTACTGAGGGAAGTGTGTTCAAACTCTCACTGTATTGGTGGATTTGTCAATTTGAATTCTATTAATTTTAGGAAGTGTTATATCTTCTTATATGAAGTGTAATTTATAGTCATCATATAGTGAGGTTTTATGTCTAATAATGAGTTTTTCCTTAAAATCTATTTGATTGATTTTAATATAGCTGCATCAATTTTTTTTATTGCTTAGGCTTTGCCTAACATACATTTCTCTACCCTTTTAAGTTCAGCCTTTCAGTCCTACTATTCTTATAGATAGTATGTAGTCGAGTAGTTCATCTTCTTTCCCTTTACTGGTAAGCTTTTTTCATTCTTACAACCTATATAGGTAATTGTAGATTTATTTTGACTTACTTTACCATCTTATTTTGTGTTTTCTATATATCTTGCTTTTTCTAAGCTTTTTTCTATCTTCCTGCCTTCTTTTGAGTGACCAGATTTTTTTTTCATTTATTATCCTTCCATTTGTTCAAGATTATGGACTCTATGCCTTCTTTTAGGTAATGTTTAAAAAGTTAAAGTTCACACTAAAGAGATTCTAATATAAATTTTTCTACCTGTCTCTTCAAAATTATAAGAACTCAAAACATTTAACCTTTTAGTATTCCTCTCCTCTCTTACATGTTATATTGTCTGTATTTTCACTTCTTTTCACTTTCTGCCACAAAAGTAATCATTAATAGTGCTATTATTGATTTACTCTTTTATAGAAGTTGTTTATTTTGGTTGATGCTTTGCCTATTTTTTCTCAGCTACCATTCTTGTTGAAACTTAGTCCTTCCCTCTGAATTCAGTTTGCTTTTATTGGTGATTCATCTTTTCTTTATTTTTATTTTTTTAAAGATCTTATCTGACAGAGAGAGAGAGAGAGAGAGGGACCACAAGCAGGCAGAGCGAGAAGCAGGAGAAGCAGACTTCCTGTTGAGCAGGGAGCCTGATGTGGGGCTCGATCCCAGGTCCCTAGGATCACGACCTGAACCAAAAGCAGATGCTTAACCAACTGAGCCACTCAGGTGTCCCTGGCATTCATCTTTTAGAATAAATGAGGTTCCATTAGTGGTAAACCAGAGTAGCACCACATCCTGATTTCAGATCCTGGAGGGAAACTGGATTCAAAACCCAGCTTTGCTGTTACTAAATCTGTGCTTAAGTCCCCATGCCTCAGTTTCCTTATTTGTAAAATCAGGACATTAATAATATCTGTCCTATAGAGTACTTGGGAGAATTGAATATGTTGCATATGTAAAATGCTTAGAATAGTTTCTGGTACAAATCAAACATTTAATATTATTTTGAAGGATTTGGGGGGAAATGATTATTCAATAAAGGAGAAACAATCACTGTAGGTTATTATAAAACAAAAAGTCTAAGACTTAAAACAAAAAGAAGTGAGTCTGAGTCCTGATCTCCACCAGGGCACTTGTCTCTTTGGCTGCTCAGTCTCCCACCTTCCAGGGTGGACTCAGGGAATTCTGTTACTGTTCAGGGGAGTTCCCTTCTGGGGTGGAGTCTATTCCAGTGCCAAGCTGGGTTCCACTCCAGGGCAAATTTGTCTGTTCAGGCTCCTGAAGTATCCTTTTGCCTCTGTTTGGTGGTATTTATCATGAGTTCTGAAATGCTCTCTTTTGTTGCCTGGCTTTCCCATCAGTTCCTTAAAAGCAGCAAGGGCAAGGATTGCATACTTTGCCTCAGCTCATTGGTGAAGGAACATTTCTGCCCATGCCTCTGTCCCTTCACTCATTCTCTCTATTGATTCTTTCCCAAAAGAGGTAGAGCCACCAGTCAGAGCCAGGACTTTATTGGGCTATGTTTCACAAGGTGGGTGACTGTTCTTTAAATGTCAGGACCCTTGTGATTCAGTCCTTCTTTCTTCTTCCTGAATTCCAGATGCTATTCAGTAAAATGTGTTTAGTGAATAAATAAATGAATGAATGATGTGTGAAAGTCCTCTCAATTCTGAAGGGTTGAACAAATGCCAGGTATACATAAAAACATGAAACATTAGGCATATGTTGTTGTAAATTTCTTGTCTCACACCCCTTCCCAAGGCTTTATCATTATATTTTCTCTCTTGATTTAATCAATTTTTGTGTACTTGCCCTACAGAAGGACATTTCTCTCCTTAGAACATTGCTTTTAGACATTATTAAAAAGCGTTATCATGTCTACCACCATCCAACCTGCACAAACAGCAGCCCCCTTAGGGCTGCGTAGCATGTATGTGCAGAGGGCGTCTTTTTTATCATCTTTCTCCCTCAGATAAATGCACTTCTCAGAGGGATGTCCCTCCTAACTTGCCTTGCCCTGCTGTTTGGATCATGCAGAGTGTAAAGTCAAGAAATCATAGTGCAAAAGGGCAGAAAGGATGCTGTGGCAAAAGGCTGATGCAGTTACTCATATCAATCACTATCTCCTGAAAAAGATGTATCTTGCATTATCTATGACTATCTCATCTAAGATCTCTCTACTTAAATTTGTACAGAGAAAGATAATAAAAGAGGAAGAAGGGACAGATGGAGGGCAAAATAATCATGTCTTAGTAAATAATGTATTACAGAATTATTTTACAGAATTTATATATCATTTACTCCTTCCAAAAGGAGGAATATATTTTTACATAGTCTAGAATTAGCTTGTATTCAGACTCTGAATTCACTCATTCAGCCAATATATATTAGTCCCTATTACAGTCAGGTCCTATAACAGATGCAGAGAATACTAAGATAAATAAGGCATTGGCTTACCTTCAAAGTACTTATATTTTATAGAGTGTAAAAATAAATGGAAATGAAAGAGAAAAAAATTCCAAAATGTAAGAGCACTGGAGGGCCAGACACGAAATTTCATCGTAGAGACAACCACTTCTATAATGACATGTGACACCATCTCCTCAGACTGTGTGACCCTTCACTCTATCTTGAAAAACAACCTCCATGAATCCAGCTCAATTTACAAGGTGAATCTCTCTAATAGTCTTAATATTATCAGTATCTATCTCAAGGACTGGCTGTAATAGGAACTCACAACTGTAAGTTGAATGAATGGCTATATTGAATCTTAAAATTAAGAAACTAAAACACAGAAAATTTAAATAAATTGACCAGCATCAGATGATTTCTTATAATGGAAAACAAATTTTAATGCAAGACCTCTCACTGACTTCAAGATTATTTTCACTAGCCTATGTTCAATATCCAGAAATTAGAGATAAGTTGTTTTCTATTTCTATAATATGAGGAATTATTTTTTATTGACATTATATTTAATAGTTGAGACAAAACTTTTTTCTGAAAAATTAAAAGCAAGGTTTGTTAGAGTTAGAAAGAAACCCCAAAGTATTATAGTCATTTTGATATATGTGAGCTGTCCTTTTAAAACCATTTTTTTTTTAAATAATAAGTTTTCTGGTTCCACATGTGCAGAACTTAGAAGCTGCCACTCCATCTTAACAATAAATAAAGAATGACAAGACACACCAAAAGGCAATAATAATAACAATAATAATAATTTGAAGCAGAACAAGCATCAGTACCAGACATGGCAAAAATGTTGGAGTTCTCAGACCAGAATTTAAAACAATGATGATTAATATACTAAGGCCTCTAATGGATAAAGTAGACATCATGCAAGAACAGATGGGCAATGTAAACAGAGAAATAGAAATCCTGAGAAAGAAAAAATGAAATGCTAAAGATCAAAAAGACTAATAGAAACTAAGAATGCCTTTGGTGGGCTCATTAGTAGATTGGACATAGCTGCGGAAAGAATTTCTGAGCTAGAAGATATATCAAGATCCAACTTAAAAACTGAAAAGCAAAGAGAACAAAGTCTGAGAAAAATAGAATGGAATATCCAAGGACTGTGGGACAACTACAAACAGCGTAGCATGCATGTAATGGGAAGATCAGAAAAAGATGAAAAAATCATGAGTGAGAATTTCTGTAAGCTATTGCTGGAAACCAAACCACTAATTTAGGAAATTCAGAGAACACCAAGCAGAATAAATGTCAAAAAAAAGTCTACACTTAGAAATATTATTTTCAAATTACAAGAAATCAAAGATAAAGAAAAAATTCTGAAAGATGCCAGATCAAAAAAAAAACCCCTTTATTTATAAAGGAACAAAGATAAGAATTATATTCAGCTTCTTTCAGAAACCATGCAAACAGAAGAGAGTGGAATGAAATATTTAACATGTTGAGAGAAAAAAATCCACTAACCTAGAATTCTGTGCCCTGCAAAACTATCCTCCCAAAGTAAAGGAGAAATAAACACTTTCTCAGATAAACAGAAATTGAGGAAATTTTTTGCTAGATATGCTTTACAAGAAATATTCAAAGTTCTTTATGGAGAAGAAAAATAATATAGGTCAGAACTCAGATCTACATAAAGAAAGGAAGAGCATCAAAGAAAGAATAAGTGAAAAATTTTAAGTAAAATTAAAATTGTTTTTTCTTATTCTTAATTGATATAACAGGTAACATTTTGTTCAAAATAATATTTGCAACAATGTATTCAATTTTCTACACCTATGCATATATCATATATATTTATATATAGTTGTATATGCTTATGTATAAGTGAAATGAATGGTAGCATTGATAAAAGGGACTGGAAGAAGGAATTGGGATTATTTTATTATTATAAGATACTATCTGGATTAGTTGTAAGTGTATATGGCAAACTCTAGGGCAACTATGAATAAAAGTTAAAAAAGAAGTGTAACTGATAACCAAGAAAGGAGAGAAAATGAAATCATATAAAATGTTAAGTTAAAACCACAAAAGGCAAAAACAGAGTGGAAGATAAAAATAGAAACAAAAATAAGGGCAACAAATAGAGAAGAGTAATGAATATGGTAGATAAATTAATCCAAGTAAATCAATAAACACTTTAAATATTAATGGTCTAAATGCAGCAATTCAAAGACAGAGATTACTAGCGGGGATTCAAAAACATGACCCAAATAAATGTTTTCTACAAGAAACCCATCTTAAATATAAAGGCACATAGAGATTAAAAGTAAATGTATGGAGAAAAATACACCATGATAACCCTAAAAAGGAAAGAAATAGCTATACTAATACTAGACAGACCAGAATTCAAAGTAAAAAGAGTTATCAGAGATTGAAAGGCCATCACATTATGATAAAGGGGTCAGTTCTCCAAGAAGACATAACAATTCTTAATGTGTATTTTCCTAATAACAGAGTGTCAAAATAGGTGGGGCAAAAATTGATAGCAGTATAATAAGAAATAGAGGAATCCACTTTGTAGCTGGAGATGTCAACACCTCTCTATCAGAAATGGACAGTCCCAACTGGCAGAAAATCAATAAGGACAAAGTTGAACTCAACAACACCATTCATCAATTGGTCATAATAGACACCTACAAATTACTTCAACCAACAGTAGTAGAATACAAGTAGATCAATAAAACAGAACAGAGAATCTAGAAATAGACTCCCATAAATATAGTCAACTGATCACACGAAGGAGCAAAAGCAACACAATGGAACAAAGATACTCTCTTTGACAAATGGTGGTGGAACAACTAGACATCCACTTGCAAAAAACTGAATCTAGACACAGACATTACTCTCTATAAAAATTAACTCAAAAAGGAACACAGACTTGGAGGAGGGGAAAGATGGCGGAGGAGTAGGGGACCCTATTTCACCTGGTCTCCGGAATTGAGCTGGATATCTACCAGACCACTCTGAGCACCCAGAAAACCAGCCTGAGATGTAAGAAGATCTGGATCTCTACAAACAGAATATCGCAGGCTGTTGGTTTTGAGGTACGAAGCGGAGAGCCGTGATCCTGAGGGCAGATATCGGAGGATAAACGGCGGCGGGAGGGTGCCTGGCCGTGGGGATCCTACACCGCCGGTGAGCGACAGCCTCGTGTGCTGCGGACAGGCACAGACTCGCAGACCGGTAGCGTCGGGAAAGGACTTTAGGGCAGTCCCCAGGAGGGAAACCCAGAGCTGCGGAGTCGCGCGCATGCGAACTGCAGCCCCAGGGACTGAAACCCGGAGTGCCGGGCCCGCCGGTGAACTACAGCCCCTAGGGTGGAAACCCTGAGCGACGGAGTCACGCGCACGTGAACTGCAGCCCCCTGCACGGAAACCCAAGCAGCGGAGTCCGGCGCATGCGAACTGGGAGCAGCTGGCGGTTTTAGAAGCACAAAGGGCAGAGACGTGCCCCGACCTGGAGGCAGGACCGGGAGCACTGCGGAGGGGCGCACAACCCAGGACGCTGCAGTTTATAGCAGCAGGGACAGAAATGGAGACAGTGTGGCCTGGAGAACTCACTGAAGAACAGACTGCGATCTCTCTGCTCTGAGGCAGAGGGTTGGAAACAGTCTCTTCTGCTCTGACTCGCGGAAGAGACATGGAAAGCCGCCAGGGAAAGGTGCCAGAGAACAAAAGCTCCAAAGACTGATTCCCACTGAGCCCATCCCCCACCACAGGGGCGCAGGGCAACTCCGCCCAAACAGGGTTGTCTGAGTAACAGCGTGGCAGGCCCCTCCCGCAGAAGACAGGCTGGGAAAACAAGAGGCCAGCAACCCTAAGGTCCCAAGAAAACAGGTGCATCTTGCTTGGGTTCTGGTCAATAATTCGAACTCTATACATTCCCTCAAACACCCTTCAACAGAATGACTAGGAGGAGGAGCCCCCAAAACAGAAAAGACTCAGAGACTATGACTTATGCTGCAGATTTACAAATGGATGCAGATATAACCAAGATGTCGGAGATGGAATTCAGGCTAGCAATTGTGAAGACAATGGCTAGAATGGAGAAATCAATTAATGGCAACATAGAGTCTCTAAGGGCAGAAATAAAAGGTGAATTGGCAGAACTTAAAAATGCTATCAATCAGATCCAATCCAATCTAGATAATCTAACAGCTAGGGTAACTGAGACAGAAGAGAAATAGCGACCTGGAAGACAATATAATAGATAAAAAGGGAAAAGAGGAGGCCAGGGAAAAACAACTCAGAATCCATGAAAATAGAATCAGAGAAATAAGTGACACCATGAAACTTTCCAATGTCAGAATAATTGGAATCCTGGAGGGAGGAGAGAGAGAGGACTAGAAGATGTATTTGAGCAAATTGTAACTGAGAACTTCCCTAATCTGGGGAATGAAACAGACATTCGAGTCCTAGAGGCAGAGAGGACCCCTCCTAAGATCAAGGAAAATAGGCCAACACCCCGGCATGTAATAGTAAAACTTGCAAATCTTAGAACCAAGGAAACCATCTTAAGGGCAGTAAGGGGGAAGTGATTCCTTACATACAGAGGGAGGAACATCAGAATAACGTCAGACCTATCCACAGAGACCTGGCAAGCCAGACAGGCCTGGCAAGACATATTAAGGGTACTAAATGAGAAGAACATGCAGCCAAGAATACTTTATCCGGTGAGGCTTTCATTTAGAATGGATGGAGAGATACAGAGCTTCCACGACCGGCAGAAGCTGAAAGAATATGTGACCACTAAGCCGGCCCTGCAAGAAATATTAAGGGGAGTTCTATAAAAGGAGAAAGACCCCAAGAGTGATATACAACAGAAATTTACAGGGACAATCTATAAAAACAACGTCTTCACAGGCAACATGATGAAAATTAATTCATGTCTTTCAATAATCACTCAATGTGAATGGCCTAAACGCTCCCATAAAACAGCACAGGGTTGCAGATTGGATAAAAAGACAGGACCCATCCATATGCTGTCTACAAAAGACTCATTTTGAACCTAAAGATACATCCAGACTGAAAGTGAAGGGATGGAAATCCATCTTCCATGCCAGCGGATCTCAAAAGAAAGCTGGGGTAGCAATTCTTATATCAGACAAATTAGATTTTAAACTAAAGTCTGTAATAAGAGACACAGAAGGACACTATATCATTCTTAAAGGGTCTATCCAACAAGAAGATCTAACAATTGTAAATATCTATGCCCCCAACATGGGAGCAGCCATCTATATAAGCCAACTGTTAACCAAAATAAAGAGTCATATTGATAACAATATGTTAATTGTAGGAGACCTCAATACTCCACTCTCAGCAATGGACAGATCATCTAAGCAGAAAATCAACAAGGAAACAAGAGCTTTGAATGATGCATTGGACCAGATGGACCTCATAGATATATACAGAACATTCCACCCTAAAACAACAGAATACTCATTCTTCTCGAGTGCACATGGAACTTTCTCCAGAATAGACCATATACTGGGTCACAAATCAGGTCTCAACTGATACCAAAAGATTGAGATTATTCCCTGCATATTCTCAGACCGCAATGCTCTAAAACTGGAACTCAATCACAAGAAAAAATTTGGCAGAAATTCAAACACTTGGAAGCTAAAGACCACTCTGCTCAAGAATGTTTGGGTCAACCAAGAAATCAAAGAACTTAAACAATTCATGGAAATCAATGAGAACGAAAACGCATCCATCCAAAACCTATGGGATACTGCAAAGGAAGTCCTAAGGGGGAAATACATAGCCATCCAAGCCTCACTCAAAAAAATAGAAAAATCCCGAATTCACCAACTAACTCTACACCTTAAAGAACTAGAGATAAAGCAACAAAGGATGCCTAAGCCACGCATTAGAAGAGAAATAATTAAAATTAGAGCAGAAATCAATGAATTAGAAACCAGAAACACAGTAGATCAGATCAATGAAACTAGAAGTTGGTTTTTTGAAAGAATTAATAAGATTGATAAACCATTGGCCAGACTTATCCAAAAGAAAAGAGAAAGGACCCAAATTAATAAAATTATGAATGAAAGGGGAGAGATCACGACTAACACCAAGGAAATAGAAACAATTATTAGAAATTATTATCAACAACTATATGCCGATAAACTGAGCAATCTGGATGAAATGGAGGCCTTCCTGGAAACCTATAAGCTGCCAAGACTGAAACAGGAAGAAATTGAGAACCTGAATAGGCCAATAACCAGTAACGAGATTGAAGCAGTGATCAAAAACCTCCCAAAAAACAAGAGTCCAGGGCCTGATGGATTCCCTGGGGAATTCTACCAAACAGTCAAAGAAGAAATAATACCTATTCTACTGAAGCTGTTTCAAAAAATAGAAACAGAAGGAAAACTTCCAAACTCATTCTATGAAGCCAGCATTACCTTAATCCCCAAACCAGGCAAAGACCCCAACAAAAAGGAGAATTTCAGACCAATATCCCTGATGAATATGGATTCCAAAATCCTCAACAAAATCCTAGCTGATAGGATCCAACAATACATTAAAAGGATCATCCACTACGACCAAGTGGGATTTATCCCCGGGATGCAAGGGTGGTTCAACATTCGCAAATCAATGTGATAGAACACATTAATAAGAGGAGGGAGAAGAACCATATGGTCCTCTCAATTGATGCAGAAAAAGCATTCGGCAAAATACAACATCCTTTCCTGATTAAAACTCTTCAGAGTATAGGGATAGAGGGAACATTCCTCAAGTTCATAAAATCCATCTAAAAACCCCACAGCAAATATCATCCTCAATGGGGAAAAGCTGAGAGCCTTTCCCTTAAGATCAGGAACACGTCAAGGGTGCCCACTCTCACCACTGTTGTTCAACATAGTACTAGAAGCCCTAGCAACAGCAATCAGACAACAAAAAGAAATAAAAGATATTCAAATTGGCAAAGAAGAAGTCAAACTCTCTCTTTTCACAGACGACATGATACTTTATGTGGAAAACCCAAAAGACTCCACCCCCAAATTATTAGAACTCATCCAGCAATTCAATAATGTGGCAGGATTCAAAATCAATGCACAGAAATCAGTTGCTTTCTTATACACTAACAATGCAACTGTAGAAAGAAATTAGAGAAACGATTCCATTTACAATAGCACCAAAAACCATAAGATCCCTCGGAATAAACCTAACCAAAGAGGTAAAGGATCTATACTCTGGGAACAACAGAACACTCATGAACGAAATTGAAGAAGACACAAAAAGGTGGAAAAATATTCCATGCTCATGGATCGGAAGAATTAACATTGTTAAAATGTCTATGCTACCCAGAGCAATCTACACCTTCAATGCCATCCTGATCAAAATTCCAATGACATTTTTCAAAGTGCTGGAACAAACAATCCTAAAATTTGTATGGAATCAGAAAAGTCCCCAAATCACCAAGGAAATGTTGAAAAAGAAAAACAAAGCTGGGGGCATCACGTTGCCCGATTTCAAGCTATATTACAAAGCTGTGATCACCAAGACAGCATGGTACTGGCACAAAAACAGACATCTAGACCAATGGAACAGAATAGAGAGCCCAGATTTGGACCCTCAACTCTATGTCAAATAATCTTGGACAAAGCAGGAAAAAATATGCAATGGAAAAAAGACAGTCTCTTCAATAAATAGTGCTGGGAAAATTAGACAGCCACATGCAGAAGAATGAAACTCGACCATTCTCTAACACCATACACAAAGATAAACTCCAAATGGAGGAAAGACCTCAATGTGAGACAGGAATCCATCAAAATCCTAGAGGAGAACATAGGCAGTAACCTCTTTGGCATCGCCCACAGCAACTTCTTTCAAGATACATCTCCAAAAGCTAGTGAGACAAAAGCAAAAATGAACTTATGGGACTTCATCAAGGTAAAAAGCTTCTGCACAGCAAAGGAAATAGTCAACAAAACAAAGAGGCAACCCACAGAATGGGAGAAGATATTTGCAAATGACACTACAGATAAAGGGCTGGTATCCAAGATCTATAAAGAACTTCTCAAACTCAACACCCACAAAACAAGTAATCAAGTCAAAAAGTGGGCAGAAGATATGAAAAGACACTTCTCTGAAGAAGACATACAAATGGCTAACAGACACATGAAAAAATGTTCATCATCATTAGCCATCAGGGAAATCCAAATCAAAACCACACTGAGATACCACCTTACACCAGTTAGAATGGCAAAAACGGACAGGGAAAGAAACAACAAATGTTGGAGAGGTTGTGGAGAAAGGGGAACCCTCTTACACTGTTGGTGGGAATGCAAGTTGGTATAGCCACTTTGGAAAACAGTGTGGAGGTTCTCAAAAATTTAAAAATAGAGCTACCCTATGACCCAGCAATTGCACTCCTGGGTATTTACCCCAAAGACACAGATGTAGTGAAAAGAACGGCCATATGCACCCAATGTTCATAGCAGCAATGTCCGCAATAGCCAAACTGTGGAAAGAGCCGAGATGCCCTTCAACAGATGAATGGATAAAGAAGATGTGGTCCATATATACAATGGAATATTACTCAGCCATCAGAAAAGATGAATGCCCAACTTTTAAATCAACATGGAGGGGACTGGAGGAGATTATGCTAAGTGAAATAAGTCAAGCAGAGAAAGTCAATTATCATATGGTTTCACTTATTTGTGGAACATAAGAAATAGCATAGAGGACATTAGGAGAAGGAAGGGGAAAATGGAGGGGGGGGGGAATTGGAGGGAAAGATGAACCATGAGAGACTATGGACTCTGAGAAACAAATAGGGTTTTAGAGGGGAGGGGGGAGGGGGGATTGGTTAGCCCGGTGATGGGTATTAAGGAGAGCATGTACTGCATGGAGCACTGGTGTTAAACAAAAACAATGGATCATGGATCACCACATCAAAAACTAATGACGTATTGTATGGTGACTAACATAACATAATAAAATTTAAAAAAAAAAGGAACACAGACTTAATTTAAATGTAAATCTAGAATATAAGAGAAAACCTAGATGACTTCGGTATGGTGATGTCTTTTTAAGTACAACACCAGAGGCATGATACATGAATTAAATAATTCATGAGCTGAACTTCATTAAAATTAAAACTTTTGCCCTGCAAATGACAATATCAAGAGAATTTAAAGATAATCCACAGACTAGGAGAAAATGCTTGCAAAAGACATATCTGATAAAGGACTACTATCCAAAATATATGGAGAACTCTTACAACCTAACAATAAGAAAACAACCTGATTTAAAATTTTGCCAAAGACCTTAACAAACAACTCAGCAGAGAAGATGTACCAATGGCAAGTAAGATTGTGAAAAGATGCCCCACATCACATGTCGTCAAGAAAATGCAAATTAAAACAAAAAGATACAACCACATACCTATTACAATGGCCAATGGGAAATCTTACTACTGTCCTCAAAATTTTTTTGTAAACCTAAAACTGCTCTAAAAAATTGAAACCTTAAACAAATAAACAGAAGATAATAACAGACAATGCTGGTAAAAATGTAAGGCTATTAACACACTCCATGTTACTAGTGAAAGTATGAATTACCAGAAACTACTTGGAAAGTAACCTGGCAGTACCTTTTAAAGGTAATAATGATAATCCCCTCTAAGTCACCAGTAGCATTGGACAATCTTTCTTGTAGACATAAAAAATACAATTTGTAGAGATATAAGGACACAGATAGTTACTACAATATTGTTCAGAATGAAAACCCAAACTAGAAAGAACGTGAATGTTAGTAATTAGAAGAATGGATGGGTTGACTAATATCTACCCTATAAAATAGTATATCTGCATTAAAAGGAATGAGTTAGATCTAAACACCTTTATATGGAAGGATGTCTATAAACATAGCTAAACAAATCAAGTCCCAGAGTAATAGATAAAGAATGACTCTATTTTAAAAAGAGAAAAAATTAATAAAACCCTCTGTCTATGTGTAGACAGTATTTCAGTGAACCCAATGCATGATTCCTTGATACATTATTAACTTACACCACTAAGAAAAAACAAAATGTGCTACCTTTTCAAATTGTGAGATACCACAATGTATCACTTTCAGTGCTGTTCAAATGTTCTTTAAAAGTAAGAATCAGTGAAATATGACATATTCAGCATATATTTATTTATTGAACACCTATTATATATACCAGGCTCTGTTCTAGGGACTAGAGATACACCAGTGAACAGAACAGGGAAAATTTTCTGCCTTTGAGGATCTTGGTATTTTCCATAACCCATGTTCAATGTTTTAAGAGCAGAAAGAAAAATATGGAAGGACACAAATCAAAATAATTAACATCATCACCTCCGGTAAGTAGATCTGAGTTGGTTGATATGTTACAATAAGCATGTATTACTTTTATAGTATTTTAAAATCTAATAAAATGTATTTACAGAGACTTATTTGTTCATAGGTGTTGGACTATCAGAGATGCTTTTATTTATCCTGATAATGTCTACAGCCAGAACATTCATTTATCTGGTCCCCTGTGACTCTGGAAAAAACCTATCCCCTATCAGCCATCCCCACCTCCTGCACGTAAATGGGAGACTTGGAATCCTACAGCCTGGCTAATTCCAAATTTAGAAGACGGTCACCATAAATCCACAAAGGACTGAATTTAATTTCACAGCTATGATGCTTCTGCATAGCATTTGAAAGCTGGGACACTTGACTGCCTTTTATGGCTAGTCACTCTGTCACATCTTACCCACTCGATAATGGCTCTCAAACTAGGGTCTATCTCATGTTTCCCCTCACTCATGGCCTGTCATTGCCTGAAAGCCCAGATCTCTTCAGAAGTGCCACATATCACCCAGACAAATAAAGGCTGCAGATGGTGACGGGATGGCAGCTGTTAAGATTGTGAGCACACTGGCCTCTGTAGAGCTTTGCAGCACAATCTTTTAATAGCATTTTCCATGCCAGTGGAAAGACCATGAAATGTCTTTAAGGCTTTTTTGGGAAGACAGCAGTATGTCTGAGTGTTCTTCAGGTTTTAGATCACCACAGTTGTTACAGTTGAGTTGATGAGGTTGTGGATACCCTCACACTGACCTTGGGAGATGGGTTTGGGAGGTTGTGGGGAGAGGGGTTACTGGCAGCATCTACTTATGAATTATTGCTAGATCATTCATTCATTCACTTAGCACATATTTCTTTTGTCTTCTTCAAGGGATAGTTAATATAGAGATTAGGAGTAGGTGGTCTGAGGCTACACTGCTTGGATTTGAATCTTAGTTCTGCTACCTAATAGCTTGGATTATAGGAAAATAATGTGATCTTTGCAAGCCTCACCCTCCCATCCATAAAATGGGATTAATAATAATATATAGCCCAGGGTTATAGCAAGGATAAAGTAAGGTAATATATGTCAAAGACTTAACAGAGTACCTGGCACATAATAAGTGTTCGATACATTTTAGTTGCTACATGCTTGGCACTAAAAAACCAGTGGAAAGTAGAAACTTTAGCTGAAATTGTGGGTCTAAATCGGTGGTCCAAGTTTACTCTACTCTTTTGGTGTATAAATCCAGAACCAAAACATCTAGTGGAATAATTGATCTAGAATTGGAGAAACCCTAGCAATCTGTCAGGTACAAACATGAGCACATTGAGGTACCTTTATTAGTCAAAGCACATGATGCTCACATCAAAACAAACAAAACCAAAACAGCACACACAAGAGGAAATAAAACCACTAAGAGTAAGACTAAAGCCCCAACCCAATCAACAGAAAAATTAACAAAGCAAGAACAATTTGAAAAAAATTTACAGAAAATTAAAAAATAATTTAATTCAAGAATAGAAGACATAAAAAGATTTTAAAAGAAACATGAAATTTTTGAAATGAAAATTATACAGACAAATTAAATATTTAGGGCGTGAGTTTAAAAATAGATTAGAACATCTCAAGAGAGGATTTATGTGGTGTTGGGAAATAATTTCTCCATGAATTTGTCACATTTCCACACATCCTGGCATTAAACAGTTCACGTGTTCCAGGACTATCTTTTCAGAAATGTTTATACAAGCAGGCAGCTCTGGAAAGATAGAGATAGGAACTCCCCTGGAGAAATGCATTTACATTATGGATAAGTAAAGATAAAGACAGTAACTCCTTCTGGAGAGATTCTGAGGTGTCTCTCCCTGGAGATATTCCAGGGTAATAAAGCTAGAGACATTTTCTTCCCTCCCCAGAAACATTTGTTTTCATGCAAGGGTGAGAAAAATCATGTCTCTCTCTAGATGACAGGATAGGCACATTTACCAGAAGCTTCTATATAAGATTGGGGTTTCCTAAACTCAGGATTTTCTCCTATAAAACATTCCTGCTGCCTATCCTGGTATTACTTGTCTCTCTCTGTCACCCTATGGAAGTGCTGGGCTTATCAATCCAAAGCTATGATGTTACTTTGGCTATTGCTTTGCTGTGAGTAATAAGCTGTTTTTGTCTCTGACCCAGAGGTCTTCTGTTTTCCTATTAGTGTACATTTAAAATGGTGACAAGCTACCTTGGTTGTAAATAGTGTAAAATCTCAGACTTTTCACAGTTCCTCAAGTAGCAACCACAGTCATCATGCAGAACGTCACAGATCAGACATGTAAAGAAAGGAAAACTATAAAAAAAATATAAAAAGTACATATTGTATATAAGGTACATATTGAGGAGATCCAAATACATCTAAAAGGGTTTCAGGCTGAAAAAAATGAAAAAAAAAAAAAAAAAAAAAACCAAGGCAGCGACGGTATTAAATACATAATGCTTGACAACGTCCATACACTGAGTCCTTAAAGGCAGTGAGCTCACTAAGTTCTAAGAAAGATATTTTTTTTAAATGACTCCTTTCAGTGAGACTGCAGACCATCAATGCAGCGGTAGCAGGGGATGACGTTATTTCTGATACAAGCTCTAGTTGTTTTTAGCTAGGATTTAGAACATAGTGGAATTGAGTTGGCTCCACAGAGTTAGATGAATTCAGCTCTCCCCTTGGCTCTTGCTTACCTACAGGACCCACAATGCAGGTGGCTCTCTCCATATGGAGAAAGTATGGTTGGAACTAAGAAAGAAGGAAAACTTGGTATCCCTTTGCTTCTTTACACTCTTTGCCTTAAACCATAAGCGTGTGTTAGAATTATAGCCTATATCAACAATCTCTGCACTTGTGTTCCATGTTTACAAACATTAAACCCTCTCCAGCCACATTCTAATCCCCAGGCAAAGAAAGCTGAGTCAGTGCCCAGATATCACTTAAATGTCATCCTCCTCCAGAATGTTTCCACTTACAGATTAATGACTCTGCTCCTAGATTAATTTAATCCATCTGTCCCTAAAAGCTTCTGATACTACTTTGGTCCTAGGACGTGCATTAATAGAGATATTAGTAGAGTTTATAGATAGGATGAATAAACTGACATAAAGATGTCATCCCCCCCAAGGTAATCAATAAACATAATGAAATTTCAAACAAAATCACAATATATTTGATGTATGTGGATGCTGTGTGTGTGTGTGTGTGTGTGTGTGTGTGTGTAACTTACATAGCTGGTTCTAAAATATATGTGTAAAAGTTCAGAGCCAAGAATAGCCAAGAAATTTTGCAGGTAAAGGAATAAAAAGAAAAGGAGGATCATTTAATCAGATGTCAAGGCATTTTAAAGAAGTTGAAATTAAAAGATTGCAGGATGTTATAAGACTGAGCAAGTTGATAAATGAGGCAGATAAAGAACTCAGAAACAACCTGCTCACACAAGGAAGCTTGGCAGGTGATAGGGTTGGCATTGCAGGTCAGAGGCAAAAGATGAGCAATTCAATAAATGGCATTGGGAGAAATTTGGTTACTTTTAGGTAAGCACAAACAAATGATTCCTATCTTATACCGCACAGGAAAAAAAAAAATACTAGATGGATTAAAAGTTGCCATTAAAATGTTTCAAAATCTAGATAAAATAGAATAACCTATTTCAGATAACTAAGATAAAATAGAATAACTTTTACTCATCTGGGATAAGAAATGAATACTTAAGAAAAATACTAAAAGTGAAAACCATAGTAAAAAGACTAATAAACATAACTACATTAAAATGAAAATGTCCTGTGTGGAAAATTCACTATAAACAAAGTCAAAATATAATCAATAGAGTGGAAAAATTGTCACCCACATACACAAAAAATTAATTAGAGGTCAGAAAATGTTAAAAAAGCTGCCAATTTAGTTTTTGTTAAAGTAAAACAACCATATAGAAAAATGGAAAAAGCATATACGTATTCAGTTCACAACAGAGGAAGCTAGAAATGTGATAGGTATTTTAAAACTTCCTCAACCTTTCTTGTATTCACAGAAAACATAGTTTACAATAAAATTAGATACAGTTTCACTCCTCTTCAAATTGGCAAAAATTTAAATCTACCAAAAATAATTATTTTTTAAATGTAGGGAGTTAGGAAGTCATATGCTATTGGAAGAGATGTATATAGTTTCAAAAATGTTGGAGAATAATTTGCCAATATGCACCGAATTACACACCGAGAAATCCCACTTCCAATTAAATAGGTTGGAAACTCTCATGAACAAAAAAGAAACATGTCCAAAATGCCTATTGCTGCTTTATTTGTAATACAAAAATGGTGGGGGAGAGGGGATGGGGGACATAGTTTTAATGTTAAGTTGTATGGGAATCGATTAAATATAATTCGAAATCTTCAAACAATGGAATGCAGTTAGAGCAGACAGAATGATTGGATTATATCTATCCATCTATCTATTCAAATTATCATGAGTGTTTCTTAAAAACCTATTGTATAAGAGATAATTGCAGAAGGATATGTCCGTGTGATTCCATTTAAATACAAATTTAATTCGCACGAGAGTGTACTACATTCTTCTTATGAGCGCGTGCATACAGAGCCCAGGATTGTGCAACATGAGGCAACAGGCTAACACAACCAGCAGGGGACAAAATCTGGCCCCCACCCTGCTTGCCAAGCCTTGCACCTTATCACAGCTTCATCTGCCGGGAGGAAATCAGCACCATGTTATTTACACGAAGATGCTGTTTCTCATAAAGCCATTCACTTGTGGAGGTGTGTCCACTTAGTGGAGCACTTTTTTTTAACCAATTAGCACAAGGTACCATGTTAGACAAGCAGGGTCTGCAGACACAGCATTGTATATGCAGTCATCAGAGAGGGATTTGCTAGGAAGTTAATAGAAATTTCACCTTCAAGCATCTCCCTTATGGGCTCCTTCCAAAGTCCTGGGAGGAAGCCTAGCATGCTGTTCTCACTGTCATATGCTTTCATAAATTTTGCAAAAATCTGATATTTTAACCCAATTGGTTAAGACCAGTACCTCTTTCCACTCCATTTTCCCTTTGTTCAACTCTCTCTGGTGCCAATGACTTTGGAATAGACTTGAGAACTTTCAGGATCTCCTAAGGGAAAGTTGAATTAGAAATAATTTAGTCTGGGTTTAGAGAAATATGTTTTTGTGGCTCAGTCACTTCTCTGTATACGTAACCCCATGTAGGAATGGCTTCTAGAAGCACTCTTATCATCCTGTGTGCTAACTCACCAGACATTGGGACATATACTTGCATGGCCATATGTGAATATGAAAGTCTCCTAAAGTATCTAGCACTGGAAGACATGAGAGGTGATTAATCAAGGTTGTCCACCCAAAAGGTGTTTAAGATTAGTCACTGCACAAGAAAATTTAATTTTCTCTGAAATATTACAGCTCATATATGAAGGAAATTTAATTAAATTGTCCCCAAATTGGGGGCGCCTGGGAGGCTCAGTCAGTTAAGCAGCTGCCTTCGGCTCAGGTCATGATCCTGGGGTTCTGGGATCAAGCCCCACGTCTGGCTCCCTGCTCAGCAGAGAGCCTGCTTCTCCCTCTCCCTCTCCCTGCCACTCTGCCTACTTGTGCTCTCTCTTTCTCTGTCAAATAAATTTAAAATTCTTTAAAAAAAAAATTGTCCCCAAATTGGACAAAAATCCCCCAAGTTTACAAGGCACTACCAAAATGAAGTAAAGCTTGAACAAATTATTCTAAAGTATCAATAATAAAGAAGCAAGTTTTAACTGTGTTGGAGAAATGATTGGATTATCTTTCTGTTCTCTCTATACAAAATGGTATTACAAAAGCATTCCGATTTGAAGTGTCAGTCAAAGAATATGCAGCCAAAACTGTAGGGAGCAAGTGTTATAGAGATGACTCAAGCCTTTAGTTAACACAATATTATGTTATTTTTCTGTATTTCATCATTTATGTAACATTTGTCAGCTAATTTTTTTTCAATTGCTATAAGTTTTACTTTCCAAATAAATATAAATTCTCGTTTATATCTAAGAAACAAAACAAATGAGAGAAGGGGAAAAAAGAGAGACAGAGGCAAACCAAGGAACAGATTCTCAACTCTAGAGAACTAATGGTTACCAGAGGGGAGGTGGGTGAGGGAATGGGAGAAATGGGGAATAGGGATTAAGGAGGGCATTTGTTGTAATGAGCACCTAGTGTGATATGGAAGTGTTGAATCACTATGCTGTACATCTGAAACTAATATTACTACTGTATGTTAACTAACTGGAATTTAAATAAAAACATAAAAATATTTTTTGTTTATGTTTTGAATTCATAATTTTAAATTAAGACAAAATATTTACCCACCGAAATTGCATAGCCTTTAGGCCCCACAACACGTAGATCTTCTATATTGGAAATAGCTCGGGGGACTGCCCACCATCTTTAGGGCAATGTATACTTTTATGAGGGGAAGCAAGAAACCAAAACCATGAGACATACAAATTGGAACTTCAATAAAAATTACATTTACTTTTTTTAAAAGCTATCTGAAACAAATGACAAAATTCACATGTTGAGTCTGAATGTAGTTGTATCTATTTTCTATGATTTTCTGATTTCTCTACATGTTTGAAATATTTCTCCTTTTTCAAAAGGACTAAAAACATGTCAACATCCATTTGTTGCATATAGAGGATACAGGGGAATTAGGAAGCTGTTGCAGTGGTCCAGATAAGACACATAGCTGTCCTGGGCTAGGACAGGAGAAATGGAGGTTATTACTGCTAGGATAAATGAGGCAGAAGAGAGAATTAGTGATATAGAAGACCAAATGATGGAAAACAAAGAAGCTGAGAAAAGAGAGATAAGCAACTACTGGATCACAAGGGAAGAATTCGAGAGATAAGCAATATCATAAGATGAAACAACATGAGAAAAATATGCAGCCAAGAATACTATATGCAGCTAGGCTGTCATTGAAAATTGAAGGAGAGATAAAAAGCTTCCAGGACAAACAAAAACTAAAGGAATTTGCAAACATGAAACCAGCCCTACAAGAAATCTCGAAAGGGGTCCTCTAAGCAAAGAGAGAGCCTAAAAGCAACATAGACCAGAAAGGAACACAGACAATATACAGTAACAGTCACCTTACAGGCAATACAATGGCACTAACTTCATATCTTTCAATAGTTACCCTGATTATAAATGGGCTAAATGCCCCAATCAAAAGACACAGGGTATCAGATTGGATAAAAAAATAAGACCCATCGATATGCTGTCTGCAAGAGACTCATTTTAGACCCAAAGACACATCCAGATTGAAAGTGAGTGGGTGGAAAACCATTTACCATGCTAATGGACACCAAAAGAAAGCTGGGGTGGCAATTCTTATATCAGACAAATTAGATTTTAAACCAAGGACTGTAATAAGAGATGAGGAAGGACACTATATCCTACTTAAAGGGTCTATCCAACAAGAAGATCTAACAATTGTAAATATCTATGCCCCTAACATGGGAGCAGTCAATTATATAAGCCAATTAATAACAAAAGCAAAGAAACACATCAACAACAATACAATAATAGTGGGGGACTTTAACACCCCCCTCACTGAAATGGACAGGTCACCTAAGCAAAAGATCAAAAGGAAATAAAGACTTTAAATGACACACTGGACCAAATGGACTTCACAGATAGATTCAGAACATTCCATTCCAAAGCAACAGAATACACATTCTTCTCTAGTGCCCATGGAACATTCTCCAGAATAGATCACATCCTAGGTCACAAATCAGGTCTCAACCAGTACCAAAAGATTGGGATCATTCCCTGCCTATTTTCAGACCACAATGCTTTGAAACTAGAACTCAATAACAAGAGGAAAGTTGGAAAGAACTCAAATACATGGACGCTAAAGAGCATCCTACTACAGAATGAATGGGTCAACCAGGAAATTAAAGAAGAATTAAAAAAATTCGTGGAAACAGGGGCACCTGGGTGGCTCAGTCGTTAAACGTCTGCCTTCAGCTCAGGTCATGATCCCAGGGTCCTGGGATCGAGTCCCACATCGGGCTCCCTGCTCCACGGGAGGCCTGCTTCTCCCTCTCCTACTCCCCCTGCTTGTGTTCTCTCTCTCGCCGTTGTCTCTCTCTGTCAAATAAAAAAAATCTTTAAAAAAATAAAAATTAAAATTTAAAAATTTAAAAAATTCGTGGAAACAAATGAAAATGAAAACAGCTATTCAAAATCTTTGGGATGCAGTAAAGGCGGTCCTAAGAGGAACATATATAGCAATACAAGCCTTTCTCAAGAAACAAGAAAGTTCTCAAATACACAACCTAACCCTACACCTAAAGGAGCTGGAGAAAGAACAGCAAATAAAGCCTAAACCCAGCAGGAGAAGAGAAATAATAAAGATCAGAGCAGAAATCAATGAAATAGAAGCCAAAAGAACAGTAGAACAGATCAACAAAACTAGGAGCTGGTTCTTCAAAAGAATTAACAAGATTGATAAACCCCTGGCCAGACTTATCAAAAAGAAAAGAGAAATGACCCAAATCAACAAAATCATGAATGAAGGAGGAGAGATCAAAACCAACACCAAAGAAATACAAACAATTACAAGAACACATTATGAGCAACTCTATGGCAGCAAATTAGATAATCTGGAAGAAATGGATGCTTTCCTAGAGATGTATCAACTACCAAAAGTGAACCAGGAAGAAATAGAAAACCTGAACAGACCTATAACCCCTAAGGAAATTGAAGCAGTCATCAAAAATCTCCCAACAAACAAAAGCCCAGGGCCAGAGGGCTTCCCAGGGGAATTCTACCAAACATTTAAAGAAGAATTAATACCTATTCTCCTGAAACTGTTCCAAAAAATAGAAATGGAAGGAAACTTCCAAACTCATTTTATGAGGCCACCATTACCTTGATCCCAAACCAGACAAAGACCCCATCAAAAAGGAGAATTACAGACCAATATTCTTGATGAACATGGATGCAAAAATTCTCACCAAAATACTAGCCAATAGGATCCAACAGTACATTAAAAGGATTATTCACCACGACCAAGTGGGATTTATCCCTGGGCTGCAAGGTTGGGTCAACATCCGCAAATCAATCAATGTGATACAGTACATTAACAAAAGAAAGAACAAGAATCATATGATCCTCTCAATAGATGCAGAAAAAGCATTTGAAAAAGTACAGCATCCTTTCTTGATCAAAACTCTTCAGAGTATAGGGATAAAGGGTACATACCTCAATATCATAAAAGCCATCTATGAAAAACCCACAGCGAATATCAGTCTCAATGGGGAAAAACTGAGAGCTTTCCCCCTAAGGTCAGGAACACAGCAGGGATGTCCACTATCACCACTGCTATTCAACATAGTATTAGAAGTCCTAGGCACAGCAATCAAACAACAAAAAGAAATAAAAGGCATCCAAATCAGCAAAGAAGAAGTCAAACTCTCAGTCTTTGCAGATGATATGATACTTTATGTGGAAAATCCCAAAGACTCCACCCCAAAACTGCTAGAAGTCAGACAGGAATTCAGTAAAGTGGCAGGATTTAAAATCAATGCACAGAAGTCAGTGGCATTCCTATACACCAACAACAAGACTGAAGAAAGAGAAATTAAGGAGTCAATCCCATTTACAATTGCACCCAAAACCTTAAGATACCTAGGAATAAACCTAACCAAAGGGGCAAAGAATCTGTACTCAGAAGACTATAAAATACTCATGAAAGAAATGGAGGAAGACACAAAGAAATGGAAAAACATGGATTGGAAGAACAAATATTGTGAAGAAGTAAATGCTACCTAGAGCAATCTACACATTCAATGCAATCTGCATCAAAATACCGTCCACTTTTTTTTTAAGATTTTATTTATTTATTTGAGAGAGAGAGAATGAGATAGCATGAGAGGGGGGAGGGTCAGAGAGAGAGGCAGACTCCCTGCTGAGCAGGGAGCCCGACGTGGGACTCGATCCCGGGACTCCAGGATCATGACCCGAGCCGAAGGCAGTCGCTTAACCAACAGAGCCACCCAGGTGCCCACCATCCACTTTTTTCAAAGAAATGGAACAAATAATCCTAAAATTTGTATGGAACCAGAAAAGACCCCGAATAGCCAGAGGAATGTTAAAAAAGAAAAGCAAAGCTCGCGGCATCACAATTCCGGACTTCCAGCTCTATTACAAAGCTGTCATCATCAAGACAGTTTGGTACTGGCACAAAAACAGACACATAGATCAATGGAACAGAATAGAGAGCCCAGAAATGGACCCTCAACTCTATGGTCAACTCATCTTTGACAAAGCAGGAAAGAATGTCCAGTGGAAACAGACAGTCTCTTCAACAAATGGTGTTGGGAAAATTGGACAGCCACATGCAGAGGAATGAAACTGGACCATTTCCTTACACCACCACAAAAATAGACTCCAAATGGTTGAAAGACCTCAATGTGAGACAGGAGTCCATCAACATCCTAAAGGAGAACACAGGCAGCAACCTCTTCGACCTCAGCCGCAGCAACTTCTTCCTAGAAACATCGCCAAAGGCAAGGGAAGCAAGGGCAAAAATGAACTATTGGGACTTCATCAAGATAAGAAGCTTTTGCACAGCAAAAAAAACAGTCAACAAAACCAAAAGACAACTGACAGAATGGGAGAAGATATTTGCAAATGACATATCAGATAAAGGGCTAGTATCCAAAATCTATAAAAAACTTCTTAAACTCAGCACCCAAAGAACAAATGACCCAATCAAGAAATGGGCAGAAGACATGAACAGACATTTTTCCAAGGAAGACATCCAAATGGCCAACAGACACATGAAAAAGTGCTCAATATCGCTCGGCATCAGGGAAATCTAGATCAAAACCTCAGTGAGGTATCACCTCACACTAGTCAGAATGGCTAAAATTAACAAGTCAGGAAAAAACAGATGTTGGCAGGGATGCAGAGAAAGGGGAACCCTCCTACACTGTTGGTGGGAATGCAAGCTGGTGCAGCCACTCTGGAAAACAGTATAGAGGTTCTTCAAAAAGTTGAAAATAGAGCTACCATATGACCCAGCAATTGCGCTACTTGGTATTTACCCCAAAGATACAAATGTAGGGATCTGAAGGGGTACGTGCACCCCAATGTTTATAGCAGCAATGTCCACAATAGCCAAACTGTGGAAGGAGCCAAGATGTCCATCGACAGATGAATGGATAAAGAAGAGGTGGTCCATATATACAATGGAATATTATGCAGTCATCAAAGGGAATGAAATCTTGCCATTTGCAATGACGTGGATGGAACTGGAGGTATTATGCTGAGCGAAATAAGTCAATCAGAGAAAGACATGTATCATATGATCTCACTGATATGAGGAACTCTTAATCTCAGGAAACAAACTGAGGGTTGCTGGAGTGTTGGGGGATGGGAAGGATGGGGTGGCTGGGTGATAGACATTGGGGAAGGTATGTGCTTTGGTGAGTGCTGTGAATTGTGCAAGACTTGAATCACAGATCTATACCTCTGAAACAAATAATACATTATATGTTTAAAAAAAAAAAAGAACAAGATAGCAGGAGGGGAAGAATGAAGGAGGGGAAATCAGAGGGGAAGATGAGCCATGAGAGACGATGAACTCTGAAAAACAAACTGAGGGTTCTAGAGGGGGAGGGGGAGGGGGTGGGAGGATGGGTTAGCCTGGTGATGGGTATTGAGGAGGGCACGTTCTGCATGGAGCACTGGGTGTTATACGCCAAGAATGAATCGTGGAACACTACATCAAAAACTAATGATGTAATGTGATTAACATAACATAATAAAGAAAAAAGCCCCACATATCCCCCAGTGCCAGTGATAGATCTTACTGCACCCATTTAAGGGACAAAAAAGGTGGCATTCTGATCCTGAGAAGGCTCCCCCTTCCCAGAAAAAAACCTGATGTCAGCTTCCTTACCAGCCCCTTATTTACCTTAACCCCATAAAACCCTGACCATGAGACCTAATCAGGGGCAAGATGCCTTTGGAGCATGAGCTTCCCTCTCCGTTCCTTCTCTGGCCATTGAATAAATTACCTGTTTGCCATCAAATACTATTTTGTTATTTGACCATTTGGCCAGTGGTGTTGAGTACAGAATGAATCTACCACTTCAGTAACAGTGCTTGGGCTTAGAATGGCAGATTTGGAGATGGGAGGGAAAAAAGGTACCATTTGATCCCAGGCCCTTTTGCCCACCCTGCAGACAGAAAAACTGAGAACCAGAGGAGTGTATAGTGACTTGCTTACTTAGGAGATGCTATTTCTTGAGATCAAGCCCCACATTGGGCTCCGTACTCAGCGGGGAGTATGCTTAAGATTCTCCCTCTCCCTCTCCTTCTGCCCCTCTCCCCAAAAATAAGTAAAATCTTTTAAAAATAAATAAATAAAAATAAAATAAAACACAGTGTCTCCATAAAGTGTTTAAAGTTAAATGGATCTGGGACTCGAGAAGAAAATTAATAACTCTATACCTTGGCCACATTGCTTAACTTCTCAGAGTCTAGTCTCTTATCTCTATCCTGGATTTATGATGCCTACCTATGAATTCCAGGGAAAATTATATGAGTACAAAGTAAAGAGTTCAATAATGGATATACTATCAAGTTTCCTATCTTCTTCTCCCCCATACTCAGCAAAATGTTTCCAATGGATCTAACTATTAAAAATGAGTTAACAGAGAATATTGCAAATATGTAATACCCCCAATGAAATGACAAGCTCTAGGTTGTGAGCTTTGGACACAACTTCTTCACAGAAAAATAACCAAATCTGATGTTATCATCATTAAAAATGAACGTAGAATATAAAAATTGTTGCTAAATAAGTAACAATCAATCCTTCTCCATTTATATTTACCCACATATTTAACCACCTCTGGTGCTATTGATTCCTTTGGTAGGTTTGACTTTTCATCCTATTTCATTTTCCTTCAACTTGAAGACTTCCTTCAATATTCCTTGCAGTGAAGGTCTGCTGGTGACTTTTTTTTTTTTAAGTAGGCTCCACGTGCAGTGTAGAGCCCAAAGCAGGGCTTGAACTTATGTCCCTGAAATCATGACTTGAGTTGAGATCAAGAGTCGAAGGAAGGCTTAACCCACTGAGCCACCCAGGAGCCCCGCCACAAAATCTTTAAGCCTTTTATTGTAAATGTTTTTATTTAGCCTTTAGTTTTGAAGGATGTTTTATCTGGACATAGAATTCTAGGATGATAATTTTGTTTCTATTTTTATTCTAGCACTTTAAAAATATCAGATATTTCCATCATCTTCTGGCTTGCTTTGTTTCTGATGTCAGTGAATTTCTTAATTTTGTCCACCTCTAGGTAACATCTTTTATCTCTGGCTGCTTTAGGTTTTTTCCTCTGACTGTTTTTCAACAATTTTATTATATGTTGTGTCATGGTTTGGAAGAGCGGTAAGCCTGGAAATATTATCCATTCAAGGCAATGAGAACAGTGAAATTCCAGATTCTGTCATATCCAGCATATCAGTTCACCTAGAGAAAAGGAGGGGATCTAGCTAATCACCTGTTCTGATGAACAGAGCATGATAATGTAGACCACAGTCAGATCATCACTTTTCAAGAAACAGAAGATTCCATGTTTCTTATCCAAAGTGATTTTCATGTTTCCTCTAAAGCACAAAGGTACAGGGTAGCTTAGTGATCACCTAATTAAAATCCTCATGTCATAATGATGTCAAAATCTACAGCCAATCAGTGCAGCCAATCAGCAAAAGAGCTGAAACTCAATTATCATTTCCTGACTCCCTTATTACCAATGTTTCCAGTCTCAAGTCATTCATATGCCACCATTTTTTTTCTTACCACATCAATGTACCAACAGAGCAACGGTTGATATTTTTCTTTAAGTTGATTTTAAATCTACTCACTTTTCAATATTTGTGTTAAGCAAAATAACCCTAAAATTATATGTGTTTGAAATATTGGTAATATTTTTTTCTAATGCCCTTTAAAATAAATGTGTAACTATAAAATGAGTCTGTTGAAATCATCCTGTATATTATACTGTGTATGAAATGCCACACTTGGCAACACCAGTCTGCTGCTTCCTAGGGAGTCTGAAGAGCAAAGTATGTTTTCTTTGTCTCCCAAGACAGAGGAGAAAGTTGTTTTTCCTAATATCTTTTCTCTCACCAGCCTCGGGTTCCAAGACCAGAAGTTTCCAGACCAATTTGGCTTCTCTTCTCTTTTCAGCACTAGTATGTTCTGTGGCTCCCATTGTCATTCCATTTTTCTGAACATCATTTTCCTTGTGAACAATTAAAAATCATTCTTACAAAAGGTTTTCAGATGCTGTTTGGATCCTATTTCCTGAGATTTAAAAATGTGTACAAGAACAAAACAAATGAGCTGAAGACAAACTATTTATATTGTTAATCTGTGTGTCTGTTTATTGTAAATTGGAGGAATTAAGAGTCAGACTTTTAAAAGAGTAAGTATAGAAACAATGTACTAAAATGGGGATTCTTAATTTTCTGTCAAAAGCAAGAATGCAAAATTGTATCTGTGCAACAGTTCCAATTATAGAAAACTTATATAAGCACACAAAAAAAGAGCATGAGAAAATACAAATTCTTGCATTCTTTGGACACCTTTAATTGGCAATGTTATGATTGAGATCTAAATAAAAATTTGTGATTTTTAGTTTTTTGTTCGTTTTGTCAATCTTCATTATTCCATAAAGACCGGTATATGTTTTAGATCTTCACCAAAATGATAAACAGCCACCAATAAGATTTAGTCCTACAAAATATTTTGTAATTTAGAAACTTAATTAAGTTCGAGTTAATCAAGTGAAAGGAAAATTGAATCTCTCTCAAGGAAGAGAAAAGCCAGGTTTTTCAGGATTCATGCTAAAAGAAATGTCTCTAAATGGGGAAAGACACTTATTCACCTTGTAGCCCCTGTGGTGATGTCTCACTGAGATCTGCTGCCATCACGACTATTTTATCTCTGGAATTAAGAAAGTAGGAAGAGTGAGAAAGGGTCATTTTCATGCTCATTATTGGCTTCATCCTTCAATGTTGCACTTTGAGGCTTAGCTGAGACAAAATTCTAGCCAGCACACAAAATGTTCTTCATGTTTCAGCAGATAATAGACAATAAAAAGGAAACCATGTGAAAATAATTCATTAGGTTTCCAAGAGAAATTGAGTCTTGGATATTCTTGAGTACTATCATTTCCTTGCTCCCAACCTGCCACCAGAGGAAGAACACCATCTGAGTATCTTTATCCAGGATCACACCTCTAGAATCCATTCTTTAGAGTCTAGACACAAGAGACTGAAATCAGAAGAAAGAGGGTAATCCCATTTCCTACATCACTAGGATTTATCTTCTGAGTTCTGGTTTTACTTATTAAGAACCTGACTTTCTTCAAGTGATTAGTAGTGAAAATTTAGTGCACTTCATCCCTTACCCAAAGGGCTTTCATAGAATCCATCAGAGTAACCCCAACATTCACATGCACAGCGTCAGAGGGTGAATGAGGGTAAGGTCGGGGTAGTTATAGGACAACATAGACCAAGATCAGCTCAGGAGTTAAAGCAAGGAAACTCCCAAATTTATGGAGTTGGTAGTGCTTTTTCCTCAAAGTAGAAACTGAACAAGATTATTACTCGGTAAAATCAGACATGGGTGTGGCAGTGGTGAGTACCTTTGGGTATATTGAGAAGAAATGGTCCTCACATTCAGATCCTGTGAACCAAGAGACTATAGAGTATAGGAATAGCTCTGGAAAAGATCAAGGACATGCCAGAGGGAACTTCTCCTTGGTCAGGGGTACACTGCAGGTGCTAGGAATCATATTTCCCCCATCTGGATGGCACCTGGTATTCTGCCATAACAGCATTCTGATTTCTGATGGCAACTGCAGTCTGGGAAGCAAAATATTGGCCCTTGCTAAGATAAGGTCAAAAGAGAGCTGGGGAAGAAGCACCTGCACAGAGCAAGGGCCATGACTGTGAGAACTTGGGACCCCCAGACGCTAGAGTCACTTTCCCATGCTTGTGGTTCTGTCACTCCTTTCTGTGCCCCCTCTCAGCTACCAGGTGCTCCCATGGTTTATTTAAGGGCACTCTATCTTATAGACTGCTCCGCTGCAGATGGTTGGTGTTGACATGTCATTTGCTTAGGACTCTGTGGGGTCATCCTTTGGTTCTTCTCAAAATTCTTTTCTCCAAATCTTTTTAGACATTATTTTTTTAGAGCAAATTTAGGTTCACAGCAAAATTGAGAGAAAAGTACAGAGATTTCCTCTATACCCCTTGCCCCCACATATGCACAGCCTCCCCCATTATCAACATTCCCCACCACAGTGGTACATATTTTTAAAATTGATGAACCTATATTGACACATCATAATCAGCGAGAAGTATAGCTTACATTAGGGTTCTTCCATGGTGTTGTACATTATATGTGTTTGGACAAATTTATAATATTATGTTTCCATCATTATAGTATCATACAGAGTATTTTCTCTGCCCTGAAAATCCTCTACACTGTGACTATTCATTCCTCCTCCACCAACCCCTGGTAACCCTGATCTTTCTATTGTCTGTGCAGTTTTGTCTTTTCCAGAATGTCCTACAGTTGGAATCATATAGTATGTAGACTTTTCAGATTGGCTTCTTCACTTAGTAATGTGAATTTAAGATTCCTCCTTGTGTTTTCATCCCTTGAAAGCTTATTTCTTTTTAGCACTGAATAATAGTCCATTGTGTAGATGTATCAAAGATTATTTACTTATTCATTCTTTTATTGAAAGACATTTTGGTTGACTCCAAGTTTTGGCAATTATGAATAAAACTGCTACAAATATCCTTGTATGTGTATTTGTGTGGATATAATTTTTCAAAATCTTTGGGCAAATACCAAAGAGTATAAATTGTTGGGTGATATGGTAAGAGTATGTTTAGTTTTTTAAGAAACTGGCTTCTGATCTATTGTCTATTCTTTCACCAATACCATGCTGTCTTGATAACTATAGGCTTATGGTAACTCTTGAAGTTAGGTAGCATCAGCCTTCCAACTTTGTTCTTCTTCAGTGTCTCACTGGCTGTTCTAGATCTTTGCCCCTCCATACAAACATTAGAACCAGTTTGTCTCTGTCCACAAAATAACTTGCTGGGGCTTTGATTGGGATTGCACTGAATCCATAGATCAAGTTGGGAAGGACTGACATCTTGACAACAGTGAGTCTCTCCATCCATAAAAATGGTATATCTCTCCAAAAGTTTAGTTTTTTTTATTTTTTTATCAGAGTATTGTAGTTTTCCTCCTCTAGATATTGTACATACTTTGTCAGATATACACCTAAGTATTTCATTTTTGAGGGTGCTAATGTAAATAGTATTGTGTTTTTAATTTCAAATTCTACTTGTTCATCACTAGTATACAGGAAAGCAATTGACTTTTGTATATTAACCTTGTATCTTGCTACCTTGCTATAATTGTTTATTAGTTCTAAGAGATTTTCTTATCAAACTTTTTGGGTTTTCTACAGAGATGATCATGTCATCTATGAACAATAACAGCTTTATGTCTTCCTTTAAACTGTATATCTTTTATTTATTTATTCATTTGCCATATTGTGTTAGTAAAGAATTCCAGTATGATGTTGAAAAGGAATGGTTAGAATGGATATCCTTGCCCTGTACCAGATCTTAGTGGGAAAGATTCAAGTTTTTCACCATTAATTATGTCGACCCTAGGTTTTGTGTGGATACAGTTTCTGCTTGTGAGTCTGTGCTCTGCTAAGCTGTTATTCTGTCCATTCACCTGTGGTCTCTCTAATCTTGGGAGCAGTGGGGCTTGCCCCATGTCTTCACTTCTCTTACAGATCCTAGAAAAGTAATTGATTTTTCAGTTAGTTCAGCTTTTTACTTGTTAGGACAGAGTGGTGACTTTCAAGCTCCTCACATGTAGAACTAAAAATGAAATCCTTCTACACTATTTATGTTCATATCTTTCTGTTTTTCTTTTAATGACACTTTATGTCCATTTTCCCAAAGTGCAGACACAAGTGCCTCATAATGGTGAGCTCTGTGAATTATGTAAGTCTGATGAATCACAGACCTATACCCCTGAAACAAATAATACATCATATGTTAATAAAAAATAAAATAAAATAAAAAAATAAGTGATAGGATGTTGTTCATTACTTATAATTTCATGTTATTTCTGTATTTCCTTGATATTCCAAGCGAAAATTTTGATAAAATACATCATTCTGTGGGATTTCTAAGCATTAGGACTATGTGAAAAGTTATTTTTATTTTCTAATAACATATTGTTTTAAAAGCAACAAACCCTTATCAGTGGATTTATTAGCAAGTGCTTGATAAAATCTGCTTGTACTTATTTTATAGTAGAAATTGACTGGTTAAAATTCACAACTGGGTTCCTTAAGAGAAAATCTTGATAAAAATCTCTAGGGTTATATATAAATCACAGCTAAACTTTAAATTTTATTTTTATAGCAGTTGACATTTTCCCTTAAAAATGCCATTTTGCACGATTCTACATTTCAGAGCTTTAGAAAATAACAGTGTCCAAAGCAATACTTAATGAATACTGTTTCTGCTTGAAAATTTACCTCTTTTCCATTATTCCACAGTGTCTCATTATACCAGTTAACCTCTCTGAGCTTCAGTTTCTTTGTTTATCAAATGAGGATAATAGTACCCTCCTAATTGTGAAAATCAAGTTGGGTAATGAAAATAAAGGCATTTTACAGAGAAATCATCCTACGCCCAAGGGATGGCATTATGGAAATAATCACTAAATTTGTTTATTTTTAATCCTACTTCTAATCTAGATGAACTGTGGAAATTACTGTAATCATACTTTAATTTATACTTAAATTCACAATGACGTAAATTATATACCTGTCTCCTGTGTCTTCACCATTAGGATAAATATTGTGGGAAATTTTGAAAAAGTAGTTGTACTTCAAATGTTTATAATCTAGTTGTGGGGACAACACATAGTAAAATAAAAAGATAAAAACACATTATTACAGAAGAGGCAATACCAGAAAGATATTTTACTTTGGAGTCAGGTATTCCATAGTTTGAACCCCAGTCCAGCCACTGATGAGCTGTGTTAATGTTAGTGACTGAATCCCTGAAATGGGAATCAGAAAATAATTTTACAAAGTTTCTGTGAGATTTAAATGAGATAAAATAATACCCTGGAATGAAGCCAGGGAAAAAAGTCACTTTCCTCTTCATCCCCTACCCATCCTCACCCCAGTCCTGAATCGGATAATGCTTCATGGAAGATTCTCACTGAGAAAGATTGTTCAAGGAAACTCCTATCTTGGGGTCAAACTGTCATATTTGAATATCCAAAATTATGAAGTGAGGAATCAATACCTAGTGAGGAAAAGAAGAAGCATGGCCCAAGAAAAGTTACCAAAGGGGACTGGGTATGATGTCTGTGAAGCTCACTGAAGAAATTGTTCCAGTTGGAGCAGATAAATACAGTGAACATATGTCCTGTTTTCCTGGGACAGTCCCTATTTTTATTTATTGTCCCAACAACAAGAACATTTTTAATAGCTTTAAAAGCTTCCATTCTTTCTTTTTACTGTTTAACTGCCCCCCTCCCAGTTTTAATGGCTCCCCATTTCATTCTCAAATATATGCCAGGTTTGAGTGATAAATTATACTAGAGAAGATATATAATTAAGAAGGTTCAGGGATAGAATTGGATAGGTTGAGAGAGGTCAGTCATGGAATCCTTTAAAAAAAGATAGGCAGGGGGTCTCTGGGTGGCTCACTAGGTTAAGCATCTGACTCTTGATTTAGACTGGGGTCATGATCTCGGTGTTGTGAAATAGAGCCCCACGTCAAGCTCCACGCTCAGCAGGGAGTCTGCTTTTCTCCCTCTCCCTCTACCCCTCCCTCCGCTCTCTCTCTCTCCCAAATAAATAAATAAATCTAAAAAAAAAAAAAGATAAGCAGTCTATGCTGATGATAGGGAGCTATGGTCTACTTTTGAGTGAGGTGTCTAGATTAAAGACAAACCATGATTTACATTATTTCTACTTGAGCTTTTATCCACCTAACTTGGTATCTCATTCAAAAATGCATTTTGTTATTAGTTCCAAAGCCCATCCTTCCTGCAACTCTGAATCTAAGGATCCTGGAAAACACAGTAATTGTGTTGGAATAATCTTTGGAGATCTGAGTGATCACATTACATCCATCATATCATAGGAATCAGGCTCTCTGAAGGACAAATTTTCTCTACATAGTTTCAGTATAACATTGTAATATATTCTGCAATTTACTCCCAATAGCTTTTTATGACAGTCTACACAATGAAGTCTAAAGAATCTAAAATACCATCAACTGCAAGTTGCAACATTAATTATGAATGTCCAACAAAGGAAAAACTACCAATTAAATGATACTACAATGTTTTCTTATCACTTGAAGTTTTCATTTTGTATTTATTGGAAGATTGTTTTATACTTCTAAGGAATAGATTTTTATCCAATATCATCTATGTGTATACATAAAAAGGATAAAAGTGAAGTGCATTGGTTAATTTCTCCACACTATCTGATTTTTCAAAATCACATTTGGAGTTTGAAATCTTCTTTCCCCCCCCCTTTGGCAGAACATCATCCTCTGTGACTATGGTGTTGGAATTGTAACATGTTACCAAAGCTACTCCATTGTTACTTCTGGAATTTGCTTCCAAGCTATTTATGCTCCTTCTGCAAGTTCTGAAGCACATTCAGAGGCTATAAGATCAAAGTCATGACTGTTGCCCAGCTGTTAGTAATGTGAAATCCATTCTAATTTGAAAGAGATGTGTATCTTAGAGTTGATGGGCAGGAGAAGAAGTCCACATGGCCCTTTGATGAGGAGATTTGGCTTATCTATGAACTTCCATAGTCACACCATGACCAGGGTGTGTGACTTCATGCTTTGAAGATCATATTAACATCAGCTAAGATTTACTGAGTGCTGAGCATCTGCCAGACATTGTACTGAATGCTTTCATACATCATCTCCTTATCTTTATAAAAACCCCTATGGAGTAAGTATTGATTGTCATTATTTTATGAAAACACCAGAGTTGAGGTCCCAAAACTGGTAAACAAACTAGATTTAAAATCTGCTAATCTAGTATTGGCACCTGAACACTTAATTCGAGAAGGTCTTTTGCCTCTGAGGAACTTAAATGTTTCCTGTCTGTGAAGATGGTTCTTATCTCTGACATATGGGAAGCAATAGATGCTTTCTGAACAATAAGATGGAACTACAAAATGTATGACCATCAAAGCGATTCAAAATATCAGAGATTGAATGTAGGCAGGAAAAACAGTTCTTGATACCCCTTCTCCAAGTTGCTTACAATTTTACTTTACTATTAAACATCCCTTTGACTAATAGTCCTAACATTTTGTGTCTGTGTTCATGAAGTACACATTATTCTTTCACTTTGCAATATATGTTAAGAAAAAAAGAAGAAGAAGGTAGCGGGAGGGGAAGAATGAAGCGGGGCAAATCGGAGGGGAACACAGGAGAACCAAATATTCTTCTGCAAAGAATTCACCAAATATTCTTTGAGTGCCCACTCTGAGTCAGGCCTTTGGGCTTAGAGCAGTGAACAGAACAAAGTCCTGACCTCATGAAACTTACAGTTTTATGGGTGGGTGAGAAAAGAAGGTACAGATAAAAACAAACACATAGTGTGACCACCAATGATAGACATTATAGAGAAAAACTAAGATACAGGGCAAAGAGTGACCATGGGAAGAAAAAGGTGCTCTGTTAGATTGGACACTCCAGAAAGAGTTTTCTGATACATGACATGAAATCAGACACCTAAAGAATGGAAGATCGAATCCTGCATTATTTGGGCCAGGAGATAGGTCACTGCCTACTCTCTCAAGGAGGTCTCCAGCAGAGAGTGCAGCCCAACAGGACTGAAGAGCAGGCGATTATGATGATCGCAAACATATTGAGCATACACCCCAAAGAAACCACTCTGCTAAGTGTTTTAAGTACATCTCCTCCTTCAAAAATCAAAAAACCTGTGTCATATTTACTATTGTTTCCACTTTAAAAATGGAGGCATTGACATTGGCACAGGAGAAGTAGCTTGCTCAAGATCACCATGGAATTGACCCATATTCTCCCCTCAGAGTCTACTCTCCAAGCCACTGTAAATCCCCCATCCCATAATACACTGATGGTGAATAATAAATCATAAAGATGAAGCATAAAAGGCACAATTGACAAGTTCATGACAAGTTCATAATCTAGATGAGGAAACATTCTTGGTAAAGGGACTATGTTGTATCTTCTAAAAATCTCCCTTCTAAAACCTTCGTCTCTAAAAACACATGTCTTAGCTCCTCTCACCTTCTTTCCTCCTCGCATTCCCTTTTCTGCTCTTCTGGAGCATTTCTTACTCTATTTTCTGTGCCACGAGCCAAGATTTTCTTGTTTTCACTTTCCAACCCATTTTCATGGCAGACTAAGCAAATGCTTCGTCCTCTGCATTATTTCCCAGATCAAACACTTTAGCCAAGCCATGCACAGAGTGAAGACAGATGCCCTGGAAGTTGGTGCTGGCCATGGGTGCCACTGTTATATTTCTTTTTTTTTCTTCTTTTTTTTTTTATTCTTATGTTAATCCCCATACATTACATCATTAGTTTTAGATGAAGTGTTCCATGATTCATTGTTTGTGCATAACACCCAGTGCTCCATGCAGAATGTGCCCTCCTCAATACCCAACACCAGGCTAACCCATCCTCCCACCTCCCTCCCCTCTAGAACCCTGTTTGTTTTTCAGAGTCCATTGTCTCTCATGGTTCATCTACCCCTCCGATTTGCCCCGCTTCATTCTTCCCCTCCCGCTACCTTCTTCTTCTTTTTTTCTTAACATATATTGCATTATTTGTTTCAGAGGTACAGATCTGAGATTCAACAGTCTTGCACAATTCACAGCGCTTACCAGAGCACATACCCTCCTCAGTGTCTATCACCCAGTCACCCCATCCTTCCCACCCCACCCCCTACTCCAGCAACCCTCAGTTTGTTTCCTGAGATTAAGAATTCCTCATATCAGTGAGGTCATATGATACATGTCTTTCTCTCTTTGACTTATTTCGCTCAACATAATACCCTCCAGTTCCATCCACGTCGTTGCAAATGGAAAGATCTCATTCCTTTTGATGGCTGCATAATATTCCATTGTATATATATACCACCTCTTCTTTATCCATTCATCTGTCGATGGACATCTTGGCTCTTTCCACAGTTTGGCTATTGTGGACATTGCTGCTATAAACATCGGGGTGCACGTACCCCTTTGGATCCCTACTTTTGTATCTTTGGGGTAAATACCCAGTAGTGCAATGGCTGGATCATATGGTAGCTCTATTTTCAACTTTTTGAGGAACCTCCATACAGTTTTCCAGAGTGGCTGCACCAGCTTGCATTCCCACCAACAGTGGAGGAGGGTTCCCCTTTCTCCGCATCCCCGCCAACATCTGTTTTTTCCTGACTTGTTAATTTTAGCCATTCTGACTGGTGTGAGGTGGTATCTCATTGAGGTTTTGATTTGGATTTCCCTGATGCCGAGAGATATTGAGCACTTTTTCATGTGTCTGTTGGCCATTTGGATGTCCTCTTTGGAAAAATGTCTGTTCATGTCTTCTGCCCATTTCTTGATTGGATTCTTTGTTCTTTGGGTGTTGAGTTTGATGAGTTCTTTATAGATTTTGGATACTAGCCCTTTATCTGATATGTCATTTGCAAATATCTTCTCCCATTCTGTCGGTTGTCTTTTGGTTTTGTTGACTGTTTCCTTTGCTTTGCAAAAGCTTTTTATCTTGATGAAGTCCCAATAGTTCATTTTTGCCCTTGCCTCCCTTGCCTTTGGCGATGTTTCTAGGAAGAAGTTGCTGCGGCTGAGGTCAAAGAGGTTCTCCTGTGTTCTCCTTTAGGATTTTGATGGACTCCTGTCTCACACTGAGGTCTTTCAACCATTTGGAGTCTATTTTTGTGTGTGGTGTAAGGAAATGGTCCAGTTTCATTCTTCTGCATGTGGCTCTCCAATTTTCCCAACACCATTTGTTGAAGAGACTGTCTTTGTTCCATTGGACATTCTTTCCTGCTTTGTCAAAGATGAGTTGACCATAGAGTTGAGGGTCCATTTCTGGGCTCTCTATTCTGTTCCATTGATCTATGTGTCTGTTTTTGTGCCAGTACCATGCTGTCTTGATGATGACAGCTTTGTAATAGAGCTGGAAGTCCGGAACTGTGATGCCGCCGGCTTTGCTTTTCTTTTTCAACATTCCTCTGGCTATGCGGGGTCTTTTCTGGTTCCGTACAAATTTTAGGATTATTTGTTCCATTTCTTTGAAAAAAGTGGATGGTATTTTGATGGGGATTGCATTGAATGTGTAGATTGCTCTAGGTAGCATTGACATCTTCACAATATTTGTTCTTCCTATCCATGAGCACGGAACGTTTTTCCATTTCTTTGTGTCTTCCTCAATTTCTTTCATGAGTATTTTATAGTTTTCTGAGTACAGATCCTTTGTCTCTTTGGTTAGATTTATTCCTAGGTATCTTATGGTTTTGGGTGCAATTGTAAATGGGATCGACTCCTTAATTTCTCTTTCTTCTGTCTTGTTGTTGGTGTATAGGAATGCCACTGACTTCTGTGCATTGATTTTATATCCTGCCACTTGACTGAATTCCTGTATGAGTTCTAGCAGTTTTGGGGTGGAGTCTTTTGGGTTTTCCACATAAAGTATCATATCATCTGCAAAGAGTGAGAGTTTGACTTCTTCCTTGCCAATTTGGATGCCTTTGATTTCTTTTTGTTGTCTGATTGATGTGGCTAGGACTTCCAATACTATGTTGAATAGCAGTGGTGATAGTGGACATCCCTGCCGCGTTCCTGACCTTAGGGGGAAAGCTCTCAGTTTTTCCCCATTGAGAATGATATTTGCTATGGGTTTTTCATAGATGGCTTTTATGATATTGAGGTATGTACCCTTTATCCCTATACTCTGAAGAGTTTTGATCAAGAAAGGATGCTGTACTTTGTCAAATGCTTTTTCTGCATCTATTGAGAGGATCATATGATTCTTGTTCTTTCTTTTGTTAATGTATTGTATCACATTGATTGATTTGCGGATGTTGAACCAACCTTGCAGCCCAGGGATAAATCCCACTTGGTCATGGTGAATAATCCTTTTAATGTACTGTTGGATCCTATTGGCTAGTATTTTGGTGAGAATTTTTGCATCCATGTTCATCAGGGATATTGGTCTGTAATTCTCCTTTTTGATGGGGTCTTTGTCTGGTTTTGGGATCAAGGTAATGCTGGCCTCATAAAATGAGTTTGGAAGTTTTCCTTCCATTTCTATTTTTTGGAACAGTTTCAGAAGAATAGGTATTAATTCTTCTTGAAATGTTTGGTAGAATTCCCCTGGGAAGCCATCTGGCCCTGGGCTTTTGTTTTTGGGGAGATTTTTGATGACTGCTTCAATTTCCTTAGTGGTTATAGGTCTGTTCAGGTTTTCTATTTCATCCTGGTTCAGTTTTGGTAGTTGGTACATCTCTAGGAATGCATCCATTTCTTCCAGGTTATTTAATTTGCTGGCATAGAGTTGCTCATAATATGTTCTTATAATTGTTTGTATTTCTTTGGTGTTGGTTGTGATCTCTCCTCTTTCATTCATGATTTTGTTGATGTGGGTCATTTCTCTTCTCTTTTTGATAAGTCTGGCCAGGGGTTTATCAATCTTGTTAATTCTTTCAAAGAACCAGCTCCTAGTTTCGTTGATCTGTTCTACTGTTCTTTTAGTTTCTATTTCATTGATTTCTGCTCTGATCTTGATTATTTCTCTTCTCCTGCTGGGTTTAGGCTTTACTTGCTGTTCTTTCTCCAGCTCCTTTAGGTGTAGGGTTAGGTTGTATACTTGAGACCTTTCTTGCTTCTTGAGAAAGGCTTGTATTGCTATATACTTTCCTCTTAGGACTGCCTTTGCTGCATCCCAAAGATTTTGAAGAGTTGTGTTTTCATTTTCATTGGTTTCCATGTATTTTTTTAATTCTTCTTTAATTTCCTGGTTGACCCATTCGTTCTTCAGTAGGATGCTCTTTAGCCTCCATGTATTTGAGTTCTTTCTGACTTTTGTCTTGTGATTGAGCTCTAGTTTCAAAGCATTGTGGTCTGAAAATAGGCAGGGAATGATTCCAATCTTTTGGTACCGGTTGAGACCTGATTTATGACCTAGGATGTGATCTATTCTGGAGA